>NC_133652.1:127946119-128546119 GCF_009905375.1 Apium graveolens | reverse complement strand
TTTCGAATATATGGGCACTTGAGTTGACCCAACTTAGCCAAAATCTGTTCATACCCAAGATTAGCCATCATTGGCTGTAGCAGAGGCTCTTCAACAGCAGAACTAAACTCACAGTTTTTAGGTAGATGTAACGCTTTTCGAACTGTTGATGGAGTAACAACGTACTCAACCTCCCTTGCTGTAAACAAAATGCTTGGTGTTCCATTCTTACCACCATCATCATAAAGTCCTGTACGCCAAAACGTCAGAACTTGAGTACTAGATAAATAGGATGGCTGTGTCAAAGCGAACCCAATTTCACTATGAGATAAGAAATCCTGTATAAAATGAAGTTCTGAAGGAGCTTCACTCTTAGTGAGAATGGCAACATAGTTTTTGGGGACGAACTTTGCTCCATTAAAGATTATATCCTTGGGTGCCATTGAGAATTAAGTGAGAAAGAAGAGTGCCTGAAAGGTGTTTTGATAAAATGTCTGTATAGAAAATCGTCAGAGAGAGATTAAGAGAAAATAGAGAGAGGTTAGAAAGAAATGTAAATAAAAGATTTTAAAATCTTTTATCTCTTTTACTTATACACTCCACTTGACAGCAGTTATTGAGAAGTGGAACAGACGTTACACCTGTCAGCCATGCAGCAGTTAAGACAAAAGTTAATGGGCACGGGAAATAAGTAATGATTACTATGCACATGTAGTTTTTCAAAAAAAAAAACCTGTTCCCACTAAACAAATGATTATTACTGTTTTTATCTCACATAAACCAATATTCTGATAAAATATAACCGTTCAAGTATTGACTTAAAATAAATCAAGGAAATAAATACTGCCACGTCAGCATCTGAACTTGATTATTATCAGAATTTAAAAGTCATCAGAATATGGCTCCTTTACTCAAAAAGTGAATATTTATTTCTGTAATTCTTCACATAAATACTGATATGGTTTCAACAGAACTTAATCATCAGAACTTCGATCAGAATTTGTCCTCAGAATTTATGTAACTGTCACTTAAACTATTCATCTAAAACAATATTGATCACCAAAGTAATTTTCATCATTCATATGGAGTGTAAGTGTGTGCATTAAGCTAAATATCAGACAAAGAGTAAAGTCTGATTCACTTTGATACATCTTAGAAATAAGGCATAACTAAGAACTGTGCTCAAAATCTGTCATTAGTCTGAAATCTACTATAGAATGAGGTCATGCATGAATCCACCTCAACTGTTTTGTGCTCATTTTATGCATCTTTTGAAATTTCTTTTTACAGTGGCTTCTCAGTGTAAGTGAGTCACGACTGCTTATCAAAATTTATGCTATTATCAGTGTATTTATCCAGTAATCAGAGAATGTGAAAAGTCACCAAGAAAATTGTATTTTGCTTTTCTAATGCATATTACTTAATACCGGCAATGCACTTGGGTCTTCCCTTTCACATACATTTTTCTCTAGATCTCAAAGGAGTATCTGATACTTATTTCTTTTCTTTACTTTTTCTTTTATTAAGTGAGGCTTATTAGCACTTAGTACATCCATAAGATTTACCAACATCAGAACTTAACAGATAAGAAGCATTATTCTAGTTTTTGACTTAGTAATAAGATACACAAAGTAAACCTAACCAAGCTCAATATTAGAATTTGCTTGTGTTAAAAGATTTCCACATAAACAATTACTTTAAACATGGGATCTTTAGTATATTAAAGACTACTAGGTCAGCATCTAGCACATGTATCCTCATTGGATTGAATAGTCACAGAAACATTCATATCACTATCAGAGTTTGTAAATTCACATCAGACAACAATCAGCACTTAGTAAATTTCAATTTAAGCACATATTACATAAAGAGAGTAATATCTGTAGATACTGATCATAAAGTCTGATGTATCAGAACATAAACTAAATAGATTTAGAGAAAGAACCTGAAACCATTCCAAGTTCATTACCAATCTTGTAAAAGTAGCTTCATACAGTGGTTTTGTGAAGATATCTGCTAGTTGTTGATCTGTTAGAATAAAATGCAATTTCACTGTACCTTCCATCACATGTTCCCTTATGAAATGGTACCTAATACTGATGTGCTTTGTCATTGAGTGTTGAACTGTATTACCTGTCATTGCAATAGCATTTTGATTATCATAGTAAATAGGGATTTTAGAAAATTCTAACCCATAATCCAGTAACTGATTCTTCATTAAAAGAATCTGTGCACAACAGCTTCCTGCAGCAATGTACTCTGCCTTTGCAGTTGATGTGGAAATTGACTTTTGTTTCTTGCTAAACCAAGAAACTAATCTGCCTTCAGGAAATTGGCAGCTTCCACTTGTGCTTTTCCTCTCAAATTTGCACCCTGCAAAATCTGCATCTGAGTAACCTATTAGCTTAAAGTCTAATTCCCTAGGATACCACAATCCTAGATCAGCTGTACCCTTAAGGTACTTGAAAATTCTTTTCACAGCTATTAAGTGATGCTCTCTTGGATCTGCTTGAAATATTGCACAAAGACATGTAGCATACATAATATCAGGTCTACTTGCAGTTAGATAGAGTAGTGAGCCAATCATACCTCTGTAATCAGTAATATCTACTGATGTACCAGTATCCTTATCCAATTTTGTTGCTGTGGCCATACGAGTGGATGCACTTGAACAGTCTTGCATTCCAAATTTCTTCAACAAATTTCTGGTGTATTTAGATTGACAAATAAAAGTTCCTTCTTCATTCTACTTGACTTGAAGGCCCAGAAAATAGCTAAGTTCTCCCATCATACTCATTTGATATCTTGACTGCATTAGCTTGGCAAACCTTTTACAAAGTCTGTCATTTGTGGAACCAAAAATGATATCATCAACATATATCTGCACCAAAAGTAAGTCCTTTCCATGGTTGAGATAAAATAAGGTTTTATCAATAGTCCCTCTGATAACTCCACTTTCCAGAAAAAACTGAGCTAATGTCTCATACCATGCTCTTGGAGCTTGCTTAAGGCCATAAAGTGCTTTATCAAGTCTATAGACATGATTAGAAAATTTTGAATCTACCAAAACCTGGAGGTTGTTCAACATATACTTATTCTTCCAATTCTCCATTAAGAAAAGCACTTTTTATATCCATTTGAAAGACTGTAAACTTTTTGTGAGCAACATAAGCCAAAAATATCCTCATGGCTTCCAATCTAGCAACTGGTGTAAATGTTTCATCATAATCAATTCCCTCCTGTTGAGAGTATCCTTTTGCAGCCAGCCTTGCTTTATTTCTTGTAATTATGACATCACTATCAGTTTTGTTTCTGAACACCCACTTTGTATCAACAATAGATCTGTTCTTTGGTCTTGGCACTAGGGTCCAGACTTTATTTCTTTCAAATTCATTTAACTCTTCCTGTATTGCTTGCACCCAATCAGCATCTTGAAGAGCTTCTTCCACTTTCTTTGGTTCAGCCTGAGAAAGAAAAGAATGATAGAGATATTTATTTGATGTTGTTGTTCTAGTTCTAATACCTGCTTCAGGATCTTCAATAATCAAGTCAGGTGTATGTGCTTTAGTCCACTTCCTTGCAGATGGAAGATTATCTCTAGAACTGGATGCTCCCCCATGATCCATGCTGTCTCCATCAACATTTTCTGATGCTCCCCCTGAAATCATGCTCTCTGAGTTGGATTCTTCAAAATTTGAGTTTCCAGAATTATCAGAACTTGGCCCATCAGAACTTGATGAATCAGAATTTGAGTTTCCAGAATTATCAGAACTTGGCCTATCAGAACTTGATGAATCAGAACTTGAAGAGCCTGTTCTAGGTTCTGATGCTTCTTGAGATGTGGTTGGATCTTCAATATGCTTCCCCTGCACAGGTACATTTTCGTTTGGCGTAGTCACCACAGTTTCAATAACATCAGAGTTTAACCCATCAGAGTTTGCAGTATCAGGATTTAGACTATCAGAAATTACAGAATCAGAATTTAAAGCTTCATTCTCAAATCTCAACTGATCATGATCATTGAAATCTTCAAGTCCAGTAATCTTTTTATCATCAAAAGAGACATTAATAGATTCCATGACAACCCTTGTTCTTAAATTGTAGACTCTGAAGGCTTTTGTGGAAAGTGAATATCCAACAAAAATTCCTTCATCAGCTTTTAGATCAAATTTGGATAGCTGTTCAGGATGAGTCTTAAGAACAAAACACTTGCATCCAAATACATGAAAGTACTTCAGATTTGGCTTCTTTTTCTTCACCATCTCATATGGTGTCTTTCCATGCTTGTTGATAAGTGTTGCATTCTTGTTAGGAATGTATGTGCATTAGTTTGATGATATGTTTAACAAAATACTTAAGTAGAAATTTAGTGTCTGTAGCCTCAACGGATAAGACCACTTTGGCTATCCGTTGATGGTGTAGCTTTACTTAGAAATAAGTCTAGTGTTGTAGCATATTTCAGTCTCTGTATTTAAAATGTAATTCTTGGAAGTTGAGAGAAACTATGAGTCATGTTGACTACTAGATGATATGCAGATAGGAAGGCCAATTGTAAATACTTCATGCCTTGTAATTTTGTATAAGTGAAGTGGTATCAACGGATGACTTAAAGACCTTCAACGGATGAGAAGCTAAGCTTCAACGGATGTCTCTAAAGCTTCAACGGATAAAGTCATCAACGGATAACATCCTTCAACGGATGAGTGCATCAACGGATGAAAGCTTCAACGGATGTTCTGATGATTAGCCGTTGATAAGGGGTAGTTGTACCTACAAACAGAGGCACATGGGTTGATAGAGACAACTGAGATGTGGTAGCCGAATTTCAGGAACAACAGAAAAAGCAGCCGTTCTTCTCTAGTACAAAGATGCAATAGTCAACAAAGTACTGGAGTGAACAGGAAAAGAAGCAAGTGAAGATCTTATTTTATTACTGTATTTTATATTGTTCTTCACTTGTACACTTGGTAATATATAAACCAAGTAGAAGCTAGTAATTAGATGTGAGATTTTCCAGAGCTGTTTAGAAAAATATTGAGAGAAAATTCATCTAGTTTGTACTAGGATGCAGCTGTGATCAACATTGTTTAATCACAGATTTTCTAAAATACCATCTCTGGTGGAACAACAAATCCACCAGAAAAGTTTTTAAGGTCTGTTGTGTTCTTTACATTTGTGCTTGAATATATATCTGTCTGTATTAGCTTAAAGCAATTCACACACTTGTTCTTCTTGAACACACAACTTTCATAAACTGCTCAAAACTTGAAAAAGTTTTGAGATTTACATTCAACCCCCCTTCTGTAAATCTCATTGTTAGTCCACTAGGAATAACAATTGGTATCAGAGCAGGCTCTTGACATACAAAGAGTTTAAAGATCTTGGAATCTAACAAAGATGAGTAAGAAGGATATTGGAGTAAAGATCCCAGTTCTTGACAAAGACAGTTATCACCATTGGAAGGTGAAAATGCACCTTCATCTACTCTCCCAAGATGAAGGTTATGTAAACTGCATTGAGAATGGTCCTCACATTCCCCACAAAGTAGCATTGGAGAAGGGGAGAAAGAAAGGAAGTTCAGTTGCATTGGTAGCTGAAGATGAGAGGAAATGCAGACAAGAAACTGCGAGATCTACATCAAACTCCAAAGATGGTATAAGAAATCAGGAATCAAGCAAGGGGAAAGAGCAAGTTGCTGAAAATGAAGACAACTCCAGCCAAGATGACTCAGATGGTATTGATGAGCATCTTGCATTTCTGTCCAGAAGATTTGCAAAGATGAAATTCAAGAAAAACACTAGAGCCACTAAACCTCACAAAAACACTGTGGACAAATCCAAGTTCAAGTGTTTCAATTGTGGTATAAGTGGACACTTTGCAGGTGAGTGCAGAAAGCCAACTTCTGAAAAGAAGAAATTTGAACAAGTAGATTACAAAAAGAAATATTTTGATCTACTCAAGCAAAAGGAGAGGGCTTTCATTACTCAAGAAAGGGACTGGGCAGCTAATGGAGATGAAGAGGATGAAGATGTGGAGTATGTCAACCTTGCTCTCATGGCTGATTCTGAAGAAAATGAAGTTAGTTCATCAAGCAATCAGGTAATCACTACTGACTTAACACAGCTTACTAAAGAAGAGTGCAATGATGCTTTTAATGACATGTCTACCGAATTGTATCATTTGCGTGTGTCTCTTAAATCTCTTGCTAAAGAAAATAGTAGGATTAGAGAGAACAATCTGTTTTTAAGTAATAGAAATGCTTTGTTAGAAGATAAGATGATTGACCTAGAGAAAACAAAGTTGCATTGTATATCTGTTGAAAATGAACTAGCTGAATCTGTTAAGAAAGTAGAAATACTTTCCAATCAATTAGAGAAAGAGAAAGAGGTGATTAAAGCCTGGAAGACATCTAGGGATGTAAGTGCTCAAATTGCTAAGGTCCAAGGAATTGAATCATTCTGTGAAACTGCCTGGGATAAAAATAAAAAGAAACTGGAATTAATTGATGGGCTGTCAACGGATGTGGAATCAACGGATGATGAAAGTTATCCGTTGAAGGAAGAAAAGGAGCATCCGTTGAAGGTTCCTCAATCAAAACAGGCAGATGTTTCTAAAAGAGAGAATCTAAAGAAACTCAACAAAAAGTTTGGTTCAACTTCAAAGAACTTTGTCAAAGAAGAAGCAAGCACATCCAAAGATGTCAGTAAGGTGAATGTAGGGCACATGACCTTAGAACAGTTAAATAATAGGCTCAAGATGGTTGAGGATAAAAAGGAATCTAAAAGAAAATCCAACAGAAATGGGAAGGTAGGAGTTAATAAACACAACAATTACACACCTGATAGGTATGCTCCTAGAAAAAGCTGTGTGCATTGTAGTAGTGTTAATCATCTATCTGCTAGTTGTAAATCCATTAAGAAGACTCCCATAAATGTACCCTCTTCTATGCCTAATATGTCTGCATCACCTCTGCATGCTATGCCTGTTATGTCTCAACAAAATCCTTATGCACATTTTGTAAACATGCCATATTTTAACAATCCTTATCTTGCTGCATTTAGTATGCCTCAAATGCCATACAATATGCCCATATGGAATAACATGTTTGCACAATCAATGCCTAATAATTTTACAAATGTGCTAAATGATTCTGTGACTAACCCTACACCTCAACCAACTACATCTAAGACCAAGGTTGACTCAAACTTACCTAAGTCTAAAGATGCAGGAGGAATGAAGTCTAGGAGAAAGGCTAACAAGAATGAACCCAAGGAAACTTGGGTACCAAAATCAAATTGATTGATTTTATGGTGTGCAGGGAAATGGAAGAAATCTATGGTACTTGGACAGTGGTTGTTCAAGACACATGACAGGAGATTTCTCCCTGCTCACAGAGTTCAAGGAGAGAGCTGGCCCTAGCATAACCTTTGGAGATGACAGCAAAGGGTTTACTATGGGATATGGCTTGATTTCAACAAGGAATGTCATCATTAATGAAGTTGCATTAGTTGATGGTCTCAAGCACAATTTACTGAGCATCAGTCAACTATGTGATAGAGGGAATACAGTTTCCTTCAATTCTGAAGCCTGTGTTGTCACTAGTAAGAAAGACAACAAAGTGGTTCTAACTGGAGTTAGAAAAGGAAATGTGTACATAGCTGACTTCAACTCTACAGATGCAGAATCCATTACTTGTCTCTTCAGCAAAGCAAGCACAGTTGAAAGTTGGCTATGGCACAAGAAGCTATCTCACTTGAATTTCAAGACAATGAATGATCTAGTCAAAAAGGACTTAGTTAGAGGAATCCCTCTAGTTGAATTCTCAAGGGATGGTTTGTGTGATGCTTGTCAGAAAGGCAAACAAAGGAAAGCATCATTCAAAAAGAAGCTTGAAACAACAATTGATGAACCATTACAGCTGCTACATATGGATTTGTTTGGACCAGTCAATGTATTGTCTATTGCAAGAAAAAGATATTGCTTAGTGATTGTAGATGATTTCTCAAAGTTCTCATGGGTCTATTTTCTTGGATCAAAGGATGAAGCAAGTGAAATCATTATCAATCACATCAGGCAAGTCAATAATCATCCTGACTTGAAGGTTAGAAATATCAGGAGTGACAATGGAACTGAATTCAAGAATTTGACATTAAGGCTGTTCTGTGAAGAAAATGGAATCATGCATGAGTTCTCAGCTCCAAGAACACCTCAGCAAAATGGGGTTGTTGAAAGAAAGAACAGATCTTTAATTGAAGCTGCCAGAACAATGCTTGAAGAATCAAAGTTACCAACATATTTCTGGGCTGAAGCTGTTAATTGTGCCTGCTTCACTCAGAATATTTCTTTGATCAATCAAGCTAAAGGCATGACTCCTTATCAGTTGTTCAAGAGAAGAAAACCAACTCTAAACTTTCTTCATGTCTTTGGATGTAAATGCTTTATACTGAGGAATCAATCTGACCATAAAGGGAAGTTTGATGCAAAGGCTGATGAAGGGATATTTGTTGGTTACTCAGCTGGAAAATCTTATAGGGTCTACAATCTAAGAACCAACATTGTTATGGAATCTGTGCATGTTGTGTTTGATGATAAAAAGATTGATGGACTAACAGATGAGGGACATAATGAGAGACTCAAATTTGACAACATTGAGATATATTGTGATGATAGTGAAGAGGAGACTGATGGAGATGACACTTCAAAAGGGATTCAAAACATGCCCTTGGATAATGCACAAAATACTGCATCCGTTGATAGAGGCAATGCAGTATCCGTTGAAAGACATAGTGCATCATCCGTTGAAGTACAAAATGAAGCATCCGTTGATCATAGTTCATCAACGGATAATCGATTTACATCATCAGTTGATAGAACTCCAAGTTCCCTGCAAAGGACCAACAACTCAGGGGGAGTTTCAACTAGTCAACACTCTGTCTCACATCATGACAATACTGAGGCCACCTCATCTAGAGCACATCTTCCACCACAAAGGAAATGGACCAAGAATCATCCCTTTGAACTGATCATTGGTGATGCATCATCTAAAGTGCAAACAAGAAAAGCCACTCAAGATGAATGTCTGTATAGTAGTTTTCTGTCTCAGGAGGAACCTAAGAAAGTGGAAGAAGCTCTATTGGATCCAGATTGGATATTAGCTATGCAGGAAGAGCTGAACCAATTTGAGAGAAACCAAGTATGGAAGCTGGTACCCAAACCAAAGAACAAGAGTCCTATTGACACAAAGTGGGTATTCAGAAACAAGATGGATGAAAATGGCATTATCATAAGGAATAAAGCCAGACTGGTTGCTAAAGGCTATTCTCAGCAAGAGGGAATAGATTTTGATGAAACATATGCTCCTGTTGCAAGACTTGAAGCCATCAGAATATTTCTAGCCCATGCAGCCCATGCCATTTTCAAAGTCTATCAAATGGATGTCAAGAGTGCATTTCTAAATGGGAAATTAGAGGAAGAAGTCTATGTAAGTCAACCTCCAGGATTTGAAGATCCAAATTTTCCAGACTATGTGTATTATCTGTTGAAAGCACTCTATGGACTGAAGCAAGCACCTAGAGCCTGGTATGAAACCTTATCAAAATTTCTTTTGGAGAATCACTTCACTAGAGGTACTGTTGATAAAACTCTCTTCTTTAGGGATGTTAATGGCTCTAGTATACTTGTTCAAATTTATGTAGATGACATAATATTTGGCTCTATAGATGATAAACTTTGCAAAAAGTTTGCTAAGCTAATGCAAAGTAATTATGAAATGAGCCTAATGGGAGAACTAACCTATTTTCTTGGTTTACAAGTTAAACAAGTTAGTGATGGAATTTTCATTAGTCAAACTAAATATATTTATGATCTTTTAAAGAAGTTTGACTTAATGGAATGTTCATCTGCAAAAACTCCCATGGCCACTGCCACCAAACTTGAATTAAATAAGACTGAAAGGTCTGTGGATATTACAAGTTATAGAGGCATGGTTGGTTCACTTTTATATTTAACTGCTAGCAGACCAGATATAATGTTTGCTACATGTCTATGTGCTAGATTCCAAGCTGATCCTAGGGAGTCTCACTTAATTGCTATCAAAAGGATTTTCAGATATCTCAAGGGTACACCAAATTTAGGTATTTGGTATCCTAGAGAATCTGGCTTTGATCTAATTGGTTATTCAGATGCAGACTATGCAGGTTGCAAAATAGATAGGAAAAGTACAACAGGCTCCTGCCAATTCCTGGGAAACAAGCTTGTATCATGGTTTAGCAAAAAGCAAAATTCAGTCTCTACTTCTACAGCTGAGGCTGAATACATTGCTGCTGGAAGTTGCTGTTCTCAAGTGTTATGGATGAGGAACCAACTCCTTGACTATGGACTTCATGTTGATAGAATTCCTATCTTTTGTGACAACACAAGTGCCATAGCCATAACAGAGAATCCTGTGCAGCACTCAAGGACCAAGCACATTGATATCAAGTACCACTTCATTAGGGAGCATGTCATGAGTGGTACAGTGGAACTACATTTTGTTCCAAGTGAACAACAAATTGCTGACATATTTACCAAGCCACTTGATGAATCAACATTCACAAGATTGGTAAGTGAGCTAGGTATGCTTAATTACTCTTAAAATTCATGTCTTTATTGCAATTTGAATTGAAGCCTGAAATATATTAGTTGCTAATAACAAATTTGACTTTTAACATAGTTTATTCCATCAACGGATGTTCCCTATCCGTTGAAAGTCAAAATTGCTCTATCAACGGATAATCATTATCCGTTGAAAGACAAATACATTTCTGGAATTTTTATCCGTCAACGGATAAAACTGAAGTACCTTTTAACGGATGACAATTTGCCTTATCTGTTGAAATGTCACATCAATCGATTCAGGTGTTTAACAGCCGTTGATTCTATTCTCTTAACCGTTGATACTCATACATACATCTGTATGTATTGGTTTTAAAGGTAGTTTTTAGAATACTTACAGTTTATTCTTAAAACGGCTGAAATTCACTAACACATATTTATTGATAAATCTTTATTTTATATTTTTGTTTATTAATTTGAGAAAGCATATAAGTCCTTCTGATTGTTCATTTTTACTTTACGCTTTCTTAAAATTTCAAGCATTTACCATTTTCTCTCTGCAAAAACTTCAAGTTATTCTCTGCAATTTCTACTCACAACAATGGCACCAGTCGTGAAGATTATGTCTCAATCTGGGTTCATCTATGAAAAGAACAATTTCATAGCTTTGGTAGAAAAGAATGAAGCCCACTCAGACTATCACAAAATGATGGACTTCATCAAAAACTGTAAACTTAGCTATGCAATGTTGGAAGCCCCAACAATTTTCTGTGAAGTAGTTGAGGAGATTTGGACAACTGCTGAGTTCAACTCCATGGATATGACTATCTCCTTCACTCTCAAAGGTAAAACTCACTGTATTAACTGTGATGATTTACAAGCATGTTTTAAATTGCCTGAGAACAATGCCATGACACCACACACTGATAGTGATGTATCCAACATGTTAGATTCCATAGGTTATTCTCTTAACTCTGCTAATTTAGGGAGTATTAGAAGAAAAGGCCTTAGGAAAGAATGGAGTTTCCTTGGGGATGCCTTTATAAAGGTTTTCTCTGGGAAAATTAGTAATTTTGATGCCATAACTTCATCTCTGGTTAATATGCTCTATATGCTTGTTTCTGATAGGTATTTTAACTTTAGCAACTATGTGATGCTAGAATTAGGTACTAGATTAGGTAACAAAGCTAATAGACCTAATAACATCTATTATGCTAGATTCTTTATGTTATTGGCTAACCATGTTGCTGAAGGTTTAGTCATAATCAATGAGAATAATAAACTCAAGTGCTGGGCACAAGAGAAAAGAGTTCTTGCAGACTTGATGAGAATGGATCTTAACAGCAGTGTGTCATTGGTATATTTACCAATCATGAATGCACCTCAGGTAGGTGAGGTAATTGCTTCTACAACTCCTACTTCTTCCAACCCCTCTATTTCTTTATCTTCTAGTGTGGCCATGAAATCTGTGATGCCCCAACAGATTTCTACCAAGGTCACCAAAACTAAACTTTCAAAATCAAAGACAAAGAAATCCACCTCTGTTGTTTCTCAAAAGACAACAGTTGTAACACCAACTATTAACCCTGAGGTGAGTGAACAGGGTGTGAGTGGTGAGGGGAGGGGTGAACATCAAAGAAACCCCCAGGATAAGGAAGGAAAGTTGAGTGCTTCCCAAGCTAGCCAAGCCACAGTTTCTCAAAAAGCTGTGGTGGTTGAAAAGGTATCTAGCACATCCCTAGTAGCATCCTCCCAAAAGGATGTTACTATTGAAAATAGTTCCAAACCAGGAACACAGAACAAACGAGGGAGGGACACTAAAGC
The DNA here is from genome assembly GCF_009905375.1 of Apium graveolens. Classification (NCBI taxonomy): domain Eukaryota; kingdom Viridiplantae; phylum Streptophyta; class Magnoliopsida; order Apiales; family Apiaceae; genus Apium; species Apium graveolens. Next base: position 128,533,723 of record NC_133652.1, on the reverse strand, counting down.
CAAACACTCACCAACAAAAGCCTTTATTAGAAGAAAGAAGGCTAGAACCCAATCTTCTACACAGGGTGCACACACTGCACAGATACATCCATCTGTATCTATGCCTTCTCAAACTCAGTTTGATGTGACTCCAATAAATGTGGAGTCACAGCCCCATTCTCTCACAATAATCACACATCAATCACCAAACACTTCATCACCATCTCTGGATGTGGATATGTTATTCCCATCAATTCCTGATTCTCCCTCTTTACAACTCAGGGAGAAGCCCCACTCAAATACAGGTGATCATCATCTCTTGGATGATTTGTTGGATCACCCGCAAATTCTTTCAGATATAATTGAAGGATCTGTGTCACCACATCTCAAATCAATCTACACAGATTCAACAGTTATATCACTTTCAATTTCAACTTCTTTTCCTTCTTCAACGGATATCACTCATCCGTTGACAAGTGGTTGTTCTTCAACGGATAAGCTTAACAGCAGTTATCCGTTGATAACATCAGTTTCACCTTCAACGGATATTCCACATCCGTTGACAGTCTCTACACAAATAACTGAATTAATCCCAAGTGTAGAAGACATGAATACTGTGCAATCACTCTTAGGATTGAGGGAAGGGAGTGACAATTTGAGTGAGAGGCTGGGTTGCTCCCAGGCAAAAGGAGAGATTGAGAGCTCAAAAATGCATGCTATTTCTTCCAGCATGGCAAAAGTAAGTGAGTGGAGTACCACCTTAGTAGGTGAAGGTGAGGGAGTGAGTTGTGTGAGCCAGGGGGAGCCCCTGATGCAAGAACATAGAGAAAAAGAGAGAAAAGCAGGTACAGTAGATACAAGGGTGGAACCAGCCATTGCTAATGAGTCAATGATTATGGATGATGCTGAAAAGGAAAGACAATTTCAGCAACATTACAAAGCTGTAATTGATAACATTTCCTTGGATGCTGACACTTTTACTCATCCTGTGACAGCCTATCAACTGTTGGCTGCTCAGGGCAATGAGAAAGCAGAAAGGTCACTACATCTAGTGCACACAACAGAATCTCTTCAAAGGGATAAAGCTGCCATTAACAAAATGCCTTCTACAGCTGGTGAGCCATCTGAGGAGTTTGGAGCAAATTCTGATGATGATGACTCTATTTCTTTTGATGGAAGCATGAACTTAGGGGGAGATGAAGGCCCTAGTTCAATTCCAAATCTACCTGAATGGGCCTTGACTAAGGAGTACAGATCAGGGGAATTCAATGTCTCTTTAGTCAAACAAATCAACACTATTCAACAGGCCATTCAGAATACTTCACATGCAAGTATCAAGGCTATCCTTCAAGCTCACCTGGACTCACTGCATCTCATGAAGCTGCAGCAAGTGAAGCAGAATCTGAGTATGGATGATCTTAGGAAGGATATTGCTGACTTGAAAACCTATACTTCAGAAAAATTGGATTCAGTCATGCCCTATGGTACATTGCAGGACTTGGTTTTGAGATTGAAGAAAGAATCTGTTACTGAAAAACGGTTGGCCAAGTTAGAAGACAGAGTTCAAGTTATTGAAAATTCTGTGGCCACCATTCTTCACAATCAACAATCTCAAACCAGTCTCCTAATGCAGCTGGCAAAAGCACAAGGCTTGACCCCTCTCCTTGATGATAACAAAAAGGGGGAGAGTAAAAGGGAAGGGGAAGGAGAGCCATCTACAAAAGTCAACATATCTAAAGTGCTAGTTCCTGCCATCACTACTTCTCCAATCATTCAAATCAAGGGCAAGCCTGATGGAATTGATTTGATTCAGCTAGCAGCAGCTGAAATTCAAGTGAAAGAGCAAATGAGGAGAATTGATGAAAGGTTGCAACTGTTGTTTGGTTCTACACAAGACAAATCAACATCTGTGAAATACAGCACAAAAATTGAACCAATCAACATGGAGCTCATGCCAGTAGGGAGTCATAAGGATGGAGAAGCTTCTTCCAAAGAACTACAAGCTATAATTCTCAAGCCCAATGAAAGATCCAATAAGGACTCAACAAAGAATCCTTTAAAAGAAGTGGACTTTCCTCCTCCAAAAGCTGATGAGAACAAGATTTTAGGCAGAAGTATTGCTTATCTCAAAAAGACCATGGATGAGGCTGTAAGGAGAAATAGAGCTATTATCATTAGAGAGGGAAAGAGCATATGTGTGATGCAAGGACATCCCAAATTCTCAATAGCCAAGAAGGAAGAAGACAAGCAATTAAAGGCTGACAAAAGAGCACAAGCAAAGCTTGAACAACAGCTAAAGTCAAGTCTAGTTGAAAAAGAAAAAGGGATTGAAGTCAGGGGTGAAGATAAGACTACAAACCTAGATGAGGTTTTAGGGAGTATATTTGGTGAGAGTGTGGAAGAAAGAGAGGAATGGCAGAAGGGAAACAGAAGAAAGGCCAAGGCACATAGAAGGAGTGGAGATAACACTGAAGTAACCAAATCTATATCTAAACCACTACCTTCCATACCTGAACCCCTTGTTGCTGATCCCACAATAAACATCCATGGTGAACCAATCATTCCAAAAGAGGAACCTATTGATTGGGACACTATCAAATTGCCTACCTTTCTAACCACTCTTCCACTACCAAAGAAACAGAAAAGAAAACCAAAATCTACACCTCCCATAACCTCTAAGAAATTCACTCAAAAACAAAAACCTAAGCCTAAGTCACCCATTTCTAAAGATGATTATGTTCACATCTGTGACATAAAAGAAATTTCAGACATTGAACTCTATCTGGATGAGCTGGAGGATGTAAGGGGAATAGCTGCCTACAGACAGTTACCAGAGAGATTAGTGTTCAGATATAAAGGAGCTGGGGAAAGAACATGGCCTCTCCACAGGATTCTGGATGAAGGCTACTCTACCTTGATTAGAGTCTATTCAGCTATACAAAAGGATTCTGGCTTTACCAGAACTGCCAAGACTGAAATTCTCAACAAGATAGCCAATATAAGGAAAACTTGGAGGGAGCCCAATGCTTTACCCAGGACTTTACTCATTCAAGAAAGGGAAATGAAAATTCTCAAATCACCTCATTGGTTGATGGAATTTAGAGATGATAAAGGAGTCAGAAGATTTTTCAGACTTGAAGACCAACTCAAGATTGCCAGCAATGAAACTCTCAAAGAAATGCAATCTAAGTTGGATGTCAGTATTGAAGATGAAGCTGAATTCTTCAGACAACTCCAACTCCAAATTGAGGAAAATGACAAAAGGCTAGGAAAGAAAACCAGGGAACAAAGAAGAAAAAGATGATTTGCTCAGACTAAAGGAGTGTCCTTGTAAACACTGTAAATCTTCAATTATCTCCTAGTACATACACTTTTGCAGCATTTTTAAATTTCTACTTAGTTTCAATTCATATATCTGTTAAGTGTTTTGTTATCATCAAGTTAACCCTGAATTTATGCCTACAAGTCTTATAGACATAAATAGGGGGAGATTGTTAGGAATGTATGTGCATTAGTTTGATGATATGTTTAACAAAATACTTAAGTAGAAATTTAGTGTCTGTAGCCTCAACGGATAAGACCACTTTGGCTATCCGTTGATGGTGTAGCTTTACTTAGAAATAAGTCTAGTGTTGTAGCATATTTCAGTCTCTGTATTTAAAATGTAATTCTTGGAAGTTGAGAGAAACTATGAGTCATGTTGACTACTAGATGATATGCAGATAGGAAGGCCAATTGTAAATACTTCATGCCTTGTAATTTTGTATAAGTGAAGTGGTATCAACGGATGACTTAAAGACCTTCAACGGATGAGAAGCTAAGCTTCAACGGATGTCTCTAAAGCTTCAACGGATAAAGTCATCAACGGATAACATCCTTCAACGGATGAGTGCATCAACGGATGAAAGCTTCAACGGATAACATCCTTCAACGGATGAGTGCATCAACGGATGAAAGCTTCAACGGATGTTCTGATGATTAGCCGTTGATAAGGGGTAGTTGTACCTACAAACAGAGGCACATGGGTTGATAGAGACAACTGAGATGTGGTAGCCGAATTTCAGGAACAACAGAAAAAGCAGCCGTTCTTCTCTAGTACAAAGATGCAATAGTCAACAAAGTACTGGAGTGAACAGGAAAAGAAGCAAGTGAAGATCTTATTTTATTACTGTATTTTATATTGTTCTTCACTTGTACACTTGGTAATATATAAACCAAGTAGAAGCTAGTAATTAGATGTGAGATTTTCCAGAGCTGTTTAGAAAAATATTGAGAGAAAATTCATCTAGTTTGTACTAGGATGCAGCTGTGATCAACATTGTTTAATCACAGATTTTCTAAAATACCATCTCTGGTGGAACAACAAATCCACCAGAAAAGTTTTTAAGGTTTGTTGTGTTCTTTACATTTGTGCTTGAATATATATCTGTCTGTATTAGCTTAAAGCAATTCACACACTTGTTCTTCTTGAACACACAACTTTCATAAACTGCTCAAAACTTGAAAAAGTTTTGAGATTTACATTCAACCCCCCTTCTGTAAATCTCATTGTTAGTCCACTAGGAATAACAATTCTGAGTAAAACAAGCAGTCTGCACAGCTTCAGCCCAAAAGTAGGTTGGTAACTTTGCTTCATCAAGCATAGTTCTTGCAGCTTCAATAAGAGTTATATTCTTTCTTTCAACAACTCCATTTTACTGTGGAGTTCCAGGAGTAGAGAATTCCTGCTTTATTCCATGGTCTTTGCAGAACTCTTCCATTATCATATTCTTGAACTCAGTGTCATTATCACTTCTTATGATTTTCACAGAGTCTTTGACCAATTTATCCAGTTGTTTGACATGATCAATCAAGATAGATGCAGTTTCACTTTTTGTGTGCAAGAAATACACCCATGTGTATCTAGTAAACTCATCTACTATGACCATAGCATATTTCTTCTTTGCAATAGACATGACATTCACTGGACCAAATAGATCAACATGTAGTAGGTGATAAGGCTCAAGAATTGAAGATTCAGTCTTGCTCTTGAATGAAGATTTTCTTTATTTTGCCTTTTGACATGAATCACAGAGGCCATCAGGAGCAAATACTGATTTTGGCAGTCCTCTCACAAGATCTTTCTTGACTAGTTCATTTATATTGTTGAAATTTAAATGAGAGAGTTTCTTGTGCCAATTCCAGCTTTCTTCAATGATGTTCTACTTAACAGACAGATTGCAGAACCATCAGAACTTGTTGAAAGCTTGGCTTCATAAATGTTACCATGCCTGTATCCCTTTAGAACAACTTTTCCTGTAGATTTGCTTACATCTTCACAGTGTTTTCAAAGAAATCCACATGATAACCTCTGTCACAGATTTGACTAACACTCAGCAGATTGTGTTTAAGTCCTGATACTAGAGCTACTTTTTCAATGATGACATTCTCAAGATTGATATTGCTATATCCCAGAGTTTTTCCCATGTTACCATCTCCATAAGAAACTCCTGGGCCAACTTTCTCCAGAAAGTCTGATAGCAGGGCTTTATTTCCAGTCATATGTCCTGAACATCCACTGTCCAGAACTAGGATGTTTTTCCTGTTGCCCTGCAATCACAAAGACCACTAATGATTAGTTTTAAGGACCCAGACTTGCTTGGATCCTTTGGCCTTATTAAGTTTGTTAACATTTGCAGCGGATTTAACATCAAAGTTTATGTTAACATTTTTCTTATCAGAATTTACACTATCAGTTTTTTGCATCAGAACTTACACTAGAAGGAAGAAAGCTAACTTTCTTCAAAGAAGGTTTTATTTGATAATAATCATAGTACAAACTATGATATTCCTTACAAGTATAAATGGAATGCTATAAACTACCATAATGAAAACAAGGATTTTGTGGTTTAAACCTAACAGACTGACTCTTAACTCCTGATTTAGGAGGTAAAGAATTTATATCCTCATTCTTCCTGCAAAAAGAAGCAAGATGGCTAGTGTTTCCACAGTTATTGCATTTCTTTCTAGGAGCATTAGGAACAGACTTATAATTATTGCTTTTATTCACACCTTCCTTTCCATTCCTATATTTCCTAGGTGGCTTTACCTTGTTTACATTCTTAATCTCTTTTAGCTTATACTTAAGCTGCTTCCTTGTCATTAAGCCTATATTAACTTCAGCTAGTTTATCCTGTTTTAATTTGTCAGAAGTTGACTCTGCCTTAACTTCTGTATCATTATCTTTCATCTTTTCAGAATCAGACTTTACAGTTTTAGCTACAAACTTAACAGGATTTACCTTTGGCTTAATTGTTTGTTTAACAATAATTGGCTTAATTTGTTCAGTTCCTTTTTCACTTTTATCATCTCCATAGCCTAAGCCCTCTTTCCAGTTTCCACTACTTAATAAATTCTGAGTTTTCTGTCAGAGTTAGTCCAAGTCCTGATAATCTCTCTTTCCTTTTCTAACTCAGTTTTTAGAGATTGATTCAATTTTAACACTTCATCTCTAACATAAAAAGCATCATCTCTTTCTTTCTGAATTTGATGGAACATAACTAACTCTTTTTCTAAATAGTCATTCCTTTTCTTAAAAGCCAGATTTTCATAAGTTAACCTATTACATGTTAAAGTCTGATCTATATAGCTAATGAATATGGTTTTAAGATAAGATCTCAACTCAGTAATATCATCAGTGTGAAAAGCATAAGTTGTTTGAGGTACCTTTAACTCAGCAGCTTCAGAACTGCTATCAACATTTGCCATCAAGGCATAATTCACCTTATTTTTAGAATCTGAAGTGTCTGTCCAGCTTTTCTTCTTTGTGACAACTGCCTTGCCTTTGTCACCTTTTCCTTTCTTGCAATCCGGAGATATGTGGCATTTCTCACCACAATTGTAACATTTAACATTTGAGCAATCTCCTCTGTCAGACTTTCCTGCTTTGCCTTCAGATTTTCTGAATCCCTTCTTATCAGAACTTCCACTTTTCCTGAAAAATTTCTTTCCCCTTCCGAATTTCCGGTAGGCTATCTTTGTGATACCCTTCACCATAAGAGCACACAATTTCATCATCTCTTCATCAACATCCTTCTCAGATAGACTTTCAGTTTCTGAACCCTCATCACTATCAGAACTTGATGACTCAGTATCAGACTTTGTGATGAGAGCCTTTCCTTTGCCTTTCTTTGAGACATCCACTTTGGGGGATTCCTCCTCAGCCTTAAGAGCAACTGTTCTTGACTTTCTCCCATGTCTCTTGCTTCTTTGATCCATCTCAAGTTCATGAGTTTTGAGCATACCATAAATTTCATCAAGAGTAGTTTCATCAAGAGCATAGTTGTCTCTTATAGTAGTTGCCTTCAAGTCCCAATTTTCAGGAAGAGCTAAAAGGAATTTAAGATTAGTATCTTCAAGATCATATTCCTTATCCACCAGTGACACATCATTCAAGAGTTTGACAAATCTGTCATATAAACAAGTTAATGACTCATCAGGTTTTGAGTCAAAGTGCTCATACTCTTGAGTGAATATAGTCCTCCCGTTCTTCTTAATTGAATTAGTTCCCTGGCATCTTATCTCCAAATGCCTTATCAATGGCACTATGCAGCAAATGCCTTACCTTTGCATCCTTGGCAATAGATGAGATATTTTCAGCTGTATATTCACTTTTCTCCTTTGGTACAGTCATTGCTGGCTGATCTGAAACTACAACAGAGAGCTTGGTTGGCTTATGTGGTCCTTCATTAATTCTGTCAAGGTATTCTGGATCTGTAGCTTCCAGAAACATAGTCATCCTCACTTTCCATATGGGATACTTAGAAGGTTTCAGTATGGGAACCATAATAGTCTCATATCGATTATGGATTTGAGTCTTTGGAGTTTTTTCAGTTTTGGTGGGCTTGGTTGGAGTTTGTTCTTCTTCAGACATGATTGTTTTGGATCTTTACTGTATATGTGTTAACAGAGAAGCTCTGATACCACTTGTTAGGTCACACACACACACTGTAGAAGGGGGTTGAATACAGTGTATACTACAATCAAATCGAATTAAGAACACAAGTATGAAACACATAATAATCTTATTAATAAAATAGTATTACAATGGAACCGTTCTCTCTCAGTGATGAACAAATATCACGAGAGCTGCTAGGGTTACAATTAATAATATTCTCGATTACAATAACACATCTAGTGTAAACCCTATGCTGTGTTTATATAGACACACAGTTACAAGATAATCTTCTAATTGATATCGAATATAAGTCTGCATCCTAAAATATATCAATTAGTTATTTTTTCCTCCAAGTCTTCTATTCTTCATAGAATTCTTCTCCATGCATATATTTTCTTGTGTTTGTCTTAATCTTCTTTCCTTCAATCAACCGCCTTCCTTATCTGAAAGTCTTCTTAAGTCCTGATATTATCTCCTGATAAATATCTTCTGATTTCTTAAGTTCTAATAACTTAAGTTCTGATATCTTAAGTTCTGACTTCAGTATAACTACTGATTTCCAGTTAATTCCTGATTTGTCCTGTTAGTCAAGATCTGAAAACTGAACACAAATCAATATTAGACATGACATCACAAATATATCTAACATGGTCTAACTCTTTATTCAACATATATGTTAATTTTTTAGCTTTTTATTTATAACATACTAACGACATTCTACAAATTAAGTTTAATCATTTCATTTTAAACGTACACCGACTACCATGTTTATATTCATTCATTAAATACACAACACAAACAAGAATATATATTTTGATTAATGAGCTATATTAGAACGTTGTGTAATTTGGTAATGTCTTGTATGAAAATAATACACATTGATAAACAATCAATTTGTATTTGATATACGTTAGACGTTGTAAAATATTTACAAATAAGAAAATAACTAAGAGCAACTCCAACAACCTCCTTGCATTTTCATTACAAATAATATAAATAAATGAGCTCCTAATTATTTAGAAGCCAAAATCAAAAAATTCCTCCAACAATTCTCCTTAAACTCACTCTTTATCTATCTTTTTACTCATTAAAGTCATTTATGCTAGATAGACGGGTAAGAAAAATATAATATAATAATAGTTGAGGAGGGGGTATTCATTTCTAAAAGTAATTAAGTATTCGAAACTCCTAATATTATAGAGGGGGACATAGAGTTTGTTGGAGAGAAATTTTATCTTCGTTTCTTCAAAATTTGACTTAAGAGTCTATATAAGGACAATGTTGAAGTTGCTCTAGGAATATTATAATTGCATGATGCATAAAAAAATTCTAGAAAATGACCCGTGCCTCACACGGGTTATTATGCTAGTTATTCGTAGGGGAAGAAGGATTTGTTTTTGTAATTTACACATTAATAAAAAAAAATTAAAATTAGCTCATTACTATAGGAATTACACAAATTAAAATATAAATTATAAAACAAAAAATAATTAAAAAATAATTTGAATTTCATTCAAAATAATCCAACAATATCGATATGGAGGGTTGCACTACATGAAATAGGGCACCTTTTGGGTCTAGAACATAGCTTAGTTGACGGTGCAATTATGTACCCTTCAGTTTCAGATGGCATGACCAAAGATTTGCACGGGGATAAAGTTCAAGGAATTAGAGATTTATATCATACTATTTGATGTTTAAATATATAGTCCACTAGATTAAATGATTAATTGGCGCTTGGTTTGTAATAATTAAGCAGAGGAAATTCTTTAATTATTACATTATCGACAGTTGATGTACATCATAATGACGAACTAACAAATTGATAACTGTGTAACACAAATACATATCTCGTTTAATTTCATCTTAACTTAATAGTAACTTTTTTAGTGCGTTCAAATGTTCAGGCCCATTTTTTTACATATTTGTAATGTTCTAAAATATATTTAAATTTTCCACTTTTTAGTAAAATAAAGTTTATGATTTGTAAGAAAATAAATTTTGCAAAAACATAATTTGTACATAATAATAAATTGTGCAATAAATAATAATAATAAATGGGCGCAGATAAACCTCACAAAATGGGTATAGATCCGAAGAATCAACACTATAAAAAAATTAGACTAAATTCAACGGGATATATTCGACTGCACGAAATTTGATTGAACTCGGTTGAATTATGATCAACCGGAGTATTTGATTGGGTACGACTAAATATAACTGACAGCGATTGAATTTAGGGCGGTTGAATTAGTAATAAATTTGACCGATTTTTTTATACAGTTGAATTTGGCCCGCCTAAAAAATGGAGAGAATTGCTCTGCCAATAAATTATATTTCTCTCCTATATTCTACCGGAGCCTGATCGAATTTTTCAATTATAAATTCAGCCGTACAAATACATCTGTCAAATTTAGCGTTACCAAAAAAATAGAGGAAATTTTCCTTACAATTAATATGCTGAAATGGGCAAAACAAGTTGGAAATAAAAATATATTTAAAAAACTGAAATAATACTGTGTATATATAATAGAAAATTATATGTCAATATATAAGGATTACACGTTTATCTTTTAAAAATATTTTTGGTAACGAAAAAAATATACGTGACGAGAGAATTTTGATTGTTTATTTATTTGAAAATTTTCATAAATTTAAATATATATTTAAATAATTTGAAAATAATGAAAAAGTTACAAGAGTTCCGCGTCTAGATACTTCATCCAATATAATTTTTTAGAAAAAAACTAATATACTAATAATGAAGGTGTTTTTAGATCGGTACATAAATATATTTGTTATAGTCAGAAATATAGTTTTGGGATTATAAATTTAAGATTTAGGGTGTGGATTAGGGTTTAAGTTTATATATATTTTTTTAATTTTTCTTAAATAAATTCAACCATACAGATGTTTAGAATTAGAAAAGTTAATAATTTACAAAATAAAATTGATTAATTGGAATATAAATTTTCTAGTTAATATATAGAATTTTAGTTGCGATTTCTAAATTCGACTTTTTGTCATTAAAATTATTATTTCAACTGATTTCAGTTATATTTATAAATTCAACGGTCATCAGCTTTATTTAGTACTAAAGTCGACCGATTTATTTTTTGAAATTTAATTTATTTTCCATCAATAAATTGAGGGAATTTGTCCCGCCTAAAGATTTTTTTTGCACTCCTAAATTTAATTGCTCTCCGTTGTATTCACAATCCAACTGATTTCCGTTGTATTTACAATCCTACTGACTTTGGTTATTTTTATAAATGCAACTTCTAGTGGAATTTAGCCGCTCCATTATTTTGATCATTAACGATCGAATTAAGCCAACTCATTTTAGCAATCATACTGCAATTTTCTTTCCAGTAGCTTTAATCTTCAATCTTTTTCCCCTTTTCTTTTTTATTTTCATAATTTGCTTTCTTCTTTCTTCATCATTTTGCCTTATGTGATAGTACTTAATCATCCCGTGAGTGTAATTAATAGTTTACATTTATTTTTATGTTTTAGGCATTTTGTATGTTATTTGTTGATAAAAAATCAAACAATTATTGTTTACTAATTTTACCAATAGGATGATAAACAATGTAATATGTTGATATTGTTTAGTGGTTAATAATAACATTAAAAATTTAGTTTTATGTTGTGAATTTATGTATATTTATATGCGCTTTTGTAGATGACATCTGATCGTAATTGAATTGTTCGTATCCGATATAATGAGCCAATATACTTAACGGAAGAATATAAAGCCGGTGTGCATAATTTTATTAAATTTTCTTTAAAGTATCTTAAAGAAGAAGATAATGTCCTTATAAGATATCAATGCAAAGATTGTAGAAATAAGTACTATAAGAATTCTAGAACTATGAAACTTGATTTGTATCGTCATGGTATCATACAATGGTATACTAGATGGGATTGTCATGGGGAGAAAGATGTGGCGCATGTCGAGGTTGGGATGAGTTCTAGCTACGACGACGATGTTATATATGATGCACATGATGATGATTTTGAGAATTGCGAGAATTTTGATGAAGAACTGAACGAAGTTGCAAAATACTTTTACAAGATGGTGAATAAGGCTTCTGGACCAATTTATCCAAACAATGTCAAGTTTACAGTACTGAGTCCACAATGAAGTTGCCCGAGTGGAAAAATAAGCATAATTGCAGTAATAATGGTTTTGATGACTTGCTTCACCTCATTAGATTAGTACTACCTAATGATCATAAATTTCCTGAGAAGAACTACACCTTGCGATAAAAGATTAAAGGATTGCATATAGATTCCGAAAAAATTGATGCTTCTAGAATGATTAGATGTTATTTACAAGGAACATACTAACAAGACAAAGTGTCATATATGCAATGGAGACCAATAACGTAAGCAAAACGATCCTAAAAAGTCGAAGATCCCATGAAAAATCTTGTGTTACTTTCCTGTTAACATGAGATGACAATGTTTATTCATTGGAGAGAAGACTGCAAAATATATGAGATGGCACCATGATAGAATAGAAGTTGAACAGGAATTAAGTCACCCAACGGATGGAGATGAATGGAAGAAATTCTAAATGTAAAATATGGGCTCTTTACAGATGGATTTGACCTCTTTCGGGACAAACACATGAAGGAGTATACATTATGGCATGTGGTGGTTGTTGTGTACAACCTTCCTCCCTCTATATGTACAAAAACTCCATATATATTCATGCCTTTTCTTTTTCCCAAATCGACATATCCGACAATAGACTTACATGTTTATCTTAGGCCTTTAATTGTCGAATTGAAAGTGTTGTGGCATACCGGGGTGGAAATATATAACATGTTCTCAAGTACAAATTTTATCATGAAGGCGGAAATTTTGTGGATAATTAGTGACTTCCCTGGACTTGCTATGCTAAGCGGGTTGTGACGGCCTCAACCCCGGGGACGGGAGTTGACGTCACCAACAACAATAATAATAAACATAATATAATCCAAATCACTAATTATACATAACCACGGCCCCTTTACCAAGATCTTTTCCAGGTTTAAGTATGATTTAGGTTACCACTATTACAACACCAACTTACACAAACTGACATGACACTACTAACTTAATACAACAACTCAATAGACCATCTTTGGTCCAACACAGCTACCTCAGAGGAGCCTGACACGAAAGGCACTGGAACTCTCCCCTGACTATCACGGGAGAATCTCTTAGGCATCTGCAATACATATATAAAAACATTCTGCAAGGGTGAGCAATCAATTGCTCAGCAGTACCACTATATAAATAACAAGTAAAATAATTTATGATAAAGCAGAGATATGAACATAGATTATAGCTCGTTTGCAACACATGGTAAACATTCATAAACTGGATATTCAAAATTAGCATGCTTTCAACAAAACAAACGTAGTAGTGTGCTATGTACAAATACCAGAGTTTAATTCCAGCATGCCATTTTCATTTCCATGTCCACTGTATAACTCACTTGTACCCTTACGGGAATCGCAAATCCAAATCAGATACGTAACGGATATGTGAAGACAGCTGATCAGGCTATCAACACCAGACGGCTCTAACTGCCATCCCATTTACCTGTTCCGGAACTCAGAGACTAGCTAGGTCTCTGACCTGCTGGACTAATCGGTTATATAGTGCGCGCAACCGAATTAGCCTCCTACGCTATCTCAATAGGCCTACTCTGGCCCTTATGTATCCCATATCTGATCATTTTATCTAGTTTTCAAAACACTTGTACCTATCTCATTTCAAAACCATTCATTTTTTTTCCAGAACACATATAAAATCCAGTTCGCAAATTATTTCATTCGAGATAGGTACCTTTCGAAGTTACTTTTCCCCAAAATAATTTGAAAACAATGATTTATAACTACAGGGGATACGCAACTTAAAACATTTCTGTTCCATTACGAGAATAAAACATTTAGCTATTCATACGTACTGAACCATAAAAGAATGGTCAGGGGTACTTGCCTTGCAGAGCTTTATGACTATCACTGGCTGATTTTTGATAGACTCGGATGTTCGGGCTTTATCACTTAGTTAGCAGACTACCCTGGATCCGACCTCAACACTCAGGTCCTTTGCTTGGAGCCTCGTTGCGCTTGTCGACTGATCACTAGGTTATCCTAGCTCGATATCACGTCTGGAGTCCTTCAACTAGAACCTACAAAGTCGAGATACCCTATGTTAGACGACCAGGTATGCTTGACATATCCTCAATAACACATCTACCCGTCGATATCAAATCCCGACTCGTAATATACATAGCCTTATAGTACATGAAACAGCTAGGGTCCACATACTCAAAACTTGGTTTGACATTTACTTTTGTAAAATACATATAAGCGTCATTTCAGTAAATCAGGGTCATCGAATATTTTGCAAAATATTTCATCACAACACGTAATTATGATTCATACAATATTTATAATTAGTTTGTTATGCGTTCGATTAGTATTCCCGATAATACACAGGACACGTTCCCGCAATTTTCGAAATTCATTTCTCGAAAATTGGACATCATCTCCTCTGTTTATCGAACTACCCATCGAAACACAACGACGTCAAACCAACAACAATCAATCTCACAACAACCATAATCCAACAATCCGACCAATCACGTAATCCAAATTTCACAAATTCCCAATCACCGCTTTAACCCAACTAATTATTTTTATTATTATTCGTATTTTATATTTTTAACTCATATTTTATTCATTTATTTATTTCAAAATATTAGGACTCAGATATACATCATCATCGTCCACCATCCGCTCGTCGAAATTCATCGCGGGTGCCCGATTAATCTCGGGTTTCCATACAAATTTTTCACCGATAAATTTTAATACGAAATTTTCTGCATAACAATTTATTTCACAGATATAATCAAATAGTTCTTGTACAGAAAATAAAAGTATACTTGAATCGACCTTAAATTTACGGGACACACAGGCGCGTGTGCAACACGCTCCGTCCACCTCACCGGAAGGAATACCGGCGGCAACCGAAAGGAACCAGAAAAGAAAAAGGCAACCGAAAGAAAATAGCATGGCAGCACAGAATCGAGGTATCACAAAGCCACATACATATGTATACACATATATGAATATGCACACAATAACAACACATACCCGCACCCAACCCCCAACACCTTGTCAGAAAAATCCGAGAGGGGCGGGTCACAGAGTTACTGGGCAGCGAAGCACATGGACCTTGCAGAAGGAAGGAATCAACTAGAGAAAGGAGAAAACGAAGGGGATTAAGGAGATCTCCGAAATCGACCCCCCTTCCCTTGAAATCAAACCCCTGCTCCCAATTTTCTTCTTGTGGATTTGTTATTTAGGTAGTTTAATATTATTCCTATTCATTTTTTAATATTTTTTTTAACTGAATTTTCCAGCAGCTTACATGTAGCACTTATGTTTGTCACCCCGTGTAATTAGCTGCCACGTGTTTCTTTCTGCAACTATAAGCTCGGTTTTGCCCCACATTTCTAACGTAATGTATAAAACCGCGGATAAAGTTACATCAAAATAATTCCAAATATATCTTAAAATTTCTGGAATAATTGAAAGTTAACAAAAATAGTGTTTTCATAATTTTCCAATCATTTTTGTAACGCAACTCGTACCCGCAATTCACAATTAGCGAACTGAGCTACACTTAAAACAAATTTAGAAAATCACAAAAATAGTTTCAAAATATGAGTTTTATGATTTTTTAAAGAATTCTAGAATTAAATACGGATTTTAAAAATAAAGGCAACCAGAAAATCATACAGGGCTAAATAATTGATAAAATATTGATTTCTAAATTTTATAAAATCCCAAAAATAAATATTTTAATTATAAAAGCATAAATTTTTTTTAAAGATAGTACAAGTATTTATGTAAATAAATTTGCTTTAAATTCACTTTAAAAGGTAAAACAAAAATAGTACAGCTCAATAACTAGTTATGCGAACAACCCTGTGAACCAAAAATCACACAGAGATAATAATAAAACAACGCATAGTGATCAAACCAATACACATAGTTTATTTAACCATTTATTTAATAATTACACTTTTAAATAATATAAAAGTATACGAGTCGTGTTAAGTCACACACACTGTAGAGGGGGTGAATACAGTGTATAATACAATCAAATCGAACTTTAATATATTAAGTAACAGAAAACAAACTTTATTGAAACAATAAACTCTGTTACAGTATGGAACTGTTACCTCTCAGTGATGAACAAATATCACGAGAGCTGCTAGGGTTACAATAAATAGTCTTCTCGAATATGATAACACTTATAGTGTAAACCCTATGTCTGTGTTTATATACTACACAGTTACAAGATAATTGCTAATTGATATGGAATATAATTCTGCTTCCTAAAATATATCAATCAGATATCTTTTCTTCCAAGTATTCCATTCTTCACGGAACTCCTTCTTCATGCATATCTCTTCTTATGTTTATCTCAATCTTCTTTCCTTTAATCAGCTACTTTCCTTATCTGATCGTCCTTCAGCACTTAAGTTCTGATATCTAACTTCTAATGATTATCTCCTGATAATATAAGTACTGATATCCTTAAGTCCTGACTTCCAGTATAAGTACTGATCAACAGTTAAGTACTGATTTGTCATGTTAAGTAAGATCTGAAATCTAAACATAAATTATATTAGCCATGACATTATCAAATATATCTAACAATCTCCCCCAACTTGTAAATTAGCATAATATACAAGTTTAACAGATATTTGATGATGTCAAAAACATTAAGTACAAATGCATGAGAATTAGACTAGATAACTACAACTTACAGTCCTTAAAGCTTTACCAATATTCAACTTCTGATAACAACTTCAGTCTGTACAAATATCAGAATTTAAGCAGTTGTAGATCTTCAAATTGGCTTCATCATCTGATCTCTCTGATGTCAGGAGTTGTTCTGAGATAGTTCTTCAACAAATATTTCTCAGCATATCTGAGTTCATCAATCATTCTCCTTTTGGCATCTTTAAGCTCTGCAGTATCTTCACCAGTTTGAAAGATTGCAGCTCTGAGATCATTGATCTTTGCTTTTCTCAACTCCTGATCTAGTCTTATGACATAGGCTTTGTCAGACTCCAGATTGAATTCAAGTCCCTTAATACCAAGATATGTTCTGATCTGTGCAGTATTAGGCTTCATATCAACAATATCACCATTGTGATCTCTGTACTTTGGAACATATGTGCTGTCAGACTTAACAGAATAAAGCCTTTTCTGTCTCTGAATCTGTTCTTTTAAGTAGTTTGCAGCAGTTCCTGTTATTCTGTCATCCACTTGAAGTAAGAAAAGTACATGCTCTAATTCTTCAAAATACTTCAATGGAATGGCATTTTGTCTTATATGATAAACCCTACCATCTGTCATGAAATACAACATGATGTATTCTTTCAAGTAGGTATGGTAAACCATCTGTACAGATTCCAGTTGATTCAATCTCTCAGGAGTTGCTCCAATACCTGGTTCACTCAAGGAAGTTGGATCATTGGTAGTGTTATGTATTCTTCTTTCATCAGCACTTCCCAATCCAGTCTTATCTCTAGCTTCCTTTCCAGTAACTACTCTTACTTCAAAACCACCTGCAGTAGTCTTCAAAGGTTGAGTCTGTTTTGCTTTAGTGAATCCTGGTAGGAGTGTCTTTGGTCTATCTTCTGATATCAAGTTAACTTGAGCTATGTCAGAGGTTACTTGCTTCTTCTGAATATCAGAACTTACAATTTCTTGACTCTGAACAACTTGAGCCATGTCAGAGGTTTTTTTAAGAACTTTTTTTGAAGTCAGAGCAAGATCATCCTTTTCATCAGTAATTTCTTCATCCTCAGGAGGCACATAAACCTTGATAGGTTCACCAACTTTTTCTTTACCCTTGGATCTTGGATCTATCTGCGGTTGTGATCTAGCCAATGTTACTTCAGTAAGTGTCCTTTCTTTGATCACAATGCCTTTGAGTTTTGGAAGTGGCTTTTTACCAGAAGCTTCAGATTTAGATGTGACTTTCTCTGATTTAAGCCTGGCTTCTTTTTTATTAAACTCTCCAAGTCCATTCCTGGATTTTCCTGAAGAAATAACTGTCTTGACATTTCCTCATCAAGATCTATAAGTTCATCAGAACTTATTCTTTTACCAATCGCAGAACTTATTCTCTTCCCAGTATCAGAACTTGTCCTATGACTAGCTTGTCTTGATGTGAATCCTCTACCTTGACTATGACCTCTACCCATTCCAGAGTTTCCTTGATCATCTTTTTCATTATCCTTTCCTGTCAGTGTCTTGTCAGTCTTGCATTTGGACTTAATTACTTTTTCCCCCTTTTTGGCATCAGCAGGTAGTAGAAGAGAGATAAGCAATTCCACTGAGGATTGGATTTCAGTTAGTTGTGATTGCTGAGAAGCTTGATTTTTCAGAATATCATCAATCTGAGCTTGTTGATGATCTTGAGTCTTCTCAATATAAGCAATCCTGTCAATGGTAGGTTGGAAGAACTTTTTCTTATCAATTTTCCAAACTTGTTCCTGTTTGATAAAGTTCTCCTGAATCTTGTGTAGCTCTGCAAGAGTAGTTTAATGAAGACCTTGTAGATGTTTAGTACTCAATGCAGTGACTCTAAGCTGGGTTTTGAAATCATCAGAATTTAACATTTCATCAGCTTTAGTCAAGTGCTCAGCAAGATGCTTTTCAGTTGGAACACATGAAACTGAGTTCCATTCCTTAGTCCACTCCTGACCTGCAGGAGTTTCACTCCAAGGTACTGGTGCTTCTCCGGTAACAAACTTCTTAACCAGTTCAGACTTTAGAATAGTCTGTTGAGGAGCATGTCCTGAAGGACCTGCTGTATCAGCATCTGCAGTTGGAGCAGCATCACCAGTATCTCCAGCATTTGCAGCATCAGAACTTAAAGAATCAGTATCTTCTGATAAGACAACAGTGTGAGTAGCAATAGAGGCTTCAACATCCTCTAATTGTTGATCTTGTTCTAAGTTCTGATCAACAGCCAAATCCTGATGCTCACCTAAAGTCTGATCATCATCATCATGATTCAGAGAAGATGGTATTGATAACTCTGGAGTTTGAACAGCATCAGGAACAGGTGTTGTAGAAGGATTAGTTGCTGGTGGAGCTTCTAAGAAAAGTATTTCAGGCACAACCAGGTTCTGAATATCAATTTCAGCACTTAGGCCTGGATTAACAGGAGAGACAGACTTTTGAACAGGAGACACAGATGGTGTATTGGCCTTTTCAGTAGCAGCTTCCTTAGATGGAGTTGATGGAGAAGAAGTGACTGGAGCAAATTCCTTGTCTTGTGAGATCAGAGATTCCTGATCCCCTTCTTTAGCTGCTTCCTCTTCATCATCTGAAACTGGCCTTTTTGCCCTCTGTTTCTGGTATCTCTTTGTTGATTTGGATTCCTTGGGAGTTTCAGGGACTGTCATTCTTCTAAGCCTTTTGAGAAGCCTAGATCCCCCAATTCCAGAATCCTTCTGAGAAGTCTTTTTCTCAGCTTCACCTACAACAAGTTCTGAAGAAGGAACCTGTTCCTCAGTATCAGATTCATCTCTCAAGGCAATCCTCCTTCTCTTTTGAGGTGTTTGAGGAACAGTCTTTGTCCTCTTTGGCTTGGAGGATGAAGGCTTCACAGTAGGTGCTGAGGCTGAGGGTTGATCAGTCTGTGAAGTGGAGAGATAGGATTTGAGATATGTCCTGAGGGTAGGTTGAGTAGAATGAGTGGTAGGTGCTGAGGATGATGGTTTTTGGGTGTTTATTGTTGGTTGGACATCAGAGTAAATAGATCTATAAGTACCAGGATCAGCATTTACTAGGATCTGTTTTACAGACTGAGGAATCTGTAATGGTCTGACCACTGATTTCTTAGTGTCAGCATTTACCAGGTCATTAAAGTATCATTTTGCAACTTTAAAAGGTGGAGTTGAGGAACTGACTAATTGAGGTTCATCAGTACAAAAAGTATAAATAAGTTGACAGAATCTAGCAAAATAGACAACATTCCTATCCTCTGTCATCCTATCCCCAATAAAACCAATTATACCAGTTGCAAAATCAAAATGAGTTTGATTGATAATAGCATACCCGATGTGCTGACTCGGAATTGGGATAGCATTAAAATTCGAACATTTGTTCCCAAAAGCTTTGGTGATGCAGTCGAAGAAGAAGCTCCATTCTCTTCTGATATGAGCCCGTTTCAACTGCCCAAGTTTTGCCAAACTCCTTTCATACCCCAAATTTGCCATTAACTCCTGAAGAGCTGATTCTTCTGGAATTGAAAAGGTACAATCTTCTGGGAGATGTAGAGCTTTGCGTATTGTACCAGGAGTGACTGCATAAGATGAATCACCCACTTCGAAAACAATACTACTATCATCAAAGTTCCCAGTCCGCCAAAACGTCAGAACTTGTTGGCTCGAAAAGACTGAAGGCTGGGTCAGTGCATACCCAATCTCACTGTGTGCAAGAAGATCTTGCACAAAATGCAATTCAGATGGAACTTCAGCATGATCAAGAATTGCAGCATAGTTGTTTGGAACAAACTTAGCTCCATCAATGATTAAATCCTTAGGTGCCATGTGAAAAATTGAGATTTAAAAGTGCCTGTTAGGTGTTTGATAAAATGTCTGTATGAAAAACCAACGTGAGAGAAAGAGAGAGTAAAAGCAAGTAGAGAGAAAAAGTATGAAGAAAATAAAAGATTAAAGAAATCCTTTCTCTGTCGTACTTATACTCTGAAAAAAATGTTGCCGTTGGATACCTGTCAGACATGCAGTAATAACGGATAGTTACTGGGCGCGAGAAAACAGTAATCATTACTTGCCCACTTGCCTGTTTTCAAGGAAAAACCGTTCCATTTACCCAGATATTCCATTAATCAAGGTGAAACCGTTTTAATTCAAAATTGAAACCATTCCCACTGATTTAATTATTTTTCACTGCATCATTAATATTCTGAAAAGAAATCAAGTGAAAATGACCAAGATAAATCATATGAGTAAGTACTGATAAAGGAAAGTCAGAACTTAAATTAAAATAGAATTTATATGGTCATCAGAATATCAATCAGGATTTATCAATGCATTACAAAATAACTTAGAGACAAAATCTTGAAATAAAGACAGATTTCATTAATATATCAAGAGAATACATTCATGAAATGGAAATTACATCAGTACTTATACAAGATTTCCCTAAGCTACTAAACCTAACATCAACAGCTTTAGTCCTAGCTAAGAAGCCTGACAAAGCTGATGATGAAGAAAAATAGGAAGAAGACAAGATTAAATCATTTCTTCTTCTTCCTACTCTCGACAAACAGAATGGCGAGTCGGATGATTTGCTCTTGCTGGCGGAGAGCTTCCAGCCTTTCCTCCTCCAATCGCTCTAGATGACGATGGTAGTCCATATAGAAGAACAGGAGTTGGGTCAGTACCTCCTGTGGGACAGAGTCCCATATCTCCTCAGGAATGGCCGTGACGTGCCATTTCTGCTGCCACTCGGCACAGCTTAGCTCCATATTGAAGTTTTGGTAGTTCAAAAACATGTTGTATCTGACCATTGTGTTTTTGAAAGAAAAAGTATGAAGGTAAGTTTGTTAGAAAGAGTGTGATGGGAAGGCTGATGTGAAGTGGCTGCTTATATAGGCAAGAGAATGCCAGGAGGCGTAAAAGTATTTAATACTGACAAGTAGAATTAATTCTACCTCGTTTCCCCAGACTTGGAAAAAGAATAACATTCATTGGAAAGAGAAAACATGGTTGAATACGCACAAGACACAAGTAAAAGTTGACTGTTTAAGTACGAGTACCATGAATCCTAACCATAGTGACTATTAATCTTCCACTTCACATGTTCTAGTTTGTACCGAGACTGTTATCAAATTTTATCCACAGATAAGTCAAGTAAAGAATTTAGACTGTAATATTAGAACTTAGACTTATTTCAGAACTTAACAGTCATCTGAACATAATTTCTTAACTCGAAAAAGGAATGCCTATCTAAGTAAATCCTCATACAAGTGCTGAGTTATACTCTTCAGAACTTAATCGTCAGAATATGCAACCAGAACTTGGCCTCAGAGTTAGTGCAAAATGACACAATGACTGTTTATCTAAAACAACATAGACCACCACAGTAATTTTCATCATTCAGATGGAGTGATTAGTGTGTGCATCAAGCTAAATAGCAGACAAAGAGTAAAGTCTGATTCACTTCAGTATATCTTAGAAATAAGGCATAACTAAAATTTTGCTAAAGAGCTGTCATTATCCTGAAACCTACTGATGAATGAGTTCATGCTTGAGTCCACCTCAACTGTTTTGTGCTAATTTTATGCATCTTTTTAAATTCTATTTTACAGTGGCTCCTCAGTGTAAGTGAGTCATGACTGCTTATCAGAATTTATGCTATTATCAGAGTATTTCTCCAGTAATCATAGAGTGTGAAAAGTCACCAAGAAAATATTTTGCTTTTCTAATGCATATTTACTTAATACCAGCAATGCACTTGGGTCTTCCCTTCCACATTTTTACTCTAGATCTCAAAGGAGTACCTGATTTTATTCTTTGAACCTTTTGATTTTTCTTTTTATAAGTGAGGTTTATCAGCACTTAGTACATTCAACAGTTTTACTAGTATCAGAACTTAACAGATGAGTAGCATTATTCTAATTTGTGACTTAGTAATAAGATAAACAAAGTAAACTCAACTAAGCTCAATTATCAGAATTTGCTAGTGTCATAAGATTTCCACAGAAATAATTACTTCTTACATGGGATCATTTGTTTATTGAAGACTAGTAAGTCAGTATCTAGCACAGTTATCCTCATAGGATTGAATGGTTACTTAGACAGACATATCACTTATCAGAGTTTAGAAACATATATCAGACAGCAGTCAGTACTTTAAAACATTTGTCAATTAATCACAGAATACACAAAGAGATTAAATTCTGTAAATACTGATCATAAAGTCTGATAATACAGAACAAGACTAAGCAGATTTAGAGAAAGAACCTGAAATCATTCCAAGTTCATTTACCAATCTTGTAAAAGTGGCTTCACACAGTGGTTTTGTGAAGATATCTGCTAGCTGTTCATCTGTTGGAACAAAGTGCAATTCCACTGTACCTTCATCCACATGTTCCCTTATGAAGTGGTACCTGATGCTGATGTGCTTTGTTGTAATAACCCCCAAAATTTTCAACTTTTTGTAACCCTTATGAATAGTGTTTTAGCTGAATGAGAAAACTTTTCATGCCCCACTATGTAGGGATTCTGTTATGGATATTCTGAGATTTTATTAGTACTCTATATGGTATATAAGTGTATGTAAAGATCGTCAGAATCCAATTCCGAATACTTTGATTTTTCCCGGAAATCCACTAGATACGGAAAGAATTGAGTATAAGGTAACAGGATAAAAAGGATTTAAATTCAAGGATTTTATTAGAGGATCATAAAAAGTAATATAATGTATTAAGAAAGGTTAAGGGAACCTAAGTAATAAGATCCCGGGTATGATCCCTCAAACGATAAACGAAAGCGAAAGTTAAGCGAACCGTATAACAGATCAGCGGTCATTAGGCAAACAATTAGGAAGTTAATCAAAGAGATTAGAGGGGATGATGTCACCCAACCAATGAGAAGAGGACAAAGAGGGGAGGATGACATCATGAGCATGACATAAGCATGACATAAGGGGAAGGAGATGTGGTTAGTTTATAACCACACAAAGACAAGGTTAATAAGGTAATTAACCAAAACAAATCAAAAGAAAATCAACCAACCAAAACAAAAACAAAGCAAACACAAAAATCATTCATCTCTCCCACCTTGCTCTCGGCTTTTCCTATTTTTCAAAGAGAAGAATTTCAAAATCCAAGATCCAAGCTTCCTAAATTGGTAAGATAATTCTCTAGTATTCCTTATGCATAGTTATGGCTATCTTATGAGTTTAAGCCTCTAATTCATTCTCAATCTTCTCCAAGAAATTAATGAAGAAGACAATGAATAGTGATTTCAAGGTTTTTAACTTGATTTTTCTTGTTTTTCCTTTAAGATTCAAGCATCCCTAAGACTCCTCAAGGCTTCCTAAGGCTTCCTAGCTACTCACACCACTTCAAGGAAGGTATATCATCTCCAAACCCTAGATTTACTTTGTATATTAGGATGATTTTGGTTGATTATGGTAATAGAGTAGCTTAATGATGGTTGGTTTAGAGTTGGGTTGGAATGGTGGTGAATGAGATGTTGAAATCTTATGGTTTGGTTAAAGGATTTAGTATAGTTTAAATTCAAGTTTTAGGATTAAGTAAATTGTTAACAATGAGTTGATTGGGGCTGTTGTAATGTGTTATGGATGGGCTTTGGTTGTAAGAATGGATTGGGGTTGTTTGGTGATTGATTTGGATTGGTTTAAATTTGGGAAGTCGCGTAAACATAGCCGTCGTAATGTCCGATGTACTTTAAACTGCTTTTGTACATAACATTAGGACCCGAGAACTCCCTTCTAGGTTTTGACCATTGCCATTTTTAGATAGTTCATGTTACGAGTTTCGTTTTGATATGTGGTTCGTTTGATTCCGATGTACGGTTTAGGAGAAACGGCCGTTTTAAGTAACGACATTTCGCGAACGAACCATTACCCCTCGCCTTACTTTGAAACATAGGTTAAAGACCTTAAAGGGTTAATTAATGTATGAAACAATTATTTTAAGTGTGTTAGGAAGTTGGTAAGACACTCGCGAAGGAATCGCCTTAAAACTCGTAATGGTTAAATTATTAAAAATGGTGGAGCCGAGGGTACTCGAGTGACTTAAGAGAATCAGTAAGCGCAAAGCGAGCGTTAGAGTCTAAGTTGGTTAGAGTATAGATTTAAAAGTGACTTTGGTTTAATTCCAACTTACTTGTTGTTTATAGGTTACCAGACTCGTCCCAAGCCATTAATCACCCTCAGTCGCTCAGGCAAGTTTTCTATCCGTTATACTGTTGTTGTGATGTATACACTTGTATATGCATTATCTTGTGATAGAGGCATGATGGTTAAATTAGCAAATTCTTTAGATATATTGTAGCATGTGATATGGTACGTATACATGCCTATTTTGTATTCTTGCCATATATATCTGTTGGTTCAGTTGATAATACCTATGCTAGAGAATAGCGGTAATTTGCATATACCCTTAGTATAGGGACCCAAAGGTGAAAACATTTTCTAAAACCGGGAGTCGAGGATCCCGAGTAGATTTTATATATATATATATATATTTATATATATATGGTTATAGTTTCCTAAACTATTAATCGAATAAGGTTTATTCGATAACTTTATATTATTTAATAAATATTATTTCGAATATTCATTCGAGGGCTTATGACTCAGCTTATTTATTTATTGAATATTATTTCGAATATTCATTCGAGGGCTTATGACTCAGCTTATTTTATTTATTGAATATTATTTGAATATTCATTTGAGGATCTATGACTCCGATTATTTGCTGAGATTTATTCTTTATTTTATTAAAGAATAAGGTGTCGATAATCAAACTTATCTTTGGTGATTTAATACTCATTTCAAGTATAAGTTTTACAACTTCTACTTCAATTATTTTTATAAAGATTATTCTTTATGGGAATATTATTTAAATAATAATATTCAGATATTTTCTAATATATTGGGACTGATTTATTTTACTAAATCAGCATCACTCCGAACATTCTTAAAAATGTTTCGCGAGCCTTTAAAATGATTTTTAAAAGTTAGAGCGGATCCCAAAACTTATTTTTATATTTAAGATCCTCCTTTCGAAGGGGATTTAAATACTCGCTCAAAAGCTGAGGGATCCGGCTCTGTGGTGTGTTTTATATTCGCAACAAGGTTGCTGTCTTGATAAAAGAGTTTTTGATTACTTACCCAATACTCGGGAAGTAAAATTCTTGGAACAAGTTAATCCATTAACAGGCATCGCCTGGGAAATATCGGTGAGTTTTCCTTTCCAACTAGATACGACTTCTTAGTGGAGCCGTATCAACAAGTTTCTACTTGGGGAAAGTGGGGACGAGCTTTACGTTTCAGAGTCATGGATTTCATCTGAACTAGGAGTGGCGTAAGTGGTCGAGCAGCGCCGGCCCAGCCTTATTATATTGGCCCAAATGGCCTGGAAGTTCCGCTAAGGCAGTCCATTCCTTAGGAGTCCAGTGTTCGGTTGACAAGTAAATCCGACAGGTTCTCCTCTATATGTAGAAAATGGTGGGGTTGTACTACTACGACTGATCATCGTAAGTGGTCTTCCTGGCGCGGCAAACTCCCGTAATGAGTTCATCATCCAGTTGGATAATTCTGCAACACTACACGTAGCATTTCGATCGAAAGGCTACGAATGGGTGGTTGCCGAAGCATTGACAGGGTCAAACAGTTTTATTGGTGTATCCATTGAATGAAGTATCTCGTAACTTCATTTCTTTTCAAAATATTTCAAAGATTGAATATATTCAAGTTTTTATTTGTGGTCTCATCTACGGGATGACCTCTTGAATCTTATTATACTTTGAACAGTAGTAGTTCAAGTAGATTTCTAAAAATGGTATAAGTATAGTGAAGTAATTGGTAACATCATCTTCTTTCAAACTTATATCCAGTAAGTAACTACCTTACGCATGATAAATGATTCTAGTAAGTATCCATTCAGATGCTTGTATTATTGTTACCACTATATATTATCTTGCGAGCTGTAATGCCCACTCTTGCTTCATTTCTTCATCACACAACAACAGTTAGGAAAGATGGCCAGGCTCAAGCAGACCCAGCGCAAGAGCGTGGGAAGCGCCCCGCGCCTTCCCGTTGAGATCGTAGCTGCTATAGCTGCAGAGGTAGATCTACCTGTAGATCAGACATTCTACTTTTGGGAACTAAATATTGTATAATTATAACTTGTGGCAGATAATGGCAATTAACTGTAAATTTATCAAGTAATCATTTTGGGTTGTAATAACTTTTAAACTAAGGATTCAAAGACTTGTACTTATTTCAATTTCATCTCTGAGACTATGACGTGTGGTGGTGTGTGTTAGTGTGGGGTCACAGCTTGAGGTTGTTTATGATTAATTAAGTTAAGTGATAATTGTGGAAAGAAAGACCGTGACGACCCGGATCCCTGACCCCGGATCTGGGGGTGTTACATTTGTCATAGAGTGTTGAACTGGATTACCTGTCATAGCAATAGCACTTTGATTATCACAGTAAATAGGGATTTTGAAATATGTTAACCCATAATCCAGTAACTGATTCTTCATCCAAAGAATCTGTGCACAACATCTTCCTGCAGCAATATACTCTGCTTCAGCAGTTGATGTGGAAATTGACTTTTGTTTCTTGCTGAACCAAGAAACCAATCTGCCTCCAAGGAATTGGCAGCTTCCACTTGTGCTTTTCCTGTCAATTTTGCAACCTACAAAATCTGCATCTGAGTAACCTATTAGTTTAAAATCTGATTCTCTAGGATACCACAATCCCAGATCAGCTGTTCCTTTAAGATACTTAAAGATTCTTTTCACATCTGTTAAGTGAGGTTCTCTTGGATCTGCTTGAAATCTTGCACAAAGACAGGTAGCATACATGATATCAGGCTTACTAGCAGTTAGATAGAGTAGAGAGCCAATCATACCTCTGTAGTTAGTAATATCTACTGATTTACCAGTATCCTTATCCAGTTTTATTGCAGTGGCCATGGGAGTGGATGAACTTGAACAATCTTGCATTCCAAATTTCTTCAGCAAGTTTCTGGTGTACTTGGTTTGACAAATAAAAGTGCCTTCTTCATTCTGCTTGACTTGAAGGCCCAGAAAATAGCTAAGTTCCCCCATCATACTCATCTGATATCTTGACTGCATTAGTTTGGCAAACTTCTTGCAAAGTTTGTCATTTGTAGACCCAAAAATGATACCATCAACATAAATCTGGACCAGAAGTAAGTCCTTTCCATGGTTGAGGTAGAACAGTGTTTTGTCTATTGTTCCTCTGTTGAATCCACTTTCCAGAAGAAACTGAGCTAAAGTCTCATACCATGCTCTAGGAGCTTGCTTAAGTCCATAAAGTGCTTTATCAAGCCTGTAGACATAATCTGGATGTTTGGAATCTACAAAGCCTGGAGGTTGTTCAACATATACCTCCTCCTCCAATTCTCCATTGAGAAAAGCACTTTTCACATCCATTTGAAAGACAGTAAACTTTTTATGAGCAACATAAGCCAAAAATATCCTTATGGCTTCTAACCTAGCAACTGGTGCAAATGTTTCATCATAATCAATTCCCTCTTGTTGAGAATATCCTTTTGCAACCAGCCTTGCGTTATTCCTTGTAATTATGCCATCACTGTCAGTTTTGTTTCTGAATACCCACTTTGTACCAACAACAGATCTATTCTTTGGTCTTGGCACTAGGGTCCAGACTTTGTTTCTTTCAAATTCATTTAACTCTTCCTGCATTGCTTGCACCAAATTAGCATCTTGAAGAGCTTCTTCCACTTTCTTTGGCTCAGTCTGAGAGAGAAAAGAATTGTAGAGACATTCATTTGAAGTACCTGTTCTAGTTCTGACACCTGCATCAGGATTTCCAATTATCAAATCAGGTGTATGTGATTTTGTCCACTTCCTTGCAGATGGAAGGTTTTCTCTAGAACTGGATGCTCCCCCATGATCCATGTTGTCTTCATTTTCATTTTCTGATGCTCCCCCTGAAACTATGCTCTCTGAGTTGGATTCTTCAGTATTTAGATTTTCAGCACTATCAGAACTTGGCTTATCAGAACTTGACGAATCAGAACTTGAAGAGCCAGATGTATGTTCTGATGTTTCTTGAGATGTGGTAGGATCTTGAATATGCTCCTCCTGCATAGGTGCATCTTCCTTTGACGTAGTCACCACAGTTTCAATAACATCAGAGTTTAATCCATCAGAATTTACAGTATTAGGACTTAGACTGTCAGGATTTTCAGTATCAGAATTTGAGTCTTCATTTTCAAATCTCAGCTGATCATGGTCAATGAAATCTTCAAGACCAGTAATCTTCTTGTCATCAAAAGAAACATTGATAGATTCCATGACCAATTTTGTTCTCAAATTATAGACTCTGAAGGCTTTTGTGGAAAGTGGATATCCAACAAATATTCCTTCATCAGCTTTTAAATCAAACTTGGATAGCTGTTCAGGATGAGTCTTGAGAACAAAACACTTACATCCAAATACATGAAAGTATTTCAGATTTGGCTTCTTTTTCTTCACCATCTTATATGGTGTTTTTCCTTGCTTGTTAATGAGTGTTGCATTTTGAGTAAAACAAGCAGTCTACACAGCTTCAGCCCAGAAATAGGTTGGAAGCTTTGCTTCTTCAAGCATTGTACATGCAGCTTCAATGAGAGTTCTATTCTTCCTTTCAACAACTCCATTTTGCTGTGGAGTTCCAGGAGCAGAAAATTCCTGCTTTTTCCATGGTTTTTGCAGAACTCTTCCATTATCAAATTCTTGAACTCAGTGCCATTATCACTCCTTAAAATTTTCACAGAATCTTTGACCATTTTATCCAAATGTTTGACATGATCAATCAAGATAGATGCAGTTTCACTTTTTGTGTGCAAGAAATACACCCATGTGTATCTGGTGAACTCATCCACTATGACCAACGCATACTTCTTCTTTGCAATAGACATGACATTTACTGGACCAAATAGATCAACATGTAGTAGATGATAAGGCTCAAGAATTGATGATTCAGTCTTGCTCTTGAATGAAGATTTTCTTTGTTTGGCCTTCTGACAGGAATCACAAAGGCCATCAGGAGCAAATACTGACTTTGGCAGTCCTCTCACAAGATTTTTCTTGACCAGTTCATTTATATTGTTGAAATTTAAATGAGAGAGTTTCTTGTGCCATTTCCAGCTTTCTTCAATTGATGCTCTACTCATCAGACAGATTGCAGAACCATCAGTACTTGTTGAAAGCTTAGCTTCATAAATGTTACCACGCCTGTATCCTTTCAGAACAACTTTGCCTGTAGATTTACTCACAATTTCACAGTGTTCTTCAAAGAAATCAACATGATAACCTCTGTCACAGATTTGACTTATACTCAGTAGATTGTGTTTAAGTCCTGAGACCAGAGCTACTTCTTTAATTATGACATTTCCAAGATTGATATTGCCATATCCCAATGTTTTTCCAATGTTGCCATCTCCATAAGAAACACTTGGGCCAGCTTTCTCCATAAAGTCTGATAGCAGGGCCTTATTTCCAGTCATATGTCCTGAACATCCACTGTCCAGAACTAGAATATTTTTCCTGTTGCCCTGCAATCACAAAGACCACTAATTATTAGTTTTAAGGACCCAGACTTGCTTGGATCCTTTGGCCTTATTAAGTTTGTTAACATTTGCAGCGGATTTAGCATCAGAGTTTATGTTAACATTTTTCTTATCAGAACTTACACTATCAGACTTTGAATCAGAATTTACACTAGAAGGAACAATGGAAACTTTCTTCAAAGAAGGTTTTATTTGATAATAATCATAGTACAAACTATGATATTCCTTACAAGTATAAATGGAATGCCATAAACTACCACAATGAAAACAAGGATTCTGTGGTTTGTATCTAACAGACTGACTCTTAACTCCTGATTTGGAAGGTAAGGAGTTAATATTTTTATTCTTCCTGCAAAAAGAAGCCAGATGGTTAGAACTTCCACAGTTATGACATGTTTTCCTAGGAGCATCGGGAACAGGTTTATAATCATTGCTTTTATTCATACCTTCCTTTCCATTCCTATTTTTCCTAGGTGATTTTACCTTGTTTGCATTCTTAACATCTTTCAGCTTATGCTTAAGCTGCTTCTTTGTCATTAAGCCTATGTTCACTTCAGCTGTCTTTTCCTGTTTTAGTTTGTCAGAAGTTAATTCCTCTTTAACTTCTGATTTCTCATTTTCAGACTTTACAGTTACAAACTTAACAGGTTTTAACTTTGGCTTTTGCTTAACAACATGCTTAATTTCTTCAGTTCCTTTATCATTCTTATTTTCTGTATAACCTAAGCCCTCTTTCCAGTTTCCACTACTTAGCAAATTTTGAGTTGTTTTGCCAGAGTTAGTCCAAGTCCTGATAATCTCTCTTTCCTTTTCTAACTCAGTTTTTAGAGATTCATTCATTTTTAGCACTTCATCCCTAACATAAAAAACATCATCTCTATCCTTCTGAGTTTGATGGAACATGACTAACTCTTTTTCTAAGAAATCATTTCTTTTCTTAAAAGCAAGATTTTTAGAAGTTAATCTTTCACATGTTAAAGTTTGATCTCTATAACTAACAAACATGGTTTTAAGATATCTTCTCAACTCATTAATATCATCAGTATGAAAAGCATAAGTAGTCTGAGGTACCTTTGTTTCAGCAGCTTCAGAATTGCTCTCAGCACTTTCTTTATCAGCATTTGCCATTAATGCATAGTTCTCCTCACTTTCAGAGTCTGAGGTATCTGTCCAGCTTTTCTGCTTTGTGACAAGAGCTTTGCCTTTGTCACCCTTTGCCTTCTTGCAATCAGGAGATATGTGGCCTTTCTCACCACAGTTATAGCATTTAACATTGGTATAATCTCCTCTGTCAGACTTTCCTCCTCTGCCTTCAGATCTTCTGAAATTCTTCTTATCAGAACTTATGCCTTTCCTGGAAAACTTCTTTCCCTTCCTGAACTTCCTGTATGCAATCTTTGTGATTCCTTTCACCATAAGAGCACACAGCTTCATCATTTCCTCATCAGCATCAGTCTCAGGAAAGCTTTCAGAATCTGAGTCATCATTACTTTCAGAACTTGATGACTCAGTTTCAGACTTTATGAAAAGAGCTTTACCCTTGTCTTTCCTTGAGGAAGCTGCTTTGGGGGATTCTTCTTCAGCCTTAAGAGCAACTGTCCTTGACTTTCCTCCTTTCCTCTTGCTTCTTTGTTCCATCTCAAGTTCATGAGTCTTGAGCATTCCATAGATTTCATCAAGAGTTGTTTCATCAAGATTGTAGTTGTCTCTTATTGTCGTTGCCTTCAAATCCCAGCATTCAGGAAGAGCTAACAGGAATTTAAGGTTTGAATCTTCAAGATCATACTCTTTATCAACCAATGACAAATCATTCAAAAGTTTGACAAATCTATCATATAAATCATTCAATGACTCATTAGTCTTTGAGTCAAAATGTTCATACTCTTGAGTGAGTATTGTCTTCCTGTTCTTCTTAATTGTGTCAGTTCCCTGACACCTTGTTTCCAGAGCATCCCATATCTCCTTAGCAGTCTTGCAGTTGATTACCCTGTTTGACATTACATTATCAATGGCACTATGCAGTAAGTGTCGTACCTTAGCATCCTTAGCAATTGATGCTATATCTTCAGCAGTATAATCACTCTTCTCCTTTGGTACGGTCTTTGCTGCTTCACCTGCAACTGCAACAGCGAGCTTGGTTGGTTTGTGAGGCCCTTCCTTGATTCTATCAAGGTATTCTGGATCTGTTGCTTCCAAGAACATGGTCATCCTTACCTTCCATATGGGATATTCAGATGGTCTCAGTATGGGAACTCTGATAGTCTCATAACGACTTTGAATTTGTGTCTTTGGAGGTTCTTCAGTTTTGGTAGGCTTAGTTGGAGTTTCTGTGTCAGACATGATTGTGTTTGGATCTTTAACTGTATGTGTGTTAACAGATTAACTCTGATACCACTTGTTAGGTCACACACACTGTAGAGGGGGTGAATACAGTGTATAATACAATCAAATCGAACTTTAATATATTAAGTAACAGAAAACAAACTTTATTGAAACAATAAACTCTGTTACAGTATGGAACTGTTACCTCTCAGTGATGAACAAATATCACGAGAGCTGCTAGGGTTACAATAAATAATCTTCTCGAATATGATAACACTTATAGTGTAAACCCTATGTCTGTGTTTATATACTACACAGTTACAAGATAATCACTAATTGATATGGAATATAATTCTGCTTCCTAAAATATATCAATCAGATATCTTTTCTTCCAAGTATTCCATTCTTCACGGAACTCCTTCTTCATGCATATCTCTTCTTATATTTATCTCGATCTTCTTTCCTTTAATCAGCTACTTTCCTTATCTGATCGTCCTTCAACACTTAAGTTCTGATATCTAACTTCTGATGATTATCTCCTGATAATATAAGTACTGATATCCTTAAGTCCTGACTTCCAGTATAAGTACTGATCAACAGTTAAGTACTGATTTGTCCTATTAAGTAAGATATGAAATCTAAACATAAATTATATTATCCATGACATTATAAAATATATCTAACAAGTCGTTATACGGGTGGCCCACTAAAGGTAAGCTGTCAT
Organism: Apium graveolens; assembly: GCF_009905375.1. NCBI lineage: Eukaryota > Viridiplantae > Streptophyta > Magnoliopsida > Apiales > Apiaceae > Apium > Apium graveolens. The sequence goes on along the minus strand of NC_133652.1, from coordinate 128,500,331 downwards.
GTCCATTTTGCATGGGAGAAATGAAAGGTAAACAACTCAAATATGGTGGAAAAACTATTTTTTATGGCACTGCTCGATAGTTTTTGGAGGCAACTGATCCCCTAAGAAAGAGTACTAGATTTGGAAGTGTAGATACATGATCAGTTTGTGCTCGAAAATCAAGGTTCCGTGTAAAGTTATTATGTGAGCAAACACAGTTTGCCCTCCAGGAAAGTCACATAAGAGAAAACCGAGATATTATGGCGTGACACATTATTGGACTCATTTTTCTCCATTTTTTGAGTGTCCATATTTGTAGAACCCATCCTTCATCATAATATTGACATCATGCACACACAAAAGAATGTATTTGACAATATTTTCTAAACAATTCTTGATGACGCGAGGAGGACCATATATAACAACCCGCACTTCTGGACTATTACTCTAAAGCAAAACTAATACTAAATACAATCTATTAATCCAAGATTCTATTACAAAGGTTTCAATTACAAAAGTATAGCTAACGGAAGTCCAAAAGCCAAACTACTTGAATCCTAAGGTTCTCGAATTCCAATGCTATCCAACTTGAACTCTTAGACGAAATCTGAAATTGTAAGTAATAAGCTATACAGCAAAACAAGAAACCAATCGATCCAACTAGTAGGCCAAGTAACATATTTACATTAACAAAGTATGATATTATATACGATACGATAATGACATACGAAACAAACAACTTCGATACACTTTCATATTCTTATTCGATGCATACAATATAGACAATCACATAACAACAATAATTCGAAACCCGTAATTCATGTCACGACCACTACAACCCGGTGATAACGGTCCTAAATTTTCAGAAAACTATCACTACAATCCGGTGACTTGTTCCTAAGTTCTTATTCGATAATTTCACAAACCATGGAATAAATCAGAGTTCCAAAATTATCGTTGGCACACAACACATATATGATAATACACATCACCTCGAAATATAGTGTCACTTAGCCCATATTTTGATAATCAAATATATACGCACAACATACAATTTTGAAAATACTAGTAAAATCGATTGAAAACTTATCTCAAATTCTGACCAGATCTTATTTTACCCTTTTGGCCCTCTAAACGATGTTTTCTTGAAAAATATAAATCACGAAAGTAGTAGAGAATGAAAAGACCTTTCCGAAAAGTCTAGAATCAACAAATTCTGACTTACGATGAATTTTCTACGAATTTTACAAAATGCTGATTTTTGTGTAAAAGAGCCATACGAATTTTAATAATAAAAATGAGGAATATGACTATGGTGTATTTAGAATATTACAAAACCCAATTTCTTAACCTACAAGTTATCCATATTAAAATATGATTCAAATTTTAGGCCCGTTGGCATAATTAAATATAAAATCATAATCTTTATCAAATTCTAATCATTTTCTTCTATTATTCTTTAATTATTATTATTCTAAGAATTACGGGATATTATATACTACCCTCCTTAAAAAGAATTTGGTCCCCAAATTCACAACAATCATATACATTTACAACCTCTAATCTCTTATAAGTCAAACTTAAACAAAGGTCCACAAGAACGCATCATAGGGAATGTACTAGTCCAATAACTAACACACTCCAAAGGACAACCTGCTCTTATACCAACTGTAACAGCCATACTTACGGACTATTAACTCTAAAACAAAACTAATACTAAATACATTATGTTATTCCAAGATTCTATTACGAAGGTTGCTATTACAAAAGCGCAGCTAACACAAGTCCAAAAGCCTAACTACTCGAATTTAAAGGTTCTCGAATTCTAATGCTATCCAACTTAATGAGCTATACAGCCCAACAAGAAACTAATCGATGCAACTAGTAGGACAAGTAGCATATTAGATATAACAAAGTACACTATTATATACCGTACAATAATGACATACAAAATAAATAATTTTGATACACTTTTATATTGTTATTCGATGCATACAATACAAACACTCACATAACAAAAATAATTCGAAACCCGTAATTAATGTCATGACCACTACAACCCGGTGATAACGTTCCTAAATTTTCAGAAAACTATCACTACAATCCGGTGACTAAGTTCTTACTCGATAATTTCACAAACCATGACATAAATCAGAGATCCAAAATTATCGTTAGCACAAAACACATATACGATAATACACATCACCTCAAAATATAGTGTCCCTTAGCCCATATTTTGATAATCAAATATATACGCACAACACACAATTTTGATAATAGTAGTAAAATCGATTGAAAATTTACCTCAAATTCTGACCAGATCTGATTTTACTATTTTTAACCCTCTAAACAATGTTTTATTCAAAAACATGGATCACAAAACTTGTAGATAATGAAAGGACCTTTCCGAAAAGTCCATAATCAACAAATTCCGACTTACGATGATTTTTCTACGAATGTTACAAAACTACTAATTTTTATGTAAATGAGCCCTACGAATTTTAATAATAAAAATGAGAAATATGAATATGGTGTATTTATAATATTACAAAACCCAATTTCTTAACCTACAAGTTATCTATATTAAAATATGATCCAAATTTTAGGCCCGTTAGTATAATTAAATTTAAAATCCTAATCCTTATCAAATTCTAATCATTTTCTTCTATTATTCTTTAGTTATTATTATTCTAAGAATTGCAGGATATTACACCAAAAATAACACAAAATTAAGAAAGGATTGTAAAGAATTAGGTGGACACCGTGAGTTGTGGATTTGAGGTGATGGTATAAAATTATATGCATCATACACACTTTTAAAGGAACAAATTTATAAGTTGTTCAAGTGGATTGTCTCATTAAAACTTCCAGATGGGTATACCTAAAATATATCTAGGTGTGGGATTTGGGTAAAAGGTTGCATTCTTGGTATGAAATCACTTGACAGTCATGTCTTCGTGCGAAAATTGTTGCATATCATTTATTGTGACCTTCTTCTGAACCATATAATTGATCCTATCATTGAGTTGTGCAACTTCTTTCAATACTTATGTTCTTCAAATCCAAGTACTCATATTTGGAAAAATTGAAGAAAGGTATAGTTGGGATAATGTCCAAACTTAAAACTGTTTTCACTCATAGTTTAATTGATCCTATGAAGCATTCTCCACTACATTTAGCAACCGAGTGTAAGTTGAGTGGGCCAACTAATGGAAGTTGGATGTATTTTGTTGAAAGATACTTGCACAACTTGAAATTGAAAGTAGGAAACAAAGCTCGAGCAGAGGGTTCAATGTCATAACGCTATACTGAGGAGAAATATGTACACGTCTGCAAGTTGTATTTTTCTTCAAAAATGGAATAATGAAAAATAAATTATGAAGAAACGATACCCCTCAAATGTTTCATATTGATAATGATTTGTTAGAGATGTACACATATCCTACACATCCTAGTCTACGGACTAAGGATAGAATGTTGAATGGGGATGAATATGAACTAGTAGCATACTATGTTCTTATTAATTTTCTAGAGGTTGAAAAATACTTGTAGTAAAATATTTTTAAGCCTTACTTTTGAATTTAATTTAATTCACAATATAATTTTTGATTGTCTAACTTTAATATGTAACGCTTTCCAAAAATTGGTAGAACAACAATACTGACATCTCAATGATGCGGAAAATGAACAATTTAAAAAAGAACAATTTAGAGTTAGGTTCGAAAGAAGGGTATGCATTTTTATTTTACATATGCACATATATTTACAAAATTTAAAATTATCTTTATCATATATTATTTTTAGGTACAAGATGATGAGGATCAAAAGAAAAAATTCATAGACCTAATAAGAGTGTTGAATAAAGTGGAGGCTTATAAAGAATGAAAGTGCAATGTTATAAATTTAATAGTTTTAAAGCAAATGAGCTTATTTCACCAAATTCCGGTGTAATTGGCATAAATGAGAATTTTATTTTTTCTTAATATCAAAGTTGTACTTTCTTATTACTACTTGATTCCAAATTTAATACATTTTTAATTGTAGGGACTTCTTATGAAGAAAGTTATGTAAACTATTACGGAAAAGTAGAAGAAATTTTAAAACTCTTCAATCATAATGGACATAAAGTGATCGTCATGAAATGTCATTAGTTTGATCATACTAAACATGTCAAAGTCGATAAATACTGAATGAAAACCATGGATGTAAAATTAAAACTAAAAGTCGATGACGTATTTGTGTTGGCTAGTCAAGCATAATAAGTATGCTATGCGCTAAATATTTTGAATCTGAAATTATCATAGTACAATTTTCTAACAACAAAGAGATGACTAGTTGATGAAAATATGTCTACTCAAGAGAATAAAACCGAAGATGATGCTCTACAAAATGAAGTGTCAAATGCTTCATCATCACCCATCGAAAGAGTTATTGTTCGTGATCTCTCAAATTTCTTTATTGACTTGATGATATTTGAAAATGACTATTTAATGAATGACAATGAAGAAGAAGAATATAAGAAATATGAGGAAGATGAAGACGAATACAACAATGAGAACGAAGAAGATGAATTAAGTGATAATGATGATTTAATATAATTTAATATTTTTTTAAGAAATATGTACTAACATATTTGTCTATTATTTTAACTTCTTTAATTTAAGTTTATGCAAGATTTGTAATTATTTATGTAAGATGGGATGAAATTTTTTGTTGTGTTAGACTAAATAGAGGATTTATACAGTAGGGCAGGGAAGACACAAGATTTATGCAGTAGGGCATGGGAGCCAAAATATTATGGTACATGTAAATTCGACCGCATTTAGTTAAAAAATTATCATGGATAAATTCAATCGCTAACAGTCAGTTCAATGTCAACACAAAATTAGGGTTTTTCATCTCCGCTTCTCATAGAAGAAATTCAAGCTCAAAAAATTCTATGGCTGAAGGAGGCATATTCATTAGATAGATATTGAGTTCAAATGTTAGAGTCTCTCTCTCTCTCTCTCTCTCTCTCTCTTTCTGTCCTAGCTCACTCTTTCTCTAACTCTCTCTCTCCCCCTCTCCTAGCTCTCTCTATGTAAACCCTAATTTTTGGGTTTTGTATTTGGCAGTTTTCTATTAATTTAGGGGTTGTAGATTATCGGTCTTTGTCTCGTTTTGAGACTAATTATGTTAGGTCACACAACGCTGTAGAAGTGGGTTGAATACAGTGTTATTACAATCAAATCGATCTTGAACACAAGTAACAGTAAACAGATATATTCAATATAATAAATTTTGTTACAATGGAACTGTTCTCTCTCAGTGATGAACAAATATCACTAAGAGCTGCTAGGTTACAATGTATGATCTTCCCGATAATGATAACACATATAGTGTAAACCTATGTCTATGTTTATATAGTACACAGTTACAAGATAACTTCTAATTGATATGGAATATAATTCTGTCTCCTAAAATATATTAATCAGATATATTACACAAGTCTTCTTATCTTCTAACTCTTTTCATGCATATCTTCTTTTATTTTAGTCTCGATCTTCTATCCTGTAAATCAACTTCCTTCCTTAACTGTAAGTCCTCCCGTACTTAAGTTCTGATATGACCTTAAGTTCTGATATCTATCTTCCGACTTCCAGTAAGTACTGATTCCAGTAAGTCCTGATATTTCCTGTTTGTTAAGATCTGAAAACTAAACATGAAACATATTAGACATGACATCTCAAATATATCTAACAATCTCCCCCAACTTGTAAATTATGTAAAAATATACAAGTTAATAGATTTGATGATGTTAAAAACATTTAAGTACAAATGCAATAAGAGTTTAATAAGACTATTAACTACAACTTACAGAACATGCAGCTTTACCAACATCACTGGATCAAACTGAATCCATAATGATTCTTAACAAAATCTTTTACCAGTTTTTCTTCAGCTTTTCTCAGAATTTCAACTAACTGTGCTTTGACCTGCATCAGTTCTTCATCTTTGTTGTCACCAATTTGATAAATGGCTGTTCTGAGAGCTTGAATTGATGTTCTTTCAATTCCATCACCAAGTTTGATAACTCTAGGATGTGAAGAGTCTTTATTATAACATAAGCATCTTCCTTTCAGAATAACTTCCACCTTAGCAGAGTTCTTCAGTATAGGAATTTCTCTTCCATCATCTTCAGTAATCATTGGAATGTACTGAGAAGCCTTTGTACCAGAGATTTTGAGAAGATCTCTTATAGCCTTCAAAATGTATTCTGACCATCTTCTTGTAACATCATATTTTACTTCCAGTAGATAGTGAATATGTTGAAGCTCTCTGACAGACTTCTTTAGCATATCAGTATCAGCTAGTCTGTAAGTTCTTCCATCATTGAGAAATAAGATCAATTTCTCTTTTAAATCTTCTTTATCATGAGCATCTATCACAATTTGAGAAGGCGTCACTTTGTCAAGGTGCTTTTGTTTGATTTGTTCATATGGTTTGTCTGTCAACATGATAGAATCTCTTAGAGTAACTTCTACTCCTGTTTGTATCATTTTTTCATCAGAACCTAATCCAGCTCTATCTCTAGGTTGCTTGACTCTCAACCCAAACGTTGTGAGTTGACTAATCATAAGATTGGATTTTAGTTCAACTGGAGTAGCTTTCTTCCATAACAACTTCTTCTTATCAGCAATTGTCCTCTTTTTCAAATCAACTTGATCATTGTCAGTGGTTGATGTCTTGATAGCTTGATCAGAATTTGTTATTTCTACTGTATCTTGCTGTTCTTCATTCTGAACAACTTGAGGAGTGTCAGAGGTTATTTTAGATTCTTCAATTAACTTTCTTCTTTTCATAATTTGAACAGTTTCATCTTCTATCAAATCATCATCATGCATTTTATCTTGATAGACAGGAACATAAGATCTTATCTTTTTCTGAATCTTTAAAAGTTCACCAACCTTTTCTTTTCCTTTTGACTTGGGATCAATCTCAGTTTATGATCTATTCTTGGACTTTGAAGCCTCAGAATTTGACTTTTCCTTGATCACAATGCCTTTTTCCTTAGGCCTTGGAGGTTTCTTTGCATCATAAGCTTTAGACTTTAGATTTGTCTTCTCAGCTGCAAATCTAGATTCTTCCTCCTTGAGAGGTTCCAAATCCATTCCTGGATTTTGTTTCAGAAATAATCTTCTAGCTATCTCCTCATCAAGTGTCTGGATTTTAGGATCTTTTTAATAAACAGTAGTCTGCTTCCCCTTTAGCTTCAGAGTTTGTAAAAACTTCTGAGAGTCTTTAGATCCTGACTGAATCAGGATATCAGAACTTGACATCAGACTTTGCTTATCAGAACTTGACTTTAGACTTTTAGCATTCACATCATCAGAACTTGAATTTTTATGTGTACAAGATTTTCCTTGAACTTTTCCTTGACCTCTGCTCTTATCAGAGTTTCCCTGGTCATCACCTTTGTCATCCTTCTTCTTCAGTATTTCAGTAGGTGAGCATTTGGACTTAACTACTTTCTCCCCCTTTTTGGCATCATTAGGAAGTAAGAGAGAGAGAGAAGAAGTTCAACTGAAGATTGGATCTCATTCAATTGAGCTTTCTGAGAAGCTTGATTTTGTAGGACCTCAGTCATTTGGGCCTGTTGCTTCTCTTGAATCTTCTCAATGGCTTCAACTTTCTCAAGAGTAGGTTTGATATATCTATTCTTGTCAAGCTTGATCTGTAGATCTAGCTTATCAGTATTTTCCTTTAGTGTATCAACCTTATCATGAGTAATGGAATGTAGACTATGAAGACTTCTTGTACTCATAGTTGTAACCTCGAGTTGAGTCTTGAAATCAGAATTTGACAATAACTCATCAGCTTTTAACACATGTTCTGTCATAATTTTGGTGCTTGGAATAAAATCTGATTCATTCCACTTCTTGGTCCACTCAACTCCCTTGTGAGTTTCTTCCCAAGGTACAGGAGCATCATGTTCAACAAATTTCTTGACCAATTATTCCTTTCCCAGAATGGGAGCTGGAGTCTCAACAGAAACACTGTCTTCAGAACTTGAGGAATATTTATTATGTTATGACAGCACAAGAGTGTGTGATGCAACTGGAGATTCAGGAATAACATCATCTAAATTCTGAGCATCAGAATTTATCTCCAGAGTTGGTGTGGTTGGTGTAGATGGTATCTCAGCATTTAAAATTGGAGAATGAGTTGGAGATTGCTGAGCTGCTGTAGATGGAGCTTCCAAAAATAAAACAGTTGGTATAATCAGCCTTTGAAGATCAATTTCAGGACTTAATCCTGAACCTTCAACTGTTGTCTCTCTGATTGGAGAAACAGTAGGAGTAATCACTGTATCAGGAACAGTGTCTTGAGCTTTAGATGGAAGGGCTTCAATGATAATTGGCTCTTTTGAGATCAGAGATTCCTGATCCCCTTCCTCAGCTGCTTCAGTATCTTCTGATGGAGGCTTAACATTATACCTCTTTGCCCTTATTTTCTTCAATCTCCTTGTCAATGAAGGAGTTGCTGTTGCAGCATCAGAGCTTACAGTTTTCCTCTTCAAAGTATCAGAACTTTGAGCTGCAGTTTCTTTCTGAGAAGTAACATTCTCAGCTTCAACTGTCATAGGTTCCGAAGCATGAACCTGTGCTTCCTTTTCACTATCAGATTCATCTCTGAGAATCATCTTCCTTCTCTTTTGTGGAGGTTGAGGAACAGACTTTGCCCTCTTGGGCCTAAAAGATGAAGGTCTGATGGTATGTGCTGATGATTCAGGTTGAGATGATTGTGTTGGTTTGAAATATGTTCTGATAGTTGGTTGTGGTTGTGGTTGAGAAGTGTGAGGTGTTTGGGTTGTGGTGGTGGGTGCTGATGGTTCAGGTTCAGATGGTTGAACATCAGGATATAGTGCAGTGTATGTAACTGGATCATAGGTTATTAAGGCTTGTTTGACAGATAAAGGAATTTGGAGGGGTCTTAACATAGCCTTCTTATTATCAGTAGATAATAAGTCATTAAAAGCTCTTTTAGCCATTCTAAATTGTGGAATTAATTCACTGGCTAATTGGGGCTTATCAGTACAATAAAAACTATAAATAAACTGACATAATCTAGCAAAATAGACAATATTCCTATCTTCTGTCATCCTATCCCCAATAAAGCCTAAAATAACACTTGTATAATAAAAATTAGTTTGATTAATGAGAGCATACCCGATTTGTTGACTTGAGTATCGGGATTGCATCGAAATTTGAACATTTGTTTGCAAAAGCCTTTGTAATGCAGTCGAAGAAGAAACTCCATTCCCTCCTTATGTAAGGTTTCTTCAATTGACCAAGCTTTTCCAACGTCTTTTCATACCCCAGACAGGCCATCATTTATTGAAGAACTGGCTTCTCAACAGTTCAATAAATGCAATTATCAGGTAGTTGCAATGCTTGGCGAACTGTAGCCAAAGTCACGACATGCTCATCCTCCCCTAATATAAAGATGATACTTGGGGACCCTTGAGCCCCACCATCATCATATATACCACTTCTCCAAAACTCTAGCACTTGAGTTTCAGAGATTGCTTCAGGTTGGGTCAAAGCATACCCAATATCAGAATTAGCAAGGAAATCCTGAATAAAGTGAAGTTCCGATGGAGCTTCAGCCTTGCTAAGAATAGATGAGTAGTTGTTAGGAACAAACTTAGCTCCATTGAAAATCAAGTCTTTTGGTGCCATCTCTGTAAGAAATTAAGTGAGAAAATAGATTGCTTGAAAGGTGTTTGTGAAATTCCTGTAAGAAAAACTGCTTCAGAAAATATTAGTGGGTGAGAGAAATAAGAGAGATGAGAATAGAAAAATAAGTAAAAGATTAGAAAATCTTTTAACTCCCATATATATATAATCTCTCCACTTATCAGTTATATTTTTGAAGCATGACAGACAATTTACACCTGGCAACGTGTGAACAGTCAGTATAAAGTTAAAGCAGGAGTTAATGGGCACGGGAAATATGTAATATTTACCGTGCACATGCAATTTTTTCAGGACATACAAGTTTACCACTAACCCTTAATGATTATGACTGTTTTTTTCTCACCTTAATATATTCTGATTAAATATTACCGTTTCAGTTTTTACCATAAATAAGTCAAGTAAAGAATAATGCCACGTAAGCATCAAGGATTCCATCAGGATTTAATATCAGAACTTTAACTTATATCACATTTTAACAGTCATCATAATATGGCTTACCAACTCAAAAAGTGAATCTCTTTTTCTGTGATTCTTCATACAAAAACTGACTGGATTCTTCAGAGTTTAATCATCAGAACTTTTATCAGAACTTGTCCTCAAAATTTATGCAAATGACACTTAACTGTTTGTCAAAAACATCTTAATCACCACAGTAATTTTTCATCATTCATATGGAGTGATAGTGTGTGTATTTAACAGAATATCAGATAAAGATTAAAGTCTGATAAACTTCAATACATCTTAGAAATAAGGCATAACTGAGAAAAGTGCTTAAAATCTGTCATTTATCATGAAGTCTACTATAGAAAAAATTTATGCAAGAGTCCACCTCAACTGTGTGTGCTCATTTTATGCATCTTTTGAAATTCCTTTTTACAGTGGCTTCTCAGTGTAAGTGAGTCACAACTGCTTATCATAATTTATGCTATTATTAGAGTATTTCTCCAGTAATCAGAGAATGTGAAAAGTCACCAAGAAAAAAATATTTGCTTTTCTAATGCATATTACTTAATACCAGCAATGCACTTGGGTCTTCCCTTTGACATATTTACTCTAGATCTCAAAGGAGTACCTGACTTTTCTTTTCTTTTGATAAGTGAGGCTTATCAGCATTTAGTTCATCCTTAAGATTTACTGACATCAGAATTTGACAGATAAGAAGCAAGAATCTAATTTGTGACTTAGTAATAAGATACACAAAGTAAACTTGACTAAGCTCAATATCAGAATTTGCTTGTGTTAATGAGTTTCCACATAAACAATTAATTCAAACATGGGATTTCTAGTATGTTAAAGACTACTATGTCAGCCTCTGGCACAGTTATCCTCATTGGATTGAATAGTCACAGAACATTCAAATCACTATCAGAGTATATAGATCCACATCAGATAAAAATCAGCATTTAATGTATTACATTTAAGCACATATTATATGAAAATAAAATAATCTCTAAACACTGATCATAAAATCTGATGCATGAGAACAAAAACTAAGCACATTTAGAGAAAGAACCTGAAACCATTCCAAGTTCATTTACCAGTCTTGTAAAGGTAGCTTCACATAGTGGTTTTGTGAAGATATCTGCTAGTTGTTGATCTGTTGGAACAAAGTGCAATTCCACTGTACCTTCCATCACATGTTCCCTAATGAAATGGTACGTAATGTTGATGTGCTTTGTCATTGAATGTTGAACTGGATTACCTGTCATAACAATTGCACTTTGATTATCACTGTAAATAGGTATTTTAGAAAATTCTAACCCATAATCCAGTAACTGATTCTTCATCCAAAGAATCTGTGCACAACAACATCCTACAACAATATATTCTGCTTCTGCAGTTGATGTGGAAATTGACTTCTGTTTCTTGCTAAACCAAAAACCAATCTGCCTCCAAGAAATTGGCAGCTTCCACTAGTGCTTTTCCTGTCTATTTTGCCTCCTGTAAAATCTGCATCTGAGTAACCTATTAGCTTAAAATCTGATTCTCTAGGATACCACAATCCTAGATCAGCTATACCCTTGAGGTACTTGAGAATTCTTTTCACAACTATTAAGTGAGGTTCTCTTGGATCAGCCTGAAATCTTGCACAAAGACAGGTAGCATTCATGATAACAGGTCTACTTGCAGTTAAATAGAGTAAATAGCCAATCATACCTCTGTAGTTCGTAATATCTACTGATGAATTAGTATCTTTATCTAACTTGGTTGCAGTGGCCATGGGAGTGGATGCAGTTGAACAATCTTGCATTCCAAATTTCTTCAGTAAATTTCTGGTGTACTTGGATTGACAGATAAAAGTACCTTCTTCATTCTGCTTGACTTGAAGTCCCATAAAATAGTCGAGTTCTCCCATCATACTCATTTGATATCTTGACTACATTAGCTTTGCAAACCTCTCACAGAGTTTGGCATTTGTAGAACCAAATATGATATCATCAACATATATCTGTACCAAAAGTAGGTCCTTTCCATGGTTGAGGTAGAACAATGTTTTATCAATTATACCTCTGTGAAATCCACTTTCCAGAAGGAATTGAGCTAAAGTCTCATACCATGCTCTAGGAGCTTGCTTAAGGCCAAAAGTGCTTTGTCAAGCCTGTAGACATGATTTGGAAATTTTGAATCTACAAAGCCTAGAGGTTGTTTAACATAGACATCTTCTTCCAATTCTCCATTAAGAAAAGCACTTTTCACATCCATTTGAAAGACTTTAAAATTTTTATGAGCAGCATAAGCCAAAAAGATTCTTATGGCTTCCAATCTAGCAACTGGTGCAAATGTTTCATCATAATCAATACCCTCCTGTTAAGAGTAGCCTTTAGCAACCGACCTTGCTTTATTCCTTGTAATTATGCCATCACTGTCATTTTTATTTCTGAATACCCATTTTGTGTCACAACAAATCTATTCTTTGGTCTTGGCACTAGGGTCCAAACTTTATTTCTTTGAAATTCATTTAACTATTCCTGCATTGCTTGCACCCAATCAGCATTTTCAAGAGCTTCTTCCACTTTTTTTGGTTCAGTATGAGATAGAAAAGAATGATAGAGACATTCATTTGATATTACAGTTCTAGTTCTGACACCTGCTTCAGGATCTCCAATTATTAAGTCAGGTGTATGTGATTTGGTCCACTTCCTTGCAGATTGAAGTTCACTTGTAGAACTGAATCCTCCCCCATGATCCATGCTGTCTCTATCAGCATTTTTCTGATGCTCCCGCTGTAGTTATGCTCTCTGAGACTTCAGAATATGACTTGGATCCTTCAGGATTGGAAGTATCAGAGTTTCCAGAATTATCAAAATTTGGCTCATCAGAACTAGATGAATCAGAACTTGAAGAGCCAGTGACAGTTTCTGGTGCTTCTTGAGAGTCTTGAGATGTGGTAAGATTTTCAGCTTGCTCCCCCTGGACAGGTGCATTTTCCTTTGGAGTTGTTACCACAGATTCAATGACATCAGTACTTATAGGATCAGAGTATAAGTCATCAGAATTTACAGAATCAGAATTTAAGTCTTCATTTTCAAATTTCAGCTGATCATGATCATTGAAATCTTCAAGTCCAGTAATTTTCTTATCATCAAAAGATACATTGATAGATTCCATGACAACCCTTGTTCTTAAATTTTAGACTCTGAAGGCTTTTGTGGAAAGTGGATATCCAACAAAAATTCCTTCATCAGCTTTTAGATCAAATTTTGACTGCTGTTCAGGATGAGTCTTAAGAACAAAACACTTACATCCAAATGCATGAAAGTAATTTAGATTTGGCTTCTTTTTCTTCACCATCTCATATAGTATTTTTCCTAGCTTGTTTATGAGTGTAGCATTCTGTGTAAAACAAGCAGTCTGCATAGCTTCATCCCAAAAGTAGGTTGACAACTTTGCTTCATCAAGCATAGTTCGTGCAACTTCAATGAGAGTCTTGTTCTTTCTTTCTACAACTCTATTTTGCTGTGGAGTTCCAGGTGCAGAAAATTCCTGTTTGATTCCATGCTCTTTGCAGAACTCTTCCATGATTAAATTCTTAAACTCGGTGCCATTATCACTTCTTATATTTTTAACAGAATCTTTGACCAACTTATCCAGCTGTCTGACATGATCAGTTAGAGTAGATGCAGTTTCATTCTTCTTGTGCAAGAAATACACCCAAGTGTACCTTGTGAACTCATCCACTATAACCATATCATATTTCTTCTTTGTAATAGACATGATATTGAGTGAACCAAATATATCAACATGCAACAGGTGATAAGGGTCAAGAATTAAGGATTCAGTTTTGCTCTTGAATGAAGATTTTCTTTGTTTTGCCTTTTGACATGAATCACAAAGGCCATCAGGAGCAAATACTGATTTTGGCAATCCTCTCACAAGATCTTTCTTTACAAGCTCATTTATGTTGTTGATATTTAAATGAGAGAGTCTTTTGTGCCAATTCCAGCTTTCTTCAATTGATGCTCTACTCAACAGACAGATTGCAGAACCATCAGTACTTATTGAAAGTCTTGCTTCATAAATGTTACCATGCCTGTAACCTTTTAGAACCACTTTCCTGTAGAACTGCTTACAACTTCACAGTGTTCTTCAAAGAAATCCACATGATAACCTCTGTCACAGATTTGACTCACACTCAGCAGATTGTGTTTAAATCCTCAGACAAGAGCTACTATTTCAATGATGACATTCCCAAGATTAATATTGCCATATCCCAGAGTTTTTCCCATGTTGCCATCTCCATAAGAAACTCTTGGGCCAGCTTTCTCCACAAAGTCTGAGAGCAGGGCTTTATTTCCATTCATATTTCCTAAACATCCATTATCCAGTACCAGGATGTTTTTCCTGTTGCCCTGCAATCACAAAGACCACTAATGGTTAGTTTTAAGGACCCAGACTTGCTTGGATCCTTTGGCCTTTTTAAGTTTGTTAGCATTTGCAGCGGATTTAATATAAGAGTTTATGCTAACATGCTGTTTATCAGAACTTATATCAGACTTTACATCAGACTTTACACTAGATGGAATTAAAGTAACTTTCTTCAAAGAAGGTTTTATTTGATAATAATCATAGTACAAACTATGATATTCCTTACAAGTATAAATGGAATTCCATAAACTACCACAATGAAAACAAGGATTTTATGGCTTAAACCTAAGAGACTGACTCTTAACTCCTAACTTAGGAGGTAAAGAGTTTATATTCTTATTCTTCCTGCAAAAAGAAGCAAGATGGTTAGAGTTTCCACAGTTATAACATTTCTTTCTAGGAGCATTAGGAATAGGCATATAATTATTACTTTTATTCACACCTTCCTTTCCATTCCTATTTTTCCTAGCTGCCTTTACCTTGTTGACAATCCTTATTTCTTTCAGCTTATGCTAAAGCTGCTTCTTAGTCATTAAGCATAAGTTAACTTCAGCTGGTTTATCCTGTTCTAATTTGTCAGAAGTTGACTTTTCCTTAACTTCTGCTACAGACTCTTTCATCTTTTCAGAATCAGACTTTACAGTTTTAGCTACAAACTTAACAGGATTTACCTTTGGCTTAGAAGTCTGTTTAACAACAATAGGCTCAATTTGTTCAGTTCCTTTTTCACTTTTATCATCTCCATAACCTAAGCCCTCTTTCCAGTTTCCACTACTTAATAAGTTCTGAGTTGTTCTGCCAGAGTTAGTCCAAGTCCTGATAATCTCTCTTTCCTTTTCTAACTCAGTTTTTAGAGATTGATTCAATTTTAGCAATTCATCTCTAACATAAAAAAACATCATCTCTTTCTTTTTAAGTTTGATGGAACATAACCAACTCTTTTTCCAAATAGTCATTCATTTTCTTATAAGCAAGATTTTCAGAAGTTAATCTTTCACATGTTAAAGTTTGATCTTAGTAACTAATAAACATGGTTTTAAGATATAATCTCAACTCAGTAATATCATCAGTATGAAAAGCATAAGTTGTTTGAGGTACCTTCAATTCAGCAGTTTTAGGGCTGCCATCAGCATTTGCCATTAAAGCATAATTCACATCATCTTCAGAATCTGAAGAGTCTGTCCAGCTTTGCTTCTTTATGACAAGTGCCTTGCCTTTGTCACTCTTTCCTTTCTTACAGTCAGGAGATATGTGGCCTCTTTCACCACAATTGTAGCATTTGACATTTGAGTTGTCTCCTCTATCAGACTTTGCACTTTTGCCTTCATACTTTCTGAACCCTTTCTTATCAGAACTTCCACCTTTCTTGGAAAACTTCTTTCCCCTTCTGAATTTCCTGTAGGCTATCTTTGTGATACCCTTCACCATAAGAGCACACAATTTCATCATCTCTTCATCAGCATCTATTTCAGGTAAACTTTCAGTTTCTGAATCATCATCATCAGAACTTGATGATTCTGAATCAGACTTTATGATGAGAGCCTTTCCTTTGCCTTTCATTGAGACAGGCACCTTGGGGGATTTCTCCTCAGCTTTAAGAGCATTTTTCCTTGACTTTCTCCCATGCCTCTTGCTCCTTTGATCCATCTCAAGTTCATAAGTCTCGAGCATACCATAAATTTCATCAAGAGTAATTTCATCAAGAGCATAGTTGTCTCTTGTAGTAGTAGACTTCAAATCCCAACTTTCAGGTAGAGCTAAGAGGAATTTTAGATTTGAATCATCAAGATCATATTCCTTGTCCACCAGTGACAGATCATTCAAGAGTTTAACAAACCTGTCATATAAGTCAGTTAATGACTCATCAGCTTTTGAGTCAAAGTGCTCATACTCTTGAGTGAGTATAGTCCTCCTGTTCTTCTTGATTGCATCAGTTCCCTGGCATCTTGCCTCCAAAGTATCCTATATCTCTTTTGCAGTCTTGCAATGAATTACCCTGTTTGACATGACATTATCAATGACACTATGCAGCAAATGCCTTACCTTTGCATCCTTGGCAATGGATGATATATCTTCAGCTGTATACTTAATTTTCTCCTTTGGTATGGTCTTTGCTGGCTGATCTGCAACTACAACAGAGAGCTTGGTTGGCTTATGTGGTCCTTCATTAATTTTGTCAAGGTATTCTTGATCTGTAGTTTCCAGAAACATTGCCATCTTAAATTTCCATATGGGATACTCAGAAGGTCTCAGTATGGGAACCCTAATAGTCTCATATCGACTGTAGATTTGAGTGTTTTTAGTTTCTTCAGTTTTGGTGGGCTTGGTTGGAGTTTCTGCTTCTTTAGACATGATTTTTTGGATCTTTACTGTATGTATGTTAACAGAAAAGCTCTGATACCAATTGTTAGGTCACACAACACTGTAGAAGGGGGTTGAATACAGTGTTATTACAATCAAATCGATCTTGAACACATGTAACAGTAAACAGATATATTCAATATAATAAATTCTGTTACAATGGAACTGTTCTCTCTCAGTGATGAACAAATATCACTAAGAGCTGCTAGGTTATAATGTATGATCTTCTCGATAATGATAACACATATAGTGTAAACCTATGTCTGTGTTTATGTAGTACACAGTTACAAGATAACTTTTAATTGATATGGAATATAATTCTGTCTCCTAAAATATATCAATCAGATATCTTATACAAGTCTTCTTATCTTCTAACTCTTTCCATGCATATCTTCTTTTGTTTTAGTCTCGATCTTCTATCCTGTAAATCAGCTTCCTTTCTTAACTGTAAGTCCTCCTGTACTTAAGTTCTAATATGACCTTAAGTTCTGATATCTATCTTCTGACTTCCAGTAAGTACTGATTCTAGTAAGTCCTGATATTTCCTGTTTGTTAAGATCTGAAAACTAAATATGAAACATATAAGACATGACATCTCAAATATATCTAAAAAATTATTATTGTGCATTTTGGTCTTTTCTTTAAATTTAGGGGTTTTGAACGTGATTGCTAATTATTATCGTGTATCTTGGGCTTTTCTCTATATTTAGGGCTTTTGAACTGTATTTATGTGCGAAATGTCCTCTGGTGTTGATTACACTCTATTAATCCTTTAAGTTGCGAGAATGTGATTATAAATGCTTTAATAGTTATGGGACTGATTAATTACAGAACATTATACTATTTACAAACTTGTGCATTACATAGAGAAATGCTGTAAATATTTATTCGTTCTTGTAATTACATAGAGAGAAGTAGGTGCAAATAAATGTTTGGCTCAATTTAAAGGATTTTATTTTTTATTTAATTTGCGGGTGGTCTAGACTGATCCGAATTCACGGAAGGGTAAAGAAAGGAACAAAGATGGTGATGAAGAAAGTCATGTGGAAGGAACTTACGAGGTTGGTGAAAGCAACCGCGAGATTGTATTTAAGAGGAAAAAGGCGAAACTCGTCTGAAAGAGTTTACTCGAGAAAATCGTCCAAAAATCTAAGGCCAACGGTTTATTTTCTTCTAAAAGATTAAAGGGTAAGATATTTTTATGCAGCTTTTCCAAGTTGGTTTTTAGTTGTGTGGGTCGTTGTTGATGAGTTTGTGTATTTGGGGCAATTAATTTGGGGAAAATGAAGTTAATTGCATAAATATAATTGGCTATATTAACGCAAGTAAAGCTCAGTTTAAAAAGGTTGAGGAATCTATCTTAATGGTTGTAGACTTATCTTGCTTGCAATTTTGTTATTGTGTAGATGTGTCGAGTACATGTAAACTTGAAATCTTGTTTCTTTGTTACTGAGTTGTGTTAATATTTTCAAGTGTACTTAATAATCTGTTATTATTATGTTGTTATAGTTTGAAGATAGCTAAACACACAAGAAAACCTTAGTGCACATTTTTTGCATGAAATTTTAAGAATAGACAATCTGGACAAAGGGAGCTGCATGTGAAGCATTTTACACCGCGTGTATCAAGAATCTTAAGTAAGTAAATAACTATTGTTTACAAATTAAAGTTAGAGTTTTGTCTCTTTTGTATTAATATTATGAACTTTGATTTTTTTATTAATAATTTGTATTTTGGTTTAGAAAGAGTATTATACTTATCCACATGGTTATTATGATGAAGACGGGGACGAAGTTATGAAAGCGTATGTGCATGGGAATTAGAAGTCATATTTTGGTGCTTAGAGGAGTCGACTCTAGGAAAAGTTGAAGCCTCTGTTGAAAAGTGGATGCACTAAGAAAGATTTTAACATTAGGGACGACGGATTAAACTCCTACTACTTCTCCAAGCGCACATGGAATTCTATATGCGATTAGTGGGAGAAGGAAAAATTTAAAAAATCTTCCACTAAAGGCCAGATTACTCGAAGTATGGTTAAATATGTTTCCCGTAGCGGGGCCAAACCATAGGATCATAGATGTCAAGTACGATTCTTTCTTGTAATTACAGTATTTAGTCTGCATTATTATTTTTCATAGCCATACAACTATTTCATAATTTTTTTTAGAATAGGAAATAAATGAAGAAAGCGAGGATAAAGGAGAGTTGTCTATATGTGATGAAGGATTCATGGGTATAGTGTACGGCCCTAATCAACCAGTTGTGCAGGATCTTCCGGTCTGTAATTCAAGTAAGCATTAATAGACAAGTTATGTGTTCCATCGTAAATAAAGCATTGTCTACATTTTTTTCATTGCGTCATTTTGTTCGTCCTAGTTATTGTTTTATAATGCACGTTTCTCCAACTTACACCTATAATTGTACAAGCGCTCTTTGTAAAATGTATGTTATTTTACGTATAAAATTCTTCGTTTGGTTTTCGAAAAATTGGTTATGTAAAACTGAACCAACAAAATTTATATATATATATTATATATATATATATATAAATAATATGTATATATTATGTGAGTATATTATCTACATATTCTGTCTCTGTTAGGAAATGAATAACACACAGAGGGGGAGTGAATGTGTTTTACTTTTTTATGCTTTTCTTGAGCTTTTTATTATTGAACAAAGTAAATTAAATCTTGTAGTGAAATGTGTTACCGCAGAAATTAAACATGCAATAATAAAGAACACAGATCTTTTCAAAACTCACTTAATTTTATATTAAAATTAAGAATATTTTGCAACAAAATTTCTAGGCTCTTTGTTGATAAAGAGCTTAGCTTCTTCTTGAGAGTGTTAAAATATTTTCTATCTTAATTGTTACAACTGACTAAAGGACCAGTGTTAACTTTATAATTTAGTTAACTGCTGGTTTATACAGTGTGCAATAAGACATGCTATTAACTTTAGCAAACTGTCACTTGTCATTTCCATTTTTGGAAATGTGTATCGTCGATTTCTGGCTTAGCATATCTTAGCATCCTGTGTTTACTTTGATCTTCCTTTGTCAGTTAATCTTCACCATTGATCTTGCACATCCTTCAAGCTGCTTTTTGTAGACTTGTCAATCCAGCTGTTTGGTGTAACGACCGTAAAATTTTAATATAATGATTATTTGTTTCTGTGCTATTTATGTGAAAGTAGAGAATAAATATATATAATTATATATTTTTTCCAGTCTGATGTATTTCAGAGGAATTGTGATAAAGTGAATTGTGGATTTATTGATGCTATAATAGCATTATAAAATTTAAAGATGGAAATTTAAATGTGAAAGTGAAATGTGAAAGTGGAAATTGAAAAGTGAAAAATTGGGAATTATGGAAATATGAGAAGTTAGTTAGAAAAAAATAAAATATGTGATATTTATATGCTAAAGTGTGGTTTAAGTGATTATTAGTATATTTGAAATTTATTTATGTGATTATTAGAGTGCTTGGAAATTTATTTATGAAATTTTAAGTGAATATTGAAAAATAAAGTGTGAATAAATGTTTATTTAAATTTCTGAAAAATAGTTGGAAAATAATAAAATTTTTATTATTGTTCTAAAATCATTATTTTGGTATTAAAAACTTTATAATAATATGAAAGTGAGTATTTTGGGCTATTTCCTATTTTTAATTCGAATTAAGAACTGTTTTTGTACTTTTCGTAGTCAAACTTGTAAAATTCATACAAAAATAACCGTGCATCAGAAAAATATTTTAAAACTATGCACGCGTAGCTAATTTCGTGCTCTACATTTTAAAAATATAAAATTTATAACTTTCAGAACTTTCAGAACAGTTTGTATTTTATTAAAGAAACATTTTTGCATTCATTTATCAAAAGAAAACTATTAAAACAAAAACTTTTATACGTGAAATTACCAAAATACCCTTGTTTTATTAAATAAAACATCAGCCTCCCTCTTTCTTTCCTCATTTTACCCGACACATCATCCTCCCCCATCTCTTCCTCTCGGTTTTCTTTTCCCCGGCCAAAAACCACACACACAAGCACACAACTTTTTCTTCTTCCTTTGTTGCTAGGTAAGGATCTAATCTTTTCTCTTCTTTTACATTAAACTTGTACTTTGCATGCTGGTATCCGTATGTATGTATAGGTGTGTGTCTATTTTAGTTTGGTGTTGTTGAGGAAGAAACTAGAGTTTCATGTGATTTCACTTGAGTTTATTGAGTAATAGAGTGTTAGTGTTAGTTAATTCGAATTGCATGTCATGGATTATAGTTGCATGTTGGAAATTGGTGTCTTATGTATGTTGTATACATGCTGGTGTATGTATATGTGAAAAATGTGCATGTATATCGTGTTTCTTGGTGAAAATAGTTGTTAATTTAGTGGTTTAAAGTACTAAAGTTTTGTATCATGGAAGTATATATATATATATATATATATATATATATATGCGGCTTGTGTATATGTATATATGAGATAATGGATTTCTTGACTTATGTGATGTAGTTGATGGTGATAAGAGTGTTTAAGTGAATCTAATTGTTTAAAAAGTGTTGTATGTAATTAATCTCCTTTGCATGTAGTGTTCTTTTATGAATTTAAGTTCTAAACATAATTATGGCAATAAATTAGTAATGCATGATAAGATATCTTGATGTATATTAGTTTTGATATATGCATGTCATTATTTTGTTGTTGCTGAGAGAAACATGTGTTTAAATGGCTTTTCTGTGAGAAATTGATTGTTAATATAGTTATAAAGATATATGGTTTGATTTCAAAGTATTAGGCTCTGTTTTCTTGCTAAATTCGTATAAAATTCATTACAGGTTGGAATGTTATGATTTCAGAGTCTCTAGAAAGAAAATTCAATTCTCTACAACTTTGATTCTTTAAGGTTTTGGAAATTCTGCTTATAAGGAGGTGATTTCTGCAGTTTTTGTAACCTGCTAGAAAATTTTCAAAACTGAGAGGCAGACTTTGAAAATTTATAGTAAATTAAATATTTATCTGAAAATTTTGAAGAATACCATTCTGAAAAGATCTTTTCAAACTTTACATTTTGTGTTCACGACTGAGAGTCATATTCTGTGATTTAGGAGTCTTAAATGTCAAATTACTTCTGCGATCAGGGTCTGACTCTGTTCAGGCAGCCCACATTTATCCAATTTCCGAATTCGTTATTTATCCGTTTTTAATGAGCCTTACCCTTTTAGAAAGATCTCAGAAGTATCTACAACTTTCATGTTTTTTATGATTTTTCATTTGACTTTAATATAACAGAGTAAATTGGCATTCTTTCGAGATGGTCGGGGTATACTTTAAACTCTTAAGAGTCTATGTATAAGACATTTTGATGAGTAATCTTATATCTAGCTTTAATATGGTAAATACGATAGAATATGTGTGTTTGTGTGATGGCGTGTGCTAGTATGTGCTTTATTGAAATTGGTTTATGTCCTTGGTTGTTAAATGTGTTTGGTTATTTGGTCTGTTTTGATTGTAAACTAGTATCCATAATAATGTACTAGTTGTGTAAAGTATTTATAAGTCAATGTACTTAGTTTTTATAGAATGGTTTATTATTTACTTGTTTATTCTTGAAATAGTATAAAGAGCAAGTAAGTTGAATGGTATGTTTGTGATGAAGTTTGTATAGTAGTATTATACTACCATAATATAGTATTGTGATTGTATATGAGGCTGATTGCTTGTGTTTGGGTGCCGACAATGGTCGACTGGTATGTTGGAAATACAGAGGATATGCTGCCAAAATTTCGTTAAAATCTTTTAAAGATCTAACGTAGTTTGTCTAGCTATCCAATGTAGTTTCACTTGTCGAGTAACTAGACTATCTTCGAAAATCGATTACATTTTCAAGATGCTTAAATACTATTATAGTTTCACTAGGTTAGTTGCTAGTCGAATTAAGTTATCAAATGACGATCAATTATTCGATCAACTTAGTTTGACTTACAATTAATTCGTCAAACTATAATATGGATTTCAAATTCTTTTAAACTTAAAGTTTGTTTTCTAAACATGATCAAATAATTTGCAAGAGAGTTTTAAATTTAAAATTTTGTTTCAAATAAGAATTATTTCCTAAGTTTGAAATTGAAGATCGGATAGTGACCATAAGTGCAATATGTGTTATGTGCTATGTGACCTGTTTATGATATGTGCTATATATATATATGAAATAATAGTACATATATAAGTATAATGTAGGTATCGCGAAAGGGATAGTTAAGGTAGACGTTTAAAGTGAACGTCGAACTGTATTTAGAATGATTCTGAAATAGAGTTCTTACTCGTGTAGAGTTAAAGAGTGAGTACGCAAGCATATGAAAGGAAAAAGTTAAAGCTAAGATCCAGTGAAGATTGTGGTTAGGCAGGACTGTGATAGTGTGATACTTTTGAGAGGCAAGTAACGAAACCTCAACTGCTCTCTCTCTCTTTTACTTATATTCCTGCCTGTTGATTTAAATTTTGAATACCATATCTCAGCCATTGATAAATAAGCCTGTTTCCTTTATATTTTCAAATGCTCACAATTTCATTCATTATGAGAACCTTTTGGTTCATTATTGATAATACCTATATTTGAACCCATTGCGTTCTTTTTGATACCTGATACTTGACATGATATCCCTGAGTTTTAAAAATGAACTTAAATATGATTTCAGACTTTCCAATAAGGTCTTATTTCATCAAAAGGTTGGTAAAGCTTAAAATTGAAAGATATTTTCATAAATGATATAGGAATTCCGTCAAAAATGTTTTCTACGGATTCCTATAGATTGGAGGCGTAAGTGGCCGAGTGACGCCAGTCCAACATTTTTGGTTGTGTTGCGCTAGCAATGGCAATAAGTCTAGCTGACTAGTTTTGGAACTAGTTTTAGGGGACCCTATATACATGGAAGCTCAGAAGGACGATTAGGTCCTGATGGGAGACATTACGTGGCTGATCACCCGTATTGTCTATGACGTTGTGGGAAAACTCCAATCAAAAGATATGTTTTGAAATAAAGATTTCCTTAGAAAATGTTTGCTTGAAAAGGTTTTTGAAAAGATGTTAGAAAGAATTTTATGAAGAGTTTTGAAAGAAAACTTGAATTTTGAACTGACGATAAGGAATTTTTCTATAATTCCTTTCCTTATTCCTTATATTGGATTTCCATTTGAATATCATAGTTGGCCTTGATACCTATTGATCCCTGATAGCTTAACTGTTTTAATATTATTGTTACTTGCTGAGCTTTTATAGCTCACGTTGCTTTGTTATCTAAATTTTACAGTTAAGCTTGAGTATGGTTGGATTTAGAAGGTCAGCTAGGAAGAATGCTAACTTTGGACCTTCGCGCACAGTTAGATTCGCTATGACATCGCAGGTAGCTAGAAAGGGGGTAGATCAGTGGCAACTTCTATATGAAGTTATCTTTTGTATTTAGAAAAGATTGTAATAGCATCATGTTGTGTAGTTAGATGTAACTTGTTTCATACCTTAACCTGTATTAGATCCTGTAGCAGTGCAAGGGGCCATGACATTATGTTTATGATTCTGTTTTATATTATTGTAATTTGTAGCATGGTGACTCCACAATCTAGGCCCCTGATTGTGAGGGTGTCACATTTGGATTGTTTGTTGATTGTGAATATTGTGAATCTTGGATAATGATCTGGTCTGCAAATTATACTTTGAGATTTTACCTCGAGATCTCCATTTGGTCTATAGAGAACTTGACATCTCGATAAATATATTGGCTTATCGAGATCTCTAATATTCCATCATTAATTTGACTTGTAGAGGTCTCTGAGTTCTCTATAAGAGAATTTGGCTTGTCGAGATCTCTAGTCTTCATATCTTCAGTTTGACTTATCGATAACTCTGAGTTCTCTAGTGGTTTATTGACTTATCAATAACTCAGAGTTCTCTAGTCAAATTTGACTTGTCGATAACTCAGAGTTCTCTAGTGAATTTTGGCTTATCGATATCTCTGAGTTCTCTTAGTGGAATTTGACTTATCGATAACTCAGAGTTCTCTAATGAATGTTGACTTGTCGATAAATCTGAGTTCTCTAGTGAAGAAATGACCTGTTGATATCTCCAATCCTCATGTCTTCAATTTGGCTTGTGGATAACTCTCCGTGAGTTCTCTATAAGCTTTTCTGACTTCTCGATAAGTCATTTTTGAGTTCTTGAGTGACTTCTCTATAACACTAAATCTGTGACTTGTAGAGATCTTGACTTAGAATATTTTTATCCAAGCAGATTTATTCAACTCCAAGCTTCTTCAAAATTCTTCTGAGGCATGACCTTCTTGATCTTCTTCCAGATAGAATCCTTAGGCTTGATACTGTTTAAACAAAAAGACTCCAGTATGCTCTTTTACATTTTTATAGATTTTTAATGTTACAAGTACAAATGCAAACTAAGATTACTTAGAGTTGTCAATTTGACTTAGTCTTGTGAAAGTACAGGCATGTTTTCCACAACAATCTCCCCCAATTTGTGAGAAGATTGCTTAACACAAATTTATGCTTGTTAACAAGACTAACCCCAAGTTAAAAAAAATAAAAAATGAAATCAATACATAAAACTTGATAGAATTATAACTTTTATACATAAGGAGATTTACAGAGTTTAATGGTTACAAGTATCAGGTAAAGACAGTTTTTTTATCTGCTTCTTCCCTAAGAACATCCTTCAAGTGATCAAGAATTTCCAGTTCTTCTATAATAGGTGTTCCACTTAGAGCTTCTACAAGATTTTGTCTTGCAGCCTTTGGATAACCACTATCTTGTAAATCAATCCTAAATTTTGAGAATCCACTAGCTTTGATGTTTAGAAATTTCCCATATTTAGAGATTCTGCTTGTTAGGTCACACACACTATAGAAGGGGGTTGAATACAGTGTTTATCACAATCAAATCGAATATAAGAACACAAGTAACAAAAAATAGATTTTATTCAACATAATAAACTCTGTTACAATATGAAACTGTCCTCTCTCTGTGATAAACAAATTATCACGAGAGCTGCTAGGGTTACAATAAATAATAACTTTGATTATGATAACACATATAGTGTAAACCCTATGTCTGTGTTTATATACTACACAGTTACAAGATAATATCTAATTGATATTGAATATGATTCTGTATCCTAAAATATATCGATTAGATATCTTCTTTTCCAAGTCTTATATTTTCCATAGAAATCTTCTCCATGCATATCTCTTCTTTATTTAGTCTTGATCTTCTTTTCTTTCAATCAGCCTTTCCTTAACTGTTCGTCCTCCCGCACTTAAGTTCTGATATCCATCTTCTGATAATTATCTCCTGATAATTTAAGTACTGATATCCTTAAGTTCTAACTTTCAGTAAGTGCTGATTTCAGTAAGTACTGATATTTCCTTTATTAAGATCTGAAAACTAAACATGAAACACATTAGACATGACATCTCAAATATATCTAACAATCTCCCCCAACTTGTATATTAGCATAATATACAAGTTCAATATATATTTGATGATTTCAAAAATATTAAGTACAAATGCACATGAGAATTTGACTAAGAAACTACAACTTACAGTACTTGTAGTTTTTACCATCCTTAAAGTCTGATATCAGCTTTAGCCTGTATGTTCTTCAGAATATAGCAGTTGCAGTCCCTGACTTGGCTTCATTATGTGATCTCTTTAATATCAGGAGTTGTCCTGAGATAATTCTTCAAAAGACATCTCTCAGAATATGCAAGTTCATTCAACATCCTCCTTTTGGCTTCTTTTAGCTCAGTTGTATCTTCACTTATCTGAAAGATAGCAGCTCTGAGATCATTGATCTTTGCCTTTCTTATATCCTCATTATGTCTGATATAATAGGCTTTTTCTGATTCTATGTTAAATTCAACAGCCCTATAACCCAGAAAGGTAGTAACAATCTTTGCAGTGTTAGGCTTCATTTCAACAATTTTTCCATCATGAGCTCTGTACTTAGGATAGTATGAGCTGTCAGACTTTATCCTATAAAGTTTCTTCTGTCTCTCAATATCAGACCTTAAGAATTTGGTAGCATCATCTGTAGACTTGTTCTTTACTTGAAGCAAATATAGCACATGTTCCAATTCTTCATAGTACTTCAAGTTAATAGCATCCTGCCTAATATGGAATACCCTCCCATCTGTCATGAAATATAACATAACCTGTTCTTTCAGTGCAGAGTGGTAAACCATCTGTACAGACTCCAATTGATCCAATCTTTCAGGAGTTGTGCCTATTCCTGGTTCAGACAGAGATATAGGATCTAGAGTTGTGTTGCTTACTCTTCTTTCATTAGCATTTCCCAAACCAGTTTTATATCTTGCCTCCTTTCCTAGAAGCAATCTACTCTGAAAAGCTCTTGATGTACTCTTCAGAGTTTGAGCAGATTGTTTAGCTTGGGTGAATCCTGGTAGAGTAGTTGAAGGTTTAACATGAACAATGTCAAAGGTTATTCCCTTATCTCCTGATGTCAAGCTAACTTGAGCTGTGTCAGAGGTTGCTTCCTTCCTTGTAGCATCTGAATTTGCTAACTCCTGACTTTGAACAACTTGAGCTCTGTCAGAGGTTATTTGAGAATCTTTCTTTTTCTTCAAAATCTGATCAGTGTCTTCATCAGCATCTATTTGTTCATCCATAGTTGGCATGTAAACCCTTACAGGTTCATCAACTTTACCTTTTCCCTTAAACTTTGGATCATACTCCACTTGTGATTTGACTTTAGATGCCTCATCACTTGTTCTTTCTTTAATCACAATGCCTTTAGCCTGTGGAGGTTTCTTTGCCGTTGCAGAAGCTTTAGACTTAGATTTTACTTATCAATTGCAGCTTTCCGTCTAACTTCTTTTTCTTCCAGCATTTCAAGATCCATCCCTGGATTTTCTTTAAGAAACAGCTTCTTTGAGATCTCTTCATCAAGATCTTCAGGATTGACTAGAACTTGTTTACCTGAGCTTGATTTCTTGCCAGCATCAGAACTTAGCCTTTGACTTGTAGTTCCGTCTTTCTGTAATGAAGAGCCTTTAATTTTCTTTGACCTCCACCCTTTTCAGAGTTTCCCTGATCTTCATTTTCATCATCTTTATCTTTCTGTGATTTAGTAGACTTGCATTTGGACTTAATTACTTTCTCCCCCTTTTTGGCATCATCAGGAAGAAGCAGGGAGACAAGCAATTCCACAGAATTTTGAAGTTCATTAAGCTGAACTTGTTGAGCAGCTTGATTTTGTAAAAGATCAGAAATTTGAGCTTGCTGCTTGTCTTGAGACTTTTCAATATTTGCTAAACGGTCAAAGTTAGGCTTGAAAAACTTCTGCTTCCCTACTTTGATCTTCTTCGCATCCTCTTGCAATTTATTTCGAATTTTGTCCAGCTGGTCGTAAGTTGCTGAGTGTTGACCTTGAAGGTGCCTTGTACTCAGTGCTGTAACTCTAAGATGTGTCTTGAAATCATCATTGGAAAACATCTCACCAGCCTTTGTCGGGTGTTCAGAAAGAACAGATGCATTAGGGAGAAATTCAACATTATTCTAGTCTTTGATCCACTCTTTCCCTCTTTGAGTCTCACTCCAAGGAACTGGAGGAGCCCTTTCTACAAACTTCTCGATAAAAGCAACCTTAGCAGCTGGTGGTAGAGGAGCATGTCCAGAGGGACCAGCTGTATCAGCATCTACATTAACATCAGCTTCATCAGAGTTTGCAGCAGGAAGTGCAACAGAATCTTCACAATCATCATCTTCTGATAAAATGACTGTATGAGAAACAATTGGAGATCCATCCCCATGGTCATCAGAATTTAGCACTGGAGTGGCTGGAGGAGTGTGCTGAGAAAGTTGTGTAGTTGGTGGAGCTTCCAGATGCAAAACCTGAGGCACTTCCAAGTTATGGATGTCAATTTCATCACTTGGCCCCTGGTTATCAGCATGTACTGGAGATACTG
This sequence comes from Apium graveolens, assembly GCF_009905375.1. Classification (NCBI taxonomy): domain Eukaryota; kingdom Viridiplantae; phylum Streptophyta; class Magnoliopsida; order Apiales; family Apiaceae; genus Apium; species Apium graveolens. The sequence goes on along the minus strand of NC_133652.1, from coordinate 128,471,389 downwards.
GAGGTGTGAGAATATGAGTGGTTTCTGGTTCATGAAGTGGAGAGTGATGAGTTGCATGAAGGTCTGGATCAGCACTTGGAGAATTGTGAGCTTCAACAGGGTCTTGTGAGATCAGAGATTCCTGACCCCCTTCCTTAGCTGCTACTTCCATTCCTTTACCAGAATCTGTAGGCCTTTTTGCTAATGTTTTAAATCTTTTTGCTTTTGAAAAGACTGTAGGAGCTGCATCATCAGAATGAATTGTTCTAGGCCTTTTCAGGGACCTAGAACTCCCAGTCTCTGTATCTTTCTGAGAAGAGACTTTCTCAGCTGCAGGAACAACAGGGTCTGTAGTTGAACCTGTACCTCATCATCTGATTCATCTCTCAAGATGATCCTCCTTCTTTTCTGCTGTGAAACTTTCTTAGATCTTGATGATGTTGCTCTAGCAGAAGAAGGCTGCACTGTAGTATGTGCTGATGGATAATGAGTTGGAACTCCATTGTTCCAAATAGTCACCTTGTCTGAGCCATAGCAGTAAAACCAACCAAACTGAGTCATTGTTTGAAAAAAATGGTTTTTACTGAAGGATTATCGGTCAGTTATATAGACAAGAGAAGACCACGGGATGCAGGGAATGTGAAACGAAGAGAAGTAAAGCCTCGTCTCCCTAGACCGATGAGTAATTATGACAAGCATTAGAAGCTTAAAATAGGAGTTAATGAGCACACAAAACAAGTAAAAATTACTGTGCATACACGAGTACCACTAACCCAAATTAATTTAACTGTTCATATCTCACCCAAACATATTCTGATTTTAAATATGACTGTTTCAGATTTAACCACAAATAAGTCAAGTAAAGAATTAGGATTTAATATCAGAATTTAGACTTATATCAGAACTTAACAGTCATCAGAACATGGCTCCTTAACTCTAAAAGTGAATGTTTTATTCCTGTAATTCTTCACACAAGTACTGATATGGTTTCATAAGAATGTAATCATCAGAACTTCCATCAGAACTTGTCCTCAGAATTTATGCAACTGACACTTAAACTGTTCATCTAAAATAACATTTATCACCACAGTAATTGTCATCATTCATATGGAGTGTATGTGTGTGCAGTAAGCTAAATATCAGATACAGATTAAAGTCTGATTCACTTCAGTACATCTTAGAAATAAGGCATAACTAAGAACTTTGCTCAAAATCTGTCATTATTCTGAAGTCTACTATAGAATGAGTTCATGCATGAGTCCACCTCAACTGTTTTGTGCTCATTTTATGTATCTTTTGAAATTCCATTTGACAGTGGCTTCTCAGTGTAAGTGAGTCACGACTGCTTATCAGAATTTATGCTATTATCAGAGTATTTCTCCAGTAATCAGAGAATGTGAAAAGTCACCAAGAAAATTTTATTTTGCTTTTCTAATGCATATAACTTAATACCAACAATGCACTTGGGTCTTCCCTTCCACATTTTTACTCTAGATCTCAAAGGAGTACCTGATTTTTGTTTCTTTTCTTTTCTTTTTCTTTTGATAAGTGAGGCTTATCAGCACTTAATACATCCATCGGATTTACCAACATCAGAATTTAACAGATAAAAAGCACTATTCTAGTTTTTTGACTTAGTAACAAGATACACAAAGTAAACTTTAACTAAGCTCAATATCAGAATTTGCTTGCGTTAAAAGATTTCCACATAAACAATTACTTCAAACATGGGATCTTTAGTATATTTAAGACTACTAGGTCAGCATCTAGCGCCGTTATCCTCATTGGATTGAATAGTCACAGAAACAGTCATATCACTATCAGAGTTTAGAAATTCACATCAGACAACAATCAGTTCTTAGAAAATTTCTAATTAAGCACATAATACACAAAGATAGTAATATCTGTAAATACTGATCATAAAGTCTGATGTATCAGAACATAAACTAAGCAGATTTAGAGAAAGAATCTGAAACCATTCCAAGTTCATTTACCAATCTTGTAAAAGTAGCTTCACACAGTGGTTTTGTGAAGATATCTGCTAGTTGTTGATCTGTTGGAACAAAATGTAATTCCACTGTACCTTCATCCACATGTTCCCTTATGAAGTGGTACCTAATGCTGATGTACTTTGTCATTGAGTGTTGAACTGGATTACCTGTCATATCAATAACACTTTAATTATCACAGTAAATAGGAATTTTAGAAAATTCTAACCCATAATCCAGTAACTGATTCTTCATCCAAAGAATCTGTGCACAACAGCTTCCTGCAGCAATTTATTCTACTTCTGCGGTTGATGTGGAAATTGACTTCTCTTTCTTGCTAAACCAAGAAACCAATCTGCCTCCAAGAAATTGGCAGCTTCCACTTGTGCTTTTCCTGTCAATTTTGCATCCTGCAAAATTTGCATCTGAGTAACCTATTAGCTTAAAGTCTGATTTTCTAGGATACCACAATCCAAGATCAGCTGTACCCTTAAGGTACTTGAAAATTCTTTTCACAGCTATTAAGTGAGGTTCTCTTGGATCTCCTTGAAATCTTGCACAAAGACAGGTAGCATACATGATATCAGGTCTACTTGCAGTTATATAGAGTAATGAGCCAATCATACCTCTGTAATCAGTAATATCTACTGATGTACCAGTATCCTTATCCAATTTTGTTGCAGTGGCCATAAGAGTGGATGCTCTTGAACAATCTTGCATTCCAAATTTCTTCAACAAATTTCTGGTGTACTTAGATTGACAAATAAAAGTTCCTTCTTCATTCTGCTTGACTTGAAGGCCCAGAAAATAGCTGAGTTCTCCCATCATACTCATTTGATATCTTGACTGTATCAGCTTGGCAAACTTTTTACAAAGTCTGTCATTTGTAGAACCAAAAATGATATCATCAACATATATCTGCACCAAAAGTAAGTCCTTTCCATGGTTGAGATAAAACAATGTTTTGTCAATAGTCCCTCCGTTAAATCCACTTTCCAGAAGAAACTGAGCTAGTGTCTCATACCATGCTCTTGGAGCTTGCTTAAGGCCATAAAGTGCTTTGTCAAGTCTGTAGACATGATTAGGAAATTTTGAAGCTACAAAACCTAGAGGTTGTTCAACATATACTTCCTCTTCCAGTTCTCCATTGAGAAAAGCACTTTTCACATCCATTTGAAAGACTGTAAACTTTTTGTGAGCAGCATAAGCCAAAAATATCCTTATGGCTTCTAACCTAGCAACTGGTGCAAATGTTTCATCATAATCAATTCCCTCCTGTTGAGAATATCCTTTTGTAACCAGCCTTGCCTTATTCCTTGTAATTATGCCATCACTATCAGTTTTGTTTCTGAACACCCACTTTGTACCAACAACAGATCTGTTCTTTGGTCTTGGTACTAGGGTCCAGACTTTATTTCTTTTAAATTCATTTAACTCTTCCTGCATTGCTTGCACCCAATCAACATCTTGAAGAGCTTCTTTCACTTTCTTTGGTTCAGTCTGAGAGAGAAAAGAGTGATAAAGACATTCATTTGATGTAGCTGTTCTAGTTTTGAAACCTGCATCAGGATTTCCAATAATTAAGTCAGGTGTATGTGCTTTAGTCCACTTCATTGCAGATGGAAGATTTTCTCTAGAATTGGATGCTCCCCCATGATCCATGCCGTCTTCATCAACATTTTCTGATGCTCCCCCTGAAATTATGCTCTCTGAGTTGGATCCTTCCGAATTTGAGTTTCCAGAATTATCAGAACTTGGCCCATCAGAACTTGATGAATCAGAACTTGAAGAGCCTATTGTAGGTTCTGATGCTTCTTAAGATGTGATTGTATCTTCAGTGTGCTCCTCCTGCACAGGTGCATCTTCCTTTGGCGTAGTCACCATAGTTTCAATAACATCAGAGTTTAATCCATCAGAGTTTACAGTATCAGGATTTAGACTGTCAGGATTTACAGTATCAGAATTTAAAACTTCATTCTCAAATCTTAGCTGATCATGATAATTGAAATCTTCAAGTCCTTTAATCTTCTTATTATCAAAAGAGACATTGATAGATTCCATGACAACCCTTGTTCTTAAATTGTAGACTCTGAAGGCTTTTGTGGAAAGTGGATATCCAACAAAAATTCCTTCATCAGCTTTTAGATCAAATTTGGATAGCTGTTCAGGATGAGTCTTAAGAACAAAACACTTGCATCCAAATAAATGAAAATACTTCAGATTTGGCTTCTTTTTCTTCACCATCTCATATGGTGTTTTTCCATGCTTGTTAATGAGTGTTGCATTCTGTGTAAAACAAGTAGTCTGCACAACTTCAGCCCAAAAGTAGGTTGGCAACTTTGCTTCATCAAGCATAGTTTGTGGAGCTTCAATAAGAGTTCAATTCTTTCTTTCAACAACTCCATTTTGTTGTGGAGTTCCAGGAGCAGAAAATTCCTGCTTTATTCCATGGTCTTTGCAGAACTCTTCCATGATCAAATTCTTGAACTCAGTGCCATTATCACTTCTTATGATCTTCACAGAATCTTTGACCAATTTATCCAGTTGCTTGACATGACCAATCAAAATAGATGCAGTTTCACTTTTTGTGTGCAAGAAATACACCCATGTGTATCTGGTGAACTCATCCACTATGACCATATCATATTTCTTCTTTGCAATAGATATGACATTCAATGGACCAAATAGATCAACATGTAGTAGGTGATAAGGCTCAAGAATTGAAGATTCAGTCTTGCTCTTGAATGAAGATTTTCTTTGTTTTGCCTTTTGACAGGAATCACAAAGACCATCAGGAGCAAATATTTATTTTGGCAAACCTCTCACAAGATCTTTCTTGACTAGTTTATTTATATTGATGAAATTTAAATGAGAGAGTTTCTTGTGCCAATTCCAGCTTTCTTCAATTGATGCTCTACTTAACAGACAGATTGCAGAACCATCAGTATTTGTTGAAAGCTTGGCTTCATAAATGTTACCATGCCTGTATCCTTTCAGAACAACTTTGCCTGTAGACTCGCTTACAACTTCACAGTGTTCTTCAAAGAAACCCACATGATAACCTCTGTCACAGATTTGACTAATACTGAGCAGATTGTGTTTAAGTCCTGAGACCAGAGCTACTTTTTCAATGATGACATTCCCCAGATTGATATTGCCATATCCCAAAGTTTTTTCCATGTTGCCATCTCCATAAGAAACACTTGGGCCAGCTTTCTCCACAAAGTATGATAGCAGGGCTTTATTTCCAGTCATATATCCTGAACATCCACTGTCTAGAACTATGATGTTTTTCCTGTTGCCCTTTAACTCAGCAGTTTCAGAACTGGTATCAGCATTTGCCATCAAGGCATAGTTCACCTCACTTTCAGAATCTGAAGTGTCTGTCCAGCTTTTCTTCTTTGTGACAAGAGCCTTGCCTTTGTCACTCTTCACTTTCTTGTAATCAGGAGATATGTGGCCTTTCTCACCACAGTTGTAGCATTTGACATTTGTGTAATCTCCTCTGTCAGACTTCCCTCCTTTGCCTTCAAATTTTCTGAAACTCTTCTTATCAGAACTTGCACCTTTTCTGGAAAACTTCTTTCCCTTTCTGAATTTCTTCTATGCAATCCTTGTGATTCCTTTCACCATAAGAGCACACAGCTTCATCATCTCTTCATCAGGATCCATCTCAGGTAAGCTTTCAGTTTCTAAGTCATCATCAGTATCAGAACTTGATGATTCAGTATCAGACTTTGTGATAAGAGCTTTTCCCTTGCCTTTCCTTGAGGCAGCTGCTTTGGGGAATTCCGCCTCGGCCTTAAGAGCAACTGTCCTTGACTTTCTTCCATTCCTCTTGCTTCTTTGTTCCATCTCAAGTTCATGAGTCTTGAGCATCCCATAAATTTCATCAAGAGTTATTTCTTGAAGAGCATAGTTATCTCTTATAGTGGTGGCCTTCAAATCCCAATATTTGAGAAGAGCTAACAGGAATTTAAGATTTGAATCTTCAAGATCATATTCCTTGTCAACCAGTGACAAATCATTAAAGAGTTTGACAAATATGTCATATAAACCAGTTAATAACTCATCGGGCTTTGAGTTAAAGTGTTCATACTCTTGAGTGAGTATAGCCTTCCTATTTTCTCTTAATTGAATCAGTTCCCTGGCATCTTGTCTCCAAGGCATCCCATATCTCCTTTGCAGTCTTGCAGTTAATTACCCTGTTTAACATTACATTATCAATGGCACTATGTAGCAAGTGTCGTACCTTAGCATCCTTAGCAATTGATGAGATATCTTCAGCAGTGTAATCACTCTTCTCCTTTGGTACAGACTTTGCTGGTTCACCTACAACTACAACAGAGAGTTTGGATGGCTTGTGTGGTCCTTCATTGATTCTGTCACGGTATTTTGGATCAGTAGCTTCCAGAAACATAGACATCCTCACCTTCCATATGGGATATTCAGATGGTTTCAGTATGGGAACTCTAATAGTCTCATATCGACTATGGATTTGAGTCTTTGGAGGTTCTTCAGTTTTGGTAGGCTTGGTTGGAGTTTGTTCTTCTTCATGCATGATTATTTTTGGATTTTAAACTATTTGTATGTTAACAGATTGCTCTGATACCACTTGTTAGGTCACACACAGTAGAAGGGGGTTGAATACAATGTTTATCACAATTAAATCGAATATAAGAACACAAGTAACAGAAAACAGATTTTATTCAACATAATAAACTCTGTTACAATATGGAACTGTCCTCTCTCAGTGATGAACAAATTATCACGAGAGCTGTTAGGGTTACAATAAATAATAACTTCGATTATAATAACACATATAGTGTAAACCCTATGTCTGTGTTTATATACTACATAGTTACAAGATAATCTCTAATTGATATTGAATATGATTCTGTATCCTAAAATATATCGATTAGATATCTTCTTTTCCAAGTCTTCTATTTTCCATAGAAATCTTCTCCATGCATATCTCTTCTTTATTTAGTCTTGATCTTCTTTCCTTTCAATCAGCCTTTCCTTAACTGTTCGTCCTCCGCACTTAAGTTCTGATATCCATCTTCTGATAATTATATCCTGATAATTTAAGTACTGATATCCTTAAGTTCTGACTTCTAGTAAGTGCTGATTTCAGTAAGTACTGATATTTCCTGTTTGTTAAGATCTGAAAACTAAACATGAAATACATTAGACATGACATCTCAAATATATCTAACACTGCTCATTCCTTTTTCCTTGAGCTCTTCTGATCTTTTTATGAACATCTCAATTTTCTCATTATACTTCCTCACTCTTTCTTCAGATTCAGCCTTATTTCTTTTTCTTGTTTCTTCCCTTTCAATCAACCATTAAGCTATAACTGATCTCTATGCCCTTGTGGCAGTATCCTTGTCCTTTAGCAAACTTATTATTCTCTTAATTTCTGTGGGAGAAAGAGAATCCAATAAATCACTACCAAGAAAGGTGAAGGACCCATCTTCATAGAATATTCTAACTTCCCTACGAGATACGACCCAGACTATGATTATTTACTCAACAAGTTGTTGAAAATGATCTTCATCTGAGATGCACCAATTCAAAGGTAGAAAGTTAGATTGCTTGAAACAGTTCCAGATGGCCCTTTCAGTGACTTCTCCTTTCTTTATAAGCTTGGCTTTCTTAGGCTTTCTTCCAACAGATTTGAGATTGACTTTTAGTAAAGGCTTGGCTAAAGGCAAGGTTGTGATTTTCTTGAGACTTGTCTGACATGTGATGATAGGAATTTTTAGAAAAGAATTAGCAGTTTGCTTGAATAGAAATTTAGGCTTTGAGGTTGAGAGTGGTTTTTTGATTGAGGTTGTTGATACAGAAGGTTTGGCTAAAGGTTAGGCTAGAGCTGTTTGTATTTTTAGGGTTTGCTGTGATTCTGGGCCATCATGTATTACTTACTGCTTCTCTCACTTGCTCTCTTCTTCTCATCATTTTTCTTATCATCCTCCTTCTTCTTCTCCCCACCCTTGCTGCCAGATGGCTTAGTGGATTGACTTGGATTTGAGCCAGAAGGATTTTGATCATCTTTGTTCTGCTCATCATCATCCAAATTATCCTTGTTGATTTGAGATTTAGGCAAGTTGGCTTCAGCATCACTCATATATCTTTTCAATAGCTTTATCATCTCCTCATCTTCAAAAGTCTTATTCCTTTTTGTTTTCAACTCAGTCTCCAGAGTCATGATAATCTTTTTGTTGGCCATGACACACTGCTTAGGAATTTGAAAGTGTTTGAAGTGTTTGGTGGTAGGACAGATGTATGCCACTCCCTTGCAAGGCTGTAGATAAGCTTCTGGGAAAGCAGCCACTTGTGCATTCTTCAATTCTATTAATATCAAGAGAGTGTCTTCATGAATTACCACTCTGACTTTGTATATTAGAATGTCTAACTCAGATTCCCTCATAGAGATAAGACAGTTGAGGGACACCTGCATACACATGTCTACCCCTGAGTCATTTATGTTGACCACTATCCTTCTTTCCTTGAAGTTGTCTTTTGTCACCAAGATCACCCTTATTGAGTTTATTGTCTTGTCCAAGGCTTTCTTGTAGGTGAAGAAATTGTCATTGTGAGAAGCCTTGAGTGCCTTAAGCAATTCATCAAATTCCCTGCTTAGAATGGGTCCCTCAACTGCTTTAATAAGCCTCTCCATTCCAATATCAACTTCTTGACTTAAGCTCTTTTCAACACCTTGGACATGTTGAGTAGATGATCGTGATTATGTTATCCTAGCCTCTATCTCCCCTTTAGTCTTGTTGGCAGGCATGAGAAGGGGAGTAGGAATTTTAGGCCTCATGGCTTCAGGTAGTGCATGCAATGAAATATTGAGCTTACCCATGATGGCCCCCAAAGCAACTGAATTTTGCATTTAGAGGTGTTTGTGGGAGTCCACCAAGGATTGGATGTCTGTCTGTTGGCTCTTAACTAGAGAAGTCAAGGCTTGAACTTGTGCAGTGAGAGAAGCATTTGAGTCTTGCAGTGCTGAGACTTGGCTTTAAAGAGATTGAATCTGCAGATTTGTGGAAGTTGAGCCAGACTGATAAGAGCTAGTAGATGTGCCAAAGGTTTCTTCTACAGCCTGTTTGATGCCTTCCATAAGCAATGTAACACCCCCAAATCCGGGGTCGGGGATCCGGGTTGTCACGAGTTCCATTTCCCTTAATAACACCCAATCTTAATAAACAATCAACTACTTTGTACTGTGACCCCACAATAAACACACACACCACAAGTTATAGTCTTAGAGATGAATATCCAAAAATAACACGAGTCATTTTATTCGACAATTATTTGCCATTACACCTTAAAAGGGTTTCTGAATAAATTTATATTTTCCTTGCCATTATTACAATTCATAAATATACATAAGTCTGGTACATCAATAGTTGAAAACCTAGCCTATTGGTAGTCCCTACCTCAGCTACGGCGGCATCAACGCCTACAGGAAACTGCGGAACATTTCCTATCCGCTCGCGAATTGGGAGCTTGATCCTGTTCATCTTGTCTCTCTGTTGTTGTGTGATGAAAGAAGAAAGCAAGGGTGAGCAACAAGCCCACCGAAATAATATGTATAATAATTAACAATATATGAGCATTCTCATAGTACTCAAGAAAGTCTTGGTTAAGAAGAAATGAACCAAGTTGATATCTTAACGCGATCAAGTCGCAAAATATTCAGTATATACATACATATATACTTTTCACAATCTTTGAAATCCTCTGACATGTATAATATACACAGAGTTCCAGTTTATAACTGTATAAAAATATCGTTGCAAGGTGATCTCATATATCTAACCTTGTCTCAATGTTTTTCTGAAAATCTTTGATATGCATAAGATAATCATTTACGAGATATAAGTTTAAAAGATGAAGTTATAAGATACTCCAATATACTTATATCTTTTCCGAATACTACTTGAACTACCACCGTTCAAGTTATAATTAGTTTCAAAAGTTCATCACACTGATGAGACTACAAGATAAGACTTGAATAGATTCAATCTTTGAAATATCATTATAAATAATGAAGTTACGAGATACTTCATTAAGTCCTGATATATATATACACACCTATATATATATACATTTCATACACTCCTTGAAAACCTCTGTTATGAAAATTATAAACATAGTTGTAATATCCAATGAATTTGGAAAGGAGAAAACCTTGGCATAAACCTGATATCTTGCTGATTAGGCAAAGATACCAATAAGTAACCTTTTCTACTAGTAAATGGACGAATTCCCCACTGGTCATCACCCTGGCCGCAATAGGACCTTATGCTGGACTGCCACTCATCCACTTACGCATTTGATGGACTCCCATTGAGCCACTTACACTTTCATGGACGCCCACTGAGCCCATGTTGCTTATGCCGACTCAATAGATGGACTTACTTCCCGAACGTTGGGTAAGTAATCAATTCATTTATCAAAACAGCAACCTCGTTACGAATGTAAAATACACCACTGAGCCGGATCCCTCAAGTTTTGAGCGAGTATTTAAATCCCCTTCAAAAGGAAGATCTTAAATATAAAAATGAGTTTTGGGATCCGCTCTAACTTTTAAAATCATTTTGAAGACTCGAAAATATTTTTAAGAATGTTTGGAGTAATGCTGATTTAATGAAATAAATCAGCCCCGATATATTAGAAATTATCTGAATATTATTATTTAAGTAATATTCCGAAAAGGATAATCTTTATATAAACAATTTGAAGTAGAAGTTTTAAAACTCATACTTGAAATGAATATTAAATAACCAAAGATATACTTATACGAAAGTACTATCTTTATTTGAATAATCGAAAATAAGTTTGATTATCGAAACATTATTCTTTAATAAAATAAATAATAATATTTAGTAAATAAGCGGAGTCATAAGTCCTCAAATGAATATTCAAAAATAATATTCATTAAATAAAATAACGGAGTCATAAATCCTCGAATGAATATTCAAAATAATATTCATTAAATAGAATAAACGGAGTCATAAGTCCTCGAATGAATATTCAAAATAATATTCATTAATAAAAATAAAGTTATCAAATAAACCTTATTCGATTAATAGTTTTGAAAACTATATCAATATATATATATATATAATATACTCGGGAACATCGACCTCCGGTTTTAGAAAATGTTCACCTTTGGGTCCCCTATACTAAGGGTATACGCAACTACTGCTTATGTCTAGCATAGGTATTATGCAACTATAAGCATTGAAATCAACAGATAGATAACCAGATTACGAAACAAACATGCATATATATACCATATCAGCATGCTTCAATATATAGAAAAATTTGCTAATTAACCAACATGCATCTATCACAAGATAATGCATATACATTTATACATCACTACAACAGTATAACGGGTAGAAAACTTGCCTGAGTGTTCCCGGATAGACTTAAGCTTAGAGTGGGTCCGATAACCAATGAACAACAACATAATTCGGAATTAAACCCCGGTCGCTTAAGAAACTAGACTTTAACCAATTGAACCTTAACATTCGCTTATGGTCACTTCTACGCTTAACGAATCACATAAGTCGTTCGAGTACCCTTGGCTCCACCATTTTTAATAAATTAACTATTAAGAATTTTAAGACGATTCTTTTGCGAGTACCCTACCAACTGCCTAATCCACTTTACATAATTGATTCATACTCCAATTAGTCATTTAAGGGCCTTAACCAAGGTTTCAAAGTAAGGTGAGGGGTAATGGTTCGTTCGCGAAACGCCGTTACTTAAAACGGTCGTTTCTCCTAAACCGTACATCGGATTCAAGCGAACCACATATCAAAACGAAGCTCGTAACATGAACTATCTAAACATGGAAAAGGTTAGAATCTTTCAGTGAGTTCACGGGTCCTAAAGTTAAGAACAGAACAGTTAAGGAAAATCGGACATTATGACGACTATGTTTACGCGATTACCAAGTTTTAAACCACTCCAAACAACCACCATTCAACTCACAACCAACAATACAAACAACCCTCATCCAAACCTTACTACATCAGTCCCCAAACCTCAAGATTTTCCAATTTATACAACCCCACACATGAACTACTAGCTATACTTAAGTTTCATTAACTACAAACAAGATTTCAACATCCAAATCACTACAAATCCAATCCAAACTCTAAACACACAAGCATCATGATTCTCATTTACTATAACCATCAAAACCATCATAATACTCAAAGTAAAGCTAAGGTTTGGAGGTGTTATACCTTCCTTGGAGTGATTAGAGTAGCTAGGAAGTCTTAGGGAGCCTCCTACAAGCTTGATCTTTCCAAAGAAATCAAGAACACAAAGTTAGGTTTTGAAGTTTCTAAAAGTCAGATTGAAAGAACTGTCAAAACGAGGGTCTTACCATGCTTATTTGGACGAGACTTGTGAACACGAGTTGTAGGACATCTCAATACCTTTCCAAAGAGCTATAGAACATACTATTTGAGTGAGTATTGAAGGAGATATGGTAGTTTGAAGTTGCTGCTCTGGTTTTGGCCGAGAGCTTTTGTTCTTGGAAAGCAAAAGTCAACTTCTAATTTGTGTTTTGTGTTTTTGATTTGTTTTGCTTGGTTGTTTCCTTTTGTTTTGCTTAATTACCTTTTAACCATGGTAAAATTTGTGTGACTTGTAATCAACCAACAATCCCTCCATTTGTCATGCTTATGTCACCATGTCTATGTCATTCATTTGCCACATGTCTCTTCCTTGTGGTTTGATGATGTCACAATCCTTGGCTTCTTGTACAAGCTTGTCTCTTGGTCGCTTATTTATTTTACGGTTCGCTTAACTTTCGTTCTCGTTTATCGTTTGAGGGATCATACCCGGGATCTTATTACTTGGGTTCCCCTAAACATTTCTCAATATTTTATATTCCTTTTATGATCCTCTCTTATAATCCTTGAATTAAATCCTTTTAATCATGTTACCTTATACTCAATTCTTTCGGTATCTGGTGGATTTTCGGGAAAAATCAAAGTGTTCGAATTTGGATTCTGACGATCTTTACATACACTTATTTACTTTATGGAATACTAATACGATCTTAGAATTTCCATAACAGTACTCCTATATAGCGTGGTCTGATAATTTTCCTTAATCAGCATCATCAGCAAAAGTTACTATTCATCCGTGTTTCAAAAATTCCAAAAATTGGGGTTATTACAAGCAATGCTGAGGGCTCATATATTCTCTGATGAAGTCGTTCCAGCTTGACCTTAGTGTCATTTGAATGAGTGATTTGTTGCTGGACAACTGTATGGAGAGAGATAAGAGATTGTTTAAAATTTTTGACAACCTTCTCAATTGTAGTAAGATCCATCCTTGACATTTGCTCAGCAAAGTGCTTGAATTTAGAAGTGATATTTACTTGAGATGGTATAATATCATCCATCTTATCCTCCACTAGCTTCCTGATTTTATCCTCATGACCAGTCATCTTGACTTCAGGAGCTTTACCAAAAAGATGAAAATCCTTGAGCTGAGCTTTGTGCAACTTGTTAACTGTATCATACACCTCTTGTGGAGTCAAGGCCTTTGCATTGCTTCCAAGAATTATAACATACTCCTCCCTGAATCTGGCCAAGACTTGATCCATTTCCAACACAAAATCGTGAGAGAGCCATGCATCCACATTGTCATCCTGTTCTTTAGCATTCACAATCTTTTCTTTCCGTTTTTCAATATTTTTATTGTAAGTGAGCATGATGGATTGATAGTCTTGATTGCTCATATCAGAAGTCAATAAATGTTGTGAGATATTTGCTAGTCCAGAAATTTGTTCTACTATAAGATCATGAATAGATGTGGGTTGAGAACCAGATTTTTGCAGCCATTGTGATAGGATGTGTGGTTGTTGAGGTTGTGAAGTTGAGGATTCAGGAACACCTGTGACTGAAGTCAAAGTTTTACTCACAGATTGCTCTATAGTTATGGCTAGTTGTTGTTCCACACTAGTTGTGGGAACCTCCAATTGAATTGGAGGGGATTTGACTGGGTTATTTCCATGTGCACTAGTCTCAAACCCTTGTGTGTCTTGCACCACACTGTCACCTGAATGTGCTATACTTGCCTCCCGTATGACAGGATCATTGGCAATTGTACTCCTAGCATCAACTGCCAAAGCAATTTTTTCTAGGGTTTTGAGGGGAGTTGTTCCTACAGGAGGAACCTCCAATTGAATTGGAGAGGATTTAGATAGCTCCCCCTCAGGAGTACTACGCTCAAACCTTACAGTCTGTGAAGACTGATTTGCACATGAAGGTGCATTTGATACATCCATGGGGTCTTCAGTGAAAACTGATGAATCCCCCATGTTTTTGATGGTGTCATCAAGGTCTACCCCAACTAGTAGCCTCTCACCATCTAAATGAAGTGTCCGGGTAGTGAGCAAGGTTTCTTGAACCAAGTCACTTGATTTAGCTTGCACTTAAGAATCAGATTCAAGTGCAGTTGGTAGAGAAAAAAATTTGAGATATGAGAGATTGTTGCTCAGATGTGAGTGTTGGCAGCTCCCCCTAAATAGATGAGGGAGTTTCAAGAGATGTGCCCTCACTGTGTGTGCCATCCTTATTCCTCCTATCATACACTTGAATTGCTTCATGTGCAGGCAATGCAAACTCTTTACATGGTGCATTAGGGTAAATGCTCTTTTTAATAGATACACCCCGTTGAGAGGATGCATCTAGAGTCTGTTTAGTCCCCATTGTTACAACTGCATCATGTTGGGAGGATACAGAGGTGGCTTGAGTGGTCAGCTCAGATTTCTTACTTTTTTTGGATCTCTTGACCAAAGGTGACTCAGCTTCTGCTTGATCCTCACCACTCTCAGTTATAACTGCTAAAGTTACTCCCTTTCTTTTCTTTTTACTCACCTCTTCCTTTTGAGAAGATGAGGTGGTTGGTTTCCTAGCTTCTACAGGTTTTGTAAGAATGGTTTTAGCTTGCGAAGATCCCTATGGATGTTCCTTTGTTTGTACTTCCACAAGTTCAGGGATCATAGCTGTGCTAGATTGTACATTTGATCTCATTTCAGGCATTGGATAAGGGTACGTCCTAAACCTGTCCAACATAAATGGAGTGATTTCCAGACTTACATTTACCTTATTCTTTGTAGTAAGTGAACCAAATATTATTTTGGACACTTGCTTAAAATTGCCTATTTTTGTGCTATCTATACCATTCAATAAATGTATGTCTGCTACTTTATGATTTAAAATGGACAGAATAAATCTAGGAAAGAAAATTTCCTTACCTCTAGCTGTCAGGGGCATTGTTAGACTGGTTTGCTCCAAGATCAATAGACTAACATTCAAGTGTCTATTGTGGGCAATTGAGTACACCAGCTTTTGCACCACACTTGAAATGTTTTCATATCCTATCTTCTTGCATGTGAAGGCCCTCACAACATAATCAAAGATAAAGGACCACTCCTTCCTTAGATTTGTTCTGTTTAACCTTGACAGGTTGATTCTTCCACCATAGTTGATGAAGTCAATGAACTCTGTCAATTCATCAGGAGTTGGTTCCTCACTACTAGAAAAAGTAGAATAGACAGCGCCTCTTAGACATCGGTTGCTCTTGGCACAGATGTAAAAAGTTGTTTTTACATCGGTTTTTTCCAAATGATGTCTTTGTGTAAGATATAGATCGGTTTTTTTATCCCAAATGATGTAAAAGTATGTTTTTAAAAAATGATCCAGCACGTCTTCCCTGTTTCCCCCTTAGCCAAATAATTCATTCCCTCTTAAAATTCCCCCCATTTCGTTTTTTACCTTTAGCAAAATTTCAAAGTCCAGTCATCTTTCCCCCTCTAAAATTTATAAATAAGTTTTAAATAAATTTAAATTAAGACACATTCACCTACTCTCATCTCTTAAAATATAAAAACATAAACTCAAATAATTCAAGAACTCTCTCCTCTCTCTATACTCGACTGAAGAATAGCCTCATCTCTCTCGCTCAACTGCTCTCTCTCTCCCTCTCTCTTTCTCTCTTTCTCTCTCTCTTTCACTCCCTTTGCTCTCTATGTATGCTTTCTGGTAAAACTTTGAAAAGTTCGGAGGTTGTTCAGGATGGGAAGTAAGCTCAAGTTAGAGTTTAATGGTTTAGCAGTTGAGAACTTAAAGCTCAAAGCGAAGTTGAAAGCTCAAGTCAGAGGTCAAAGTTTGAATTGGGTAAGTTTAAATCCTAATTTTTAAATTGGGGATTTCAATTTCAAACCCTAATTTTTTAATTAGTTAATTTTAATTAGATTTAAATAGTTAATTTTTAACCATTATTTTTTGATAAGTTTGTCATAACTCATCATCCAAATTGGTTTAATAAAGACGGAACTTGTTAGAGAGTTAGAAAATGTCTTTGTGGTATTTTAGTTGTGGTTTAGTAGTGCTAATTTCTTGGAGAAATATGATTATGTGATGTGTACAATAGTTTAGTTTGATGCTTCTATTTTATTAGTTTCTCCTTACATTTACAGCTATAGTTGTATCCTCCATCTCTCAAAATCTGCACCAATCATTATATAAATGTTATATTATTTCCTTCAAAAAAGGTACTGAAGAATGGGGTTGAGGTGAAACTGCAGATGAATGCATTGAATGTTCTTGAGCACCCCACTGGGAATGAAGTGGATGAAGAATTCGATTTTGATAACAACAGCAACACTAACATTGGGGAAAGGGAAAATGATGTCCGTAAGTAACTAATGACACTTACTACTTGATGTATGGTATCCAGGGAATGCACTGTTGTGTACTATCCCTTGTGTTAAGTAAACAGAGATGTGATCTTCTGATTTTTTTCGGTTCTGTAGCTAAAGGGTGTTTTTGAGATTAAGTAGGTGAATTCGGAAAAAGCATTACCAGACCAATTTTTTGTTGAAGACTATGTTATGCTTGATTAAAGGCTAGGTGATTTGTGGTAATATATCTTGGCTAAAATGGTTTGTGGTTTTAAAGACGGTGTATGATACTGGTATTTTACTTATATACAAGAATTACGAGGTAGTGAGTGATGATTGACATGATGTAGGAATAAATTGCAGTTCAACTTTGAGTTTAAATCAATCCATTTTATGATGTGTGAGTTGGAGTTTCACCTTTGAGTTTTAAATAATTAGTTCATTGCAAGATGTTTGAATTGCAGTTTCAACTTTGCGTTTAAATTAGTTCATTGTATGATTATTGAACTACAGTTTCAATTTTGATTTTACATTAATTAATTGTATGATCATTGCAGCTTAAGTGTATTTTGCGGGTAAGTAGGTGACGAGAAAAGCGATACCATGCCAAATTTTGGCTGAAGAACTGTTTTAGGCTTGTTTTGGTAATTTTATAATCGTTTTGATTGTGTGTAACTAAAGTATTTAAAGTTGTTTAGTGATGGATTGTGAGATGATGACTGATTAAGGGATGTTGAATATCATGTTACTTATTGATTTTGCAGGATTGTTGAAAATAATTTATTTAAGCAGGATTGGAGATCGAGAAAGAAGGTTCAGATAGTTCAGTATATTGTAATGAAATGGACACTTGTGTGTCTTATAGGATTAAGTACAGGGCTGGTGGCTTTCTTTAATAATCTTGCAGTGGAAAATATAGCGGGGTTCAAGCTTCTACTTACTAGCAATCTTATGCTTGAATACAGGTTTCACTAATTTCATCAAGTGCTCTACCAAACTTGATTACTAATCTGTTGTTATCTTTATTACATATATATAAAAAAATGTGTATCATTTAGAACTTTAAAAATAATATCCCAATAAAACATGGTTCTATTTGGATCCACTTTGGGAGCTATGAAGTGATGTTACTCCAATGCATGTATGTGATGGCTTTTGTAACGTTTGCTGGTGGGAATGTCGCTCTAGAAACCTGTGTTGTAGTGCTCTGTGCTTACATTGCCCCTGCAGCAGCCAGGTCTGGCAAACCTGAGGTCAAAGCTTTTCTTAATGGTGTAGATGCACATTCCATTTTGGCTCCAAGTACTCTATTTGTAAAGGTATGTATGAAGATTTAAGATCTTATCAAAAATTTATTTGGTGTGTTTTTGCTCTAAGGTTCCTAAGGCTCCAACTTTGATATTTATAAAGATATCGCACTTCGAGTCACTAGCTACTAACTAACAATGATGATTTGTACATGGTATTGCAACATGATTTTTAACATGTGCATGTTTAGATAGATAAAAATAGTAAAATGGCTTAAAACGCCCGCAGGCGCCAGCCACTGGAAATCATTGATGCATTGCCAATAAAATAAAATGGTGTGCTGAAGTAGTGTAGCACTAGAGTTGCTGAGCAAATTTTTCTGCTAAATTCTAAGTTTTTAGGTCCTGATTGGTTGATATATGATTAACTAATTAAGTAAAAATTATGATAATTGATGGATGTAAAATATATCTCAGCACATGTATATCTCTTGTTACTTGGAGTGTTTAACCTGCTTGTTTGCCTTTTTGGTTATCCTGAAGATCTGCATTAGTAAATACATCATGACTTTTGTAGCACACATTGTGTTTATCTTGATCTTGTTAAGGATGAGTTCAAAATGTCCAAGAACATCATCCAGAAAATGTAAAATTAAGAAAAACAACAGTGGAATTAATACGAAAAATATGGAGTATTTGCAAGGAAGATGTTTCAAATGATTTATGTTCAGTACTCGGAGACTTTTCTAATTCTATGATTCTTTTGAAAATGGAGCATATGTTATAGTACTTGCAAAATGAAGGAACATGAATTACTTGATGTTTCAAGTTCGATTATAAGCTAACTTTATTAAGGAATTGCTAGATGTGTACTATGATTTTTCCTAGTAAGCTATTTTCAGCCTCTTCTTAAGTGCTTAAAAACATATTTTTAATTATTGAATTGCAAAAATCTAAAGCATTTCCTATGGGGGTTCTCTTGTAAGTTTTCTTAACCTGTGCTTCTCTGTATCAGATGGAACTAGAAAAATCAGTCAAGTTGGAGTTGATCATTATAATGTATAATGATCAGTTGGAAAAATCAGTCAAGATGGAACTGCCACATATTTATAGAAAAATGTACAAGGTAAATATGGCTGATTACAGTTTTTGCTGCTGTGGTAAGTTCATTATGTTTGACATAATATATAGTGCAAGGTTTTTTGCTCTCTTTTATGACAGTCTTCTGCGTGTATCAAGATGCCTAAGGAGAGAAAAGATTGTGCCACATCACGATCAAGAACATCCTCGTTTCCATGTGGATCGAGTCCATATTTTGGAAACATTCCACGACGAAGCCTTTGTAGTTTAGTTGGAAAATGAATATAGATGTATGAATGGTATTATAGGAAAAACTATGGGAATTACAAGTTTTTGGTTTTTTCATCGTTATAGGACTTGATCGATTTGATTTGGTAATGATAATTGAAGTTTGATTTTAATAGTTTCTTCTTTTGACAAGTTTTTTGGCATCCATATTTTTAAAATGTGCACCATTTATTTTAATGAAAAATGATGTTATTTTAACATAATAACATCAGTTTTAGTAGTATATAATATCAACTACAAAATAAAAAAAATGATGTCTGTCAAATAAGTTTTAGTAGTATATAACATCAGTTTTAGTTCAACATTGACATCAGTAATACCGATTAAAACCGATGTTAAATACTACAACAAAAAAATCTTAAAACAGAAAACTGATGTTATTAAGCTTTATAGACATCGGTTTGTCACCAATAGATATCGGTTTGAAATAAAGAACTGATGTCGAAAGTTATGTTTATATCGGTTTATCTTGAAAACCGTTGTTACTGGTATTAGTGACATCAGTTTATGGGGTAAATGGAAATATTTTTCTTATATCACATATGTTTAAATTGATAAAAATATCATATTATGATAATATATGAAGATTAGATATGCATTAGAAATTTAACATCTTTAAAAACTGATTTTATACGTCTTCTTTAACATCAGTTTAAAACCGATGTTATATGGGGGTCTTTAACATCACCCACGAAGACATCATATTTTTTTGTTCATAGACATCGGTTTTTAGCCGATGTCTATTATACTTTTTCTAGTATTCCCTCCACCAGATTTTCAGTTGGCAGCCCCAAAGCTCTATTCACATCTTGATCATTGATCTCTATTAGCTGGCCTCCAATTGTGCATGTCACCACCATAGAGAGAGTTTTCATTCATATAAGTCCTCACTATTGCTGTATTCCAGAATTCATGCAGAACATCCAGATACAGAATAGGATATGCAGTCAAAGCTCCTGCAAGATAAGATTCATCCAAAAGTTTCACAAATCCCTTGAAACTGTCAGGATCTTGGTTAGCATCAGTAAAATCAAGGTAGTTTGTTCCTTTCTCTGGAATAGAGGCTCTTGCAATATTTAGTGCCATTGTTGATTGATGAGAATGAGTGGGTAAGAAAAATCTTTGGGAAAGAAGTGAAAACGAGAGAGAATTGGTTTTTGCTTGAAGGGCTAGGTCACTTAAGATCTCGAAAGTTGTAAGTATTTATATGTATCGAGATGTCTGGGTATTTATAGTAAAAGCAAATGACTTGTCGAGAACTCAAAAATATACGTTTGGAATTAGCCTATAGAGAAGTCATTTTAAGAGATAAAAACATATCGAGAAGTTATTTTAAATTACTCTTATAGAGCACTAAGAAATGACTTTTCGAGATGTCAAATAAATACTCAGTTTGTCCAAAAATGGACTGAATGAATTCCAACTTTTATTTGAATAAATTTAAAATAAAATTAGAATGAATTTTACAAAAGTATTTTACCAAAATAATTTATTAAATTAGATTATTTCAAAACTGAGTTATTGATAAGTTTAAAAATTGTACTTAAAGAGAACTCTATAAAATAACACCACTAGAGAATTTTACAAGGACTTATCGATAAGTCATATTTAAGCTTATCGAGAAGTAACTCGAGAAGTCAGTAAATTGACTTATCGAGAACTCATTCGAGAAGTCTTAAAATGACTTATCGAGAAGTCAATTAGACTTATCGAGAACTCAGTTCTCTATCTACCTTTGGATCAACTTAATTATGACTTGTGTTAATTTTACATATTAAAGATGTAAATTAACAACTGAGCAGTTTACTTAGAATTTGAAAAATTCCAAGCTATTTTTTTTTGAAAAATAAATATGCAGAGATTTCGGAAATATTTATAATTCATATTTCAGTTAATTTCCAATTAAATCAAATTTATTTTGATTTACTAGAAATTAATCTGCTGCAAAACATTAGCTGAGTTCTTGCCTTAAGATAAAGAATTATGCATTCCAATTTCACCTACAAGTCTAGTGAAAGTTGCTTCATCCAAAGGTTTAGTAAAAATATCAGCCAATTGTTTTTTTGTTGGAACAAAAATGAGCTAAATGGTACCATTTGTAGCATGTTCTCTAATAAAATGGTACCTTACATCAATGTGCTTTGTTCTAGAATGATTAACTGGATTAGCCACTATAGATATAGCACTAGTATTGTCACACATGATAGGAATTTTGTGTAACACTAGGCCATAATCCATTAGCTGATTTCTAATCCAAAGCACTTGAGCACAACAACTTCCTGCAACTATATATTAAGCCTCTGTTGTAGAAGTTGATACAGATTGTTGTTTCTTGCTAAACCAGGATACAAGTCTTTGACCAAGAAATTAACAGCTCCCACTAGTACTCTTTCTGTCAACCCTGCATCCAGCAAAATCTACATCTATGTAGCCAACAGCTTCAAAACCAGTTCCCTTAGGATACCATAATCCCAAGTTTGGAGTCCCCTTCAAATATCTAAAAATCCTCATCATAGCCATCAAATGTGATTCTTTTGGATTGGCTTGAGATCTTGCACATAGACATGTTACAAACATGATGTCTGGTCTACTTGCAGTTAAGTAAAGTAATGAACCAATCATTCCTCCATAGCTTGAAATGTCTACACTCTTGCCTTTTCTATCTTCATACAACTTTGTTACTGTAGACATAGGTGTAGAAGCAGGTGAACAATCAACCATACCAAACTTTTTTAATAAGTCATTGACATACTTAGTTTGGATAATGAAGATCCCATCACTTCTTTGACTGACTAATAGTCCAAGAAAGTAACTTAATTCCCCCATCATAATCGTTTCATATTCACTCTGCATAAGCTTAGAAAATCTTTTGCAAAGCTTTTCATTTGTAGAACCAAAGATGATATCATCCACATAGATCTAAACTAGGATCATATCTTCCCCATATTTCTTGTAGAAGAGAGACTTGTCTATAGTACCTCTAGTAAAACCATGCTTTAGTAGGAATTCTAACAATATATCATACCAAGCTCTAGGTGCCTGCTTTAGCCCATATAAAGCCTTGTGTAACTTGTACATAAAATTTGGGAATTCTGGATCTTCAAAGCCAGGTGGCTGTTGCACATAAACTTCTTCTTCTAACTCACCATTTAAGAAGGTACTTTTCACATCCATTTGATACAGTTTGAAATTTGAATGTGCAGAAAATGCTAGAAAATCCTTATTGCTTCAAGTCTTGTAACTGGAGCAAAAGTTTCATCATAATCAATTTCTTCTTCTTGTGATTAGCCTTTTGCAACCAACCTTGCTTTGTTTCTGGTAACTATACCATTTTCATCTATCTTGTTCCTGAACACCCATTTTGTTCCAATAATGCTTCAATTCTTTGGTGCAGAACTAACTCCCAAACTTTGTTCCTATCAAAATGATTAAGCTCCTCTTGCATTGCAGATATTCAATCAGGGTCCATTAGAGATTCTTCAGTTTTCTTGGGTTCTATTTGAGATAGAAAGCATGCATGTAGGCACTCATTTGGATTTGCACTTCTAGTCCTCACACCAGCAGTATGATCACCAATAATTACTTCTCTAATGTGACTTCTATCCCACTTCCTTTTATGAGTTTGTTGACTTGTGCCTTCATCATTCTCTTCATTATTGGTATGACTACTAGATCATTCTTCTATTTCTCCCCCTGAGTTTGTGCTATCAAACTCAGGTTTTTGAGATGAGCTTCCATTCCCATGATTTTGTTGTTCAGTAATCTCTTCATTCAACATCTGTTGTGCATTGACTTCATCTTCACCATCAGAATCACTATTAATGTTGAGGTTCTCAAATGCAAGGGCTTCAACTTCATTTTCATCAAGGCATTCCAAGCCTGGACACTTGTTATCATCAAAAGTCACATATGTGTTTTCCATAATCTTCTTTTGATCTATCACATAGACCTTGTAGGTAGTTCTTTCTAATGAATATCCCAGAAAAATTACTTCAAAAACTTTAGAGTCAAATTTTCCCACATATTCAGAGTTGTCTTTCAAAATGTAACACTTGCTCCCAAACACATGAAGATGCTTTATAGTAGGCTTTCTCTTAGACATGATTGAGTAAGGTGATTTTCCATGTGCCTTGTTAATGAGGTATATGTTCTGAGTGTAACATGCAGTGTTAACAACCTCTTCCCAGAAACTTGTTGGCAACTTAGCATCTTGCAGCATTGTTCTAGCAGCTTCGACTAATGTTCTGTTCTTTCTTTCAACTACTCCATTTTGTTGAGGTGTTCTAGCAGCTGAGAATTCTTGAACAATGCCCTTAATTTTACAAAATTCACTCAATGTTGCATTTCTGAATTCTGTTCCATTATCACTTCTCAATCTTTTTACACAACTGAAATCTTCAGCCTATTTTTCTATCTTCTTGATGTGCTCAATTATGATGTGCGGATTTTCATCCTTAGAGTGCATGAACTCTACCCAAGTTTATCTTGAGAAATCATCCACCATCACAAGTGCATATTTTTTCCTTGAAATTGATAAGACATTTACTGGACCAAAAAAGTCCATATGAATAAGTTGCAATGGTGCACTTATAGAATTCATAGTTTTTGACTTGTGACTTGATCTTTTCATTTTTCCTTTCTAACAAGCTTCACAAACTTCAACTTGAGGAAACTCCAGTTTAGGCATGTCTCTCACTAACTCCTTTTTGACCAAGGTATTAATTGCCTTGAAATTCAAGTGAGACAACTTCTTATGCCATAGCTTTCTTTGTCCTTCTGATGCCTTGGTGTAGAAGTAACAAATTCCATCCTTATCTGTTGAGTCCAAGTCTGCAACAAACAAGCTTCCTTTCCTTGCTCCTTTCAGAGCAACTTTACCAGTTTTCTTGCTGATAAAAGTGCATTATTCTTTGTTAAATAAGACTTCAAAGCCTTTGTCTGCAAATTGGCTAACACTGAGAAGATTCACTTCAAGACCAGCTACCAGTGCTACATCATCAATGACAACATTTTCAGAAACAATCTTTCTATATCCCATTGTGAATCCTTTGTTGTTGTCTCCAAAGGTCACCAAAGGGCCAGCCTTCTCCTCAAACTGTGATAGCAGGGCCTTATCACCTATCATATGTCAGGAACACCCACTGTCAATGATCCATATGACTTTCTTCACTTTGCCCTGTACACAATGAGTTTTAAGTGTGTTTAGTAACCCAAGCAGTGTTGGGTACTTTCTTCTTGTTAACTGATTTAACAGAAGTAGAATGAGTTGTTTTAGATAAAATAGAATCTAATGACTGTTGTGCATTTTCCCTATCTGATGTAGACCCAATTTTTGTTTCTTTAAGATCTACTCTCAGTTTGTGGCAACTCTTCATCACTTTCAAGTTGCAAGGGATACAGTCAAACTTGACACATAATGAGTAGGGATCATTTGCATCTGCTTCATTGTACTTGCATGCTCCTTCAGCTGTCTTGCTAACAACATTTTTAAAAGGTGAGTTAGATGATTTACAGAGCCACATTTTTCACACTTCTATCTTTGAGCATCTGCAACATAAGCAAAATTATTTCTTTTGTTTATCCTAATTTTCCCATTTCTATTTTTCTTCTTCTTTCTTGCATCTTCAGTATTGGTTTCTTTGACAGGTGTCTTGAATCTTTGTTTATCAATGAGCTTTTCTTCAGTTTTGAAAGATGGAGCTGCTTCTGTATTTTTCTTCTCTTTATCTTCATCAATAATTTCTTGCTTGATAATCAACTTTTCCTCACTGAAATTTACTTCACATGCCTTGAACATAGGTGAATCAACCTTTTTCAGGATGGTTGGAACATTTTCAGCTTCTGTTGCTTTCCCCTTGTCACTTATATTCTTCTTCTTGATGTTCAAGGCATCATAATCAAGACAATTGGTAATGTTTGCACATGGCTTGTTTTTCTCATGGTACTGTCCAATTAACTCAGATGCATTCTTGAAGGATTTCAATTTAACTTCATTCTTTTCCAGCTTCTCCCTTAGCACTGCTTCAATTTCACTTGCACACTTGAGCTTGTTCTTTAGATATGCATATTCTTGTCTTACAGTTTCAAGCTCTACCAACAAAAATTCAGTTTCTTATTTTTCACTTTCAAGCTTCTCATTTATCTTTGTCAATCTACTAACATCTTCATTAGCAACAACCATACTTGTATGAATCTGAAACATTTCTGTGCTCATCTTTTCTATAATTTCCTTATATTGACTCACATATAAATCAATGGTAGTGAGAGTTGGTACCTGTGATTTTGATAAGGATGATTCTCCTTGCTCCAAGGCCATTAAAGCGTAGTTTCCAACTTCCTCATCTTCAACACTATCAGAATCATCCCAACTTTTTCTCTCTGCAATATAAGCTTTTCTTTGTTGTTTCTTCAAAAGAGCCTCATACTTTGCTTCCAGTTCAAGATAAGCTTTGTCTTTCTTTGCTTTCTTGGTTTTCCTGCATTTTGTAGCAAAATGGCCTAGTTCATCACAGTTATAGCACCTTATCTTAGATCTGTCAGCAGATCCAGTTTTGTAACCATTCTTGTTATCAGAAGTGTACTTCCCTTTTCCTTTCCAGCTGTTGACTTTGTTGTAAGATAGTCCTTTACCCTTGAAGTATCTTGGCTTCTTTACTCTAATGTTAGAGAATTTTCTAGCCAAATAGGCCATTGACTGATCTAGCTCATCCAGTTCATCAAGAGTGTAGAACTCATCTTCTTCCAATTCCAGAATGACTTGTTCCTGTGAATCATTTATTCTTTTCTCACTTGGTGATGTAACTGGAGTTTGAGATCTTGACTCATCATTAGATGTTTGGCTTTCATTTACAATTAAAGCACTGGAGCCAACATGTCCTTGTCCATATCTCAATGATTTCCTTTGAATCATTTCTAGTTCATATGTTTTAAGAATTCCATATAGAACTTCCAGTGTTATTCTGCTCAAGTCTCTCCCTTCCCTGATTATTAAGATTTTCTGTTCCAAATGATCAGGGATAGTAAGAAAGAACTTTAAGTTCACTTCTTCAGCTTCATAGTATTTGTCATGGAGCTACAAGTCATTTATCAACTTATTGAATCTTTCAAATACATCAGTTATACTTTCTTTTGGCTTGGCCATGAAACCCTCATATTATGAAATCAGTATCCTTCTTTGATTAGATCTAACTTTCTCAGTTCCCTCACAGAGTATTTCAATCTTTTCCCAGATTTGCTTAGTAGTGTCACAGTTGACAATGTTGTTGTACATTACATTGTCAAGTGATTCTATCAATATCAGTTGCAAGCCACTATCCAGGGAAACTTTCTCTTTTTCAGGCTCAAAGTACTCAGAAGGGTCTTTTGGAGCATAATGAGCTGGAATGACCATATCACCATCTGTTGTTTATTCTACTCTAACCATAGGTGTGAAGGGCCCAGTTTTTAGAATCTGGATATAGAGTGGATTGGCCATCCTAATAAACAATAACATTTTCTTTTTCCAAAGAGTGTAGTTAGCTTTATCAAATGTAGGAATTTTGATTCTACTGATTTTCTCTGTATTCATTCTTCAAAGATCTTGAATCTGTTTACTTTCAAATTTTGCTCTGATATCACTTGTTAAGAAATGAATAACACATAGGGGGGGTGAATGTGTTTTACTATTTTTATAATTTTCTTGGGTTTTTTATGGTTGAACAAAGTAAATTATATCTTGTAGTGATATGTGTTACTGCAGAAATTAAACATGCAATAATAAAGAACATAGATCTTTTCAAAACTCACTTAATTTTATATTAAAATTAAGAATATTTTGGTACAAAAGGACCAGTGTTAACTTTATAATTTAGTTAATTGCTGGTTTACACAGTGTGCAATAAGACATGCTATTAACTTTAGCAAACTGTCACTTGTCATTTCCATTTTAGGAAAAGTGTATCTTCTACTTCTGGCTTAGCATATCTTAGCATCCTGTTTTTACTTTGATCTTCCTTTATCAGTTAATCTTCACCATTGATCTTGCACATCCTTCAAGCTGCTTTTTGTAGACTTGTCAATCCAGCTATTTGGATTGTTTGTTGATTGTGAATCTTTGATAATGAACTGGTCTGCAAATTGTACTTTGAGATTTTACGTCGAGATCTCCATTTGGTCTATAGAGAACTTGACATCTCGATAAGTATATTGGCTTATCGAGATCTCTAATACTCCATAGTTAATTTGACTTGTAGAGGTCTCTGAGTTCTCTCTAAGAGAATTTGGCTTGTCGAGATCTCTAGTCTTCATATCTTCACTTTGACTTATCGATATCTCTGAGTTCTCTAGTGGTTTATTAACTTATCAATAACTCAGAGTTCTCTAGTCAAATTTGACTTGTCGATAACTCAGATTCTCTAGTGAATTTTGGCTTATCGATATCTCTGAGTTCTCTTAGTGGAATTTGACTTATCGATAACTCAGAGTTCTCTAATGAATGTTGACTTGTCGATAACTCTGAGTTCTCTACTGAAGAAATGACTTGTCGATATCTCCAATCCTCATGTCATCAATTTGGCTTGTGGATATCTCTCTGTGAGTTCTCTATAAGCTTTTCTGACTTCTCGATAAGTCATTTTTGAGTTCTCGAGTGACTTCTCTATAACACTAAATTCGTGACTTGTAGAGATCTTGACTTAGAATATTTTTATCCAAATAGATTTATTAAACTCTAAGCTTCTTTAAAAAATTTCTGAGGCATGACCTTCTTGATCTTCTTCCAGATAGAATCCTTAGGCTTGATACTGTTTAAACAAAAAGACTTCTGTCTGCTCTTTTACATTTTTACAGACTTTAAATGTTACAAGTACATATGCAAACTAAGATTACAATACAAGTTACTTAGGGTTGTCAATTTCACTTAGTCTTGTTAAAGTACAGACATGTTTTGCACAACAGTCTCTATTCTGTTTTGTGTTTAGTTTTGTGCGTGTACATTGTCTTTGTAATGTATTGGGGTTTAACGGAGTTAAAAGTTTTTCAGGTTCTTACAATATGCAAAAAATGTAATTCTCTGTACTGTGCATATCAAAATTTAAACATAAAATATATCATAACCAAAAATGGATCCGCTCCGAAATTGATCCAATCTGAAACTAATCCGGTTATCCGATATGTATAAATATAAGGCCTAAAAATTAATGATGGAACTTAAATAATAAAAAATGAGGAGTTTATTAATTAATTTCCTTTTTAGAGAATTTTTTAAATTTTGAGTTGGATGTCCCCTAAAACCATTACATCCTTATAATATAATATGCATAAGGGTATCTTATCCAAATTTTTTATAGTCGTGGTTCATGAAATACCAATTTAATAAGCACCGTTGGATCTTTAAATAAATTGATCATAGTTATTAGATCTAAAATAAATGAATATTCTATAACCTATTCTAAGTAGGTTTTCAAGATTTAATATTAAACTATACATAAGTAGGCACCTAAACTGAATAGAATAATTAATGTAAAATTTGTAAATATTATTTTTCTACAATTTCTGGATAAAATTCGTTGGACAAAATTTTTAAATCATCACTGAATTAGACGTTACTTCGTGGGCTTCGAATGAGATGTAAAATTGTAAAAATATGATATATATATATATATAACTCAAGATAAACCAGATTTAAAATCAAATGAAACTCGATAATTTTTTTAATTGTCTGAATCTTAATTTGATTATTTTTTTTAGTTTTTTCAAATTAATAAACATTCTTTAAATAAAAAAGTTTCGTCGTTGCACGCAGAAATATTAAAACTTTGGTTGTTTGTTAGGCGGCACCTTACTTAGGTTTATTTATTACAGGAAATTACTTTCATATTATTCATACAACTTTTTTTAAACCTGAATAGCGACAATTCGTTCGTCGGTGTAATGGACTTCAAATAAGAAAAAAATATACTATTTATTCTGGCTAAAAGAAAATAAAACTATTAATTGGGGTTAAAATAAATTTAAAATCAAATTAAGTATGATTAACTGGATTTGGTCACTATAATGGATTTTTGGCTAAAATAAACTAATAAATACTCCAGATTCAGCTAAAATTATTATTTTATTGAACTGGTAATTTGTCGATCGGTATAATAGCGCCGGGTTGAAACAGCATAATATACACTATTCATCTAGATAAAATAATTACCCAGTGCGTACCTGAAGGGTAGCGGCTGCGGGTTACCTACGATAAAAAAATAAATAAAATTTGATCATTTTAAAAAAATTAATATATACTATTCATCTAAGTTAAAACAAGTACACTATTCATATTTTAAACAAAATTAAAATAAAACTAAATATATTTAGTTGGATTTCATCAATATTGATATTGATAGAAAATACATCCTAAAGACACATTTAATGTCACATTAATTATACTTGGGCCTCTTGTCAGAAGAAAGATGCAGATCAAAACAAGAAAGGATGTGATGTTCGCACCCGTAATCAAAGTATCGTTAAAGATCCCTACATGGAAAGGTCTATTTAGATTCGGGAAGAACGGAAAGCTGAGTCCTAAATATACTGGACCATTCGAAGTGCTAAGGCAAATTGGAAAAATAGCATATAAGTTATTGTTACCTCCGCAGATGCAACATCTTCATAACGTGTTTCACTTTTCTCTTCTGAAGAAGTATAATCCTGATGCAAGTCATGTGATTGAGCTAGGACCCGTGGAAATTCAACGAGATCTATCATATGTGGAACATCTAGTATAAATTCTAGATCGTAAAGAAAAAGCGCTTAGAAATAAAGTGGTGCCTCTAGTTAGAGTTTTGTGGTGAAATCCCAGGATAGAAGAGTCAGCTTGGAAATTAGAAAGTGAATTGCGGGAGAAATATCCCCATTCTATTTGTTTAGATTAGATTATGAGGACAGAATGTAACATCCGGGGAATATTATGTAATTATTTTATCAATAAATAATTATTATGTGATTTTATGTGAATTTTGGTGAATTATTTGATGATGGATAATAATATTTGGATGTTTATCTCTGATAAAATTTAGATATTTTAATTTTTAATTATCCAGAATTAAATGTAGATAATTTTGGTATTTTTCTAGAAATTTTTGGATTATTATATGATTTTATAATAACTTATATAATTATTAATAATTATTTTTAGGTAATTATAAAATTAATTTATAGAATCAGAAATGGTCCCGGCGTACGGGGTACGATTTGATCCGTACGAGTCCCGGCGTGAAAATTTCGATACGCTAATTATTTTATAGATCGATAAAAATTCGTATTCTCAAAAGGCGAGGTATTATTATCTCATTTTTGTGTAAAATGTTTTATAAGTGGCTCTGTTTTAATAATTATCCAAATCTGGTACGAAAACCGTATCGTCTTTATAGTTACTTATCGGCTAAGTAACCTATTTTCAGATCCGATATGTAAATATAATTATCGAATTATCAAATAAATAAAATATGGGATAGTTCAGTCAATTGTGTGTTGCTGTATTATTAATTGGGTGTAATTTGTTCAAAGCAAGGATTAATTTTATAATTAATTATTGAGTTGTATGAATTTAATTCATTTTTAAAGTAATTTTATTGAATATTTATTCTTATAAATGCTAAAATTGTTTCTAAAATTATTTTCGTTGTTTTATAATTTCATTCATTATTTTTATGAGTTTATAAAATTTAAAAATCAATATTATAATGATTATTTATCCTTTAATGATTTTCTGATTATAGTTAATTTTGAAATCAGTATTAAATTCCTGAATGTTTCAAAAAAATTATTAAAAATTTTATTTTTGTTAAGTTTGGAATATTTCAAGATTTTAAAACCTATTTCGGAAATTTTCTGGCTTTTATTTAACTGCACAGGTATTCGTTAAAATTGTAAAATATGGGTCGGATGCGCGTTTCAAAAATCATGGTTAAAATTATAAAACGTTTATGATGATTAGTTTTAATTATCTTGAGAATTTTTTAATATATTCGAATAACTTTTCGGGTTATCGTTACTCATAAATTATTTGTTGACATCGATAATTGCAGTATAAAACATGATAATATTGGGAATAAAATAGAATAAAGGAAACAAAACAAAAAGAAAAAAAAACACAACAACAGATAATTTCCAAACCCCCAAATTCATTCCCCTGCACCCCTTTCTTCTTTTTATCGGGTTTTCTCTCGGGTCTCTCTCTTGCCTCAAATCTCTCCTGAATCTCTTCTCTATCCCTCTTCTTCTTCTCGTTTTTTTTCTTCTTTTGTCCTGTTAATCTCTCTTTTTCTCCCTGGTTACGGTTCCATGTTCCTTTCTTCACCGGCCACCGTATTTCTCCGGTAAGCTGCCGACTTCTTCTTCTTATTCCGGCTGCTTTAGCTATTTCTGGGTTATTCTGTTTCTGATTACTCTCGTATGTATATATGCCTCGTGTATATATATATATATATATGTGTGTGTGTGTGTGTGTTTCATGTTGTGTGTTCCCCTGTTTGTTCTGTTGATTCAGGCCTATTCAGTTTCCGGTGACTATCACCGCCGCCCGCGCGTGTGGCGCGTGATGGTGGCGTGAGATTTTCCGGTTGTTTCCTGCTGTTTTACGCGCGTGTTGTTCTGATTAAATTTTTTATTGAAATTATTTATTTTCTGCAGGAAAACGAATTGATTAACATTTTGTGAAATAAATTTATTCGTGCGAGAATAATTAAATAATCGGTGGAATTTATTTGGAAACTTGAATAATATCTGGCACCAATAAATTTTACCGCCGTTGGCGATGAGCCTCGGCGAGCCGACGGTGGACTGTGATGACGCGGTTCTGAGTCTTAATATTTTAAAATAAATCATTTAATTCGTAAAGTTATTCCAAAACGAAAATATTTAATGAAAATGTAAAAGTTGTATTGAAAATCGAAATGCATAATTGAATTGGTGTTGGGAATTGTGGAATTGCGATTGTTGCTGTTGTGTTTGGATGATTGTGATGGTTGTTGATTGGGACTGACGTCGAACTGATTCGACGGGTAGGCCAATAAACGAAGGAAACACTGCCCGATTTTCGGGAAATAAATTCCGAAAATACGGGAACGTAACCTATAATTATCGAAGACGTCGAATAACCATATATAATTATATTATATGAACTTAATTACGGTTGAGACATAATAATTTATAAATAATTGATTACCTGTTTTTCAAAATGATGAGTATACGTATTTTCTGAAAATAAATACCGAAACGAGTTTGGAAAATGTGAACCCTAATTGCTATGTATATTTTAATAATACATATAAATATAAGTTGGGTTATGAAATCGTATGGGTTGAATAGGATAGCAATTTGATGTTAAGTTTAGTCGATTATTTGAATTAGGGTATTTCAACCCTGTAGGTCCTAGACGGAAAACCCGAGTATCAACATCGGACTAGAAATGATCTAGTGATTAGACGTCGAGATCAATGAAGTTCCGATCGAAGAACCTGAGTGTTGGGATCGTATCGAAAATGGGATAGTAGTTTGACGATAAAAGCTGAGCGTTCAAGTTGAACCAAAGTCAATTAGTGATAGCGGTTAAAGCTCATCGAGGCAAGTATTCCCGAACTTTCTTTTAAATACTGCAAGTATTCCTGATTTTTCTTTTAAAATACTGTAATTATTTCTTCGTTCCTATTCTAAGTTTAGAATAGTTAAATGCTTTACATTTTGCTGCAATTACTCTGATTATGCATGTTCTTTTCATTATTTTTCCTATAATTCGATTGCTCTCTTAAGCAAATACCCATTCTTTCGGGTTATTTGCGAACCCAGAATTGAGTTGTTTTGAATTCAAAATGATTTGACATCAAAATACTCCACGGGCTGGATAGTGATATTTTGGGGATTGAGTTTTACTTAATCCTAAGGACCGGGACATGACCGGTGCCTTGAGATGGGCCGTAGTGCCTGGGGACCCGACTGGATCTATATAGGTAGGTATAGATCTACACTGTATCCTGACTGATCAGCAGGATATAGATGCGAACTAGTGTCCAGTCTAATTTGTTGTTGATAGCCATTAACGACATTCTCTCTCGAAAGGTTTTGTGATTCCAAAACCGGACAAAACCCTGATTCAGGAGATGAATCTGGGAATCTCTTGTCACTTTTGGATTTATAATAAAAGGCTGGTGACAGCCAACGTTTATTCACTCAACTCACTCAAATAAATAGAATTGTTTAAATTGTTTAAAGCTTTTGTCCGGAAAATTCCTTTGATATTAAATTTGAAACTCAAATTATATACTTGCTGGGCATTTTTGGCTCACTCTTGCTTTGAAATTCTTATTTTTTCCAGAAGTAGATAACGATAAAAGTGAATAGCTTTTGATAGACCTCAGAAGATAGGGAAATCTCCGCTGCGAGAGGTCGAAAATGTTAGAAGAATAAGACAAGAGCATTTATGTAAAGGTATTTACACTCGTATTGTAGTTGTTGTGAATTGTAGAAGGTTAGATTCTTGTTTCATACCATAACCTGTAAACGATCCGGATTTAAGGGGTTAATTGAATATTCTTTTATTTTATGTAAAGATTATTTCGTGACACCAAATCTTGACCCTAGATTTGGGTTGTTACAAGTTGGTATCAGAGCTATAGGTTACTAGTCACTGAAATAAGAATAGGCGAGGGTAAGATAGGAGTGGTAGGCCGTACAAGATAGGAAAGATCCTAGGCATACTCATATTAAGTTGAGTTGAGTACGAACTAGGGTTAGCAGATCCGATATGGAGTTGGTATGTTAGGTCACACACACTGTAGAGGGGGTGAATACAGTGTAAAATACAATCAAATCGAACTTTTAATATTTCAAGTAACATAAAACAAACTTTATTGAAACAATAAACTCTGTTACAGTATGGAACTGTTACCTCTCAGTGATGAGCAAATATCACGAGAGCTGCTAGGGTTACAATGAATAATTTTCTCGAATATGATAACACTTATAGTGTAAACCCTATGTATGTGTTTATATACTACACGGTTACAAGATAATCGCTAATTGATATGGAATATAATTCTGCTTCCTAAAATATATCAATCAGATATCTTTTCTTCCAAGTATTCTATTCTTCATAGAATTCCTTCTTTATGCATATATCTTCTTATGTTTATCTCGATCTTCTTTCCTTTCATCAGCTACTGTCCTTATCTGAACGTCCTTCAACACTTATGTTCTGATATCCATCTTCTGATGATTATCTTCTGATAATATAAGTACTGATATCCTTAAGTCCTGACTTCCAGTATAAGTACTGATTCCCAGTTAAGTACTGATTTGTCCTGTTAAGTAAGATCTGAAAACTAAACATAAATCATATTAGTCATGACATTATCAAATATATCTAACAATCTCCTCCAACTTGTAAATTAGCATAATATACAAGTTTAACAGATATTTGATGATGTCAAAAACATTAAGTACAAATGCATGAGAATTAGACTAGATAACTACAACTTACTGTCCTTAAAGCTTTACCAACATTTAACTTCTGATAACAGCTTCAGTCTGTACAAATATCAGAATTTAATCAGTTGTAGATCTTGACTTGGCTTCATCTTCTGATCTCTCTGATGTCAGGAGTTGTTCTGAGATAGTTCTTCAACAAACATCTCTCAGCATATCTAAGTTCATCAATCATTCTCCTTTTAGCATCTTTAAGCTCTGTAGTATCTTCACCAATTTGAAAGATTGCAGTCCTGAGATCATTAATCTTTGCTTTTCTTATATCCTGATCCAGTCTGATCAAATAAGCTTTATCAAACTCAAGATTGAATTCCACAGCCCTGTAACTTAGAAAGGTAGTTATAATTTTAGCAGTGTTGGGCTTCATTTCAACTATATCATCCTTGTGATCTCTATACTTTGGAACATATGTGCTGTCAGACTTAACAGAATAAAGCCTTTTCTGTCTCTGAATCTGATCCTTCAAATAGTTTGCAACACTTCCTGTCAATCTGTCATCCACTTGAAGTAAGAATAGTACATGCTCCAATTCTTCAAAACACTTCAATAGAATGGCATTTTGCCTTATATGATAAACCCTACAATCTGTCATGAAGTACAACAAGATATGTTCTTTCAAGTAGGTATGGTAAACCATTTGTATAGATCTAGTTGATTCAATCTCTCAGGAGTTGCTCCAATACTTGGTTCACTCAAGGAAGTTGGATCATTGGTAGTGTTCTGTATTCTTCTTTCATCAGCACTTCCCAATCCAGTTTTATCTCTTACTTCCTTTCCAGTAACTACTCTTGCTTCAAAACCACTTGCAGCAGTCTTCAAAGGTTGAGTCTGTTTTGCTTTAGTGAATCCTGGTAGGAGTGTCTTTGGTCTATCTTCTGATATCAAGTTAACTTGAGCTGTGTCAGAAGTTACTTGCTTCTTTGAAATATCAGAACTTACTTTATCTTGACTCTGAACAACTTGAGCCATGTCAGAGGTTGTTTTAAGAACTTTTCTTGAAGTCAGAGTAAGATCATCATTTTCATCAGTGATTTCTTCATTCTCAGGAGGCACATAAACCTTGATAGGTTCACCAATATTTTCTTTACCCTTGGATCTTGGATCTATCTGCGGTTGTGATTTAGCCAATATTGCTTCAGCATTTGTCCTTTCTTTTATCACAATGCCTTTGAGTTTTGGAAGTGTCTTTTTACCAGAAGCTTCAGATTTAGATATGGCTTTTTCTGATTTAAGTCTGACTTCTTCTTCCATTAAACTCTCCAAGTCCATTCCTGGATTTTCCTGAAGAAATAACTGTCTTGACATTTCTTCATCAAGATCTAAAAGTTCATCAGAACTTATTCTTTTACCAGCAGCAGAACTAATTCTTTTCCCAGTATCAGAACTTGTCCTGTGACTTGTGATTTCAGCTTTTCTTGATGTGAAACCTCTACCTTGACTATGACCTCTACCCATTCCAGAGTTTTCTTGATCATCCTTTTCATCATCCTTTCCTTTCAGTGTCTTGTCAGTTTTGCATTTGGACTTAATTACTTTCTCCCCCTTTTTGGCATCAGCAGGAAGTAGAAGAGAGACAAGCAATTCCACTGAGGCTTGGATTTCAGTAAGTTGAGATTGCTGAGAAGCTTGATTTTTCAGAATATCATTAATCTGAGCTTGTTGTTTCTCTTGAGTCTTCTCAATATAAGCAATCCTGTCAAAGGTAGGTTGGAAGAACTTTTTCTTACCAATCTTTTGAACTTGTTCCTGTTTGATGAATTCTTCCTGAATCTTGTGTAGCTCTGCATGAGTAGTTAAATGAAGACCTTGTAGATGTTTAGTACTCAATGCAGTGACTCTAAGCTGGGTTTTGAAATCATCACAATTTAACATTTCATCAGCTTTAGTCAAGTACTCAGCAAGATGCTTTTCATTAGAAACACAGGAAACTGAGTTCCATTCCTTAGTCCACTCCTGTCCTGCAGGAGTTTCACTCCAAGGAACTGGTGCTTCTCTGGTAACAAACTTCTTAACAAGTTCAGACTTAAGAATAGTTTGTTGAGGAGCATATCCTGAAGGACCTGCTGCATCGGCATCTGCATTTGGAGCAGCATCACCAGTATCTCCAGCATTTGCAGCATCAGAACTTACAGAATTAGTATCTTCTGATAAAACAACAGTGTGAGTAGCAATGGAGGCTTCAGCATCCTCTAATTGCTGATCTGGTTCTAAGTTCTGATCTACAGCCATATCCTGATGCTCACCTATATTCTGATCATCAGCATCTAGATGCAGAGAAGGTGTAGTAGATAACTCTGGAGTTTGAACAGCATCAGTAACAGGTGTTATTGATGGATTATATGTTGTTGGAGCTTCTAAGAGAATTACTTCAGGCACAACCAAGTTTTGAACATCAATATCAGCACTTGTGCCTGGATCAACAGGAGATACATATGGTGTGTTGACCTTTTCAGAAACAGTTTCCTGAGATGGAGTTGATGGAGAAGAAGTGACTTTAGCAAATTCCTTTTCTTGTGAGATCAGAGATTCCTGATCCCCTTCCTGAGTTGCTGCTTCTTCATCATCTGAAACAGGTCTTTTTGCCCTCTGTTTCTTGTATCTCTTTGAAGATTTGGATTCCTTGGGAGTTTCAGGAACTGTCATTCTTCTAAGCCTCTTGAGAAGCCTAGATCCCCCAATTCCAGAATCCTTCTGAGAAGTCACTTTCTCAGCTTCTTTAACAACAGGTTCTGAAGAAGGAACCTGTTCCTCAGTATCAGATTCATCTCTCAAAGCAGTCCTCCTTCTCTTTTGAGGTGTTTGAGGAACAGTCTTTGTCCTCTTAGGTTTGGAAGAGGAAGGCTTCACAGTAGGTGCTGAGGATGAGGGTTGAACTGTCTGTGAAGTTGAGAGATAGGATTTGATATATTGCCTGAGGGTAGGTTGAGTAGAATGAGTGGTATGTGCTGATGGTTGTTGTGGTGTTTGGGAGGTTATTGTTGGTTGGACATCAGAATAAACAGATCTATAAGTATCAGGATCGGCATTTACTAATATCTGTTTTACAGACTAAGGAATTTGTAAAGGTCTAACCACTGATTTCTTAGTGTCAGCATTTATCAGGTCATTAAAGTAGCGTTTTGTAACCTTAAGAGGTGGAGTTGAGGAACTGACTAATTGAGGTTCATCAGTACAAAAAGTATATATAAGTTGACAGAATCTAGCAAAGTAAACAACATTCCTATCCTCTGTCATTCTATCCCCAATAAAACCAATTATAGCAGTTGCAAAATCAAAATGAGTTTGGTTTATAATAGCATACCCGATGTGCTGACTCATAATAGGGATAGCATCAAAATTCGAACACTTGTTCCCAAAAGCTTTAGTGATGCAGTCGAAGAAGAAGCTCCATTCTCTTCTGATATGAGCCCGTTTCAACTGCCCAAGCTTTTCCAAACTCTGTTCATACCCCAAATTGGCCATTAACTCCTGAAGAGCTGATTCCTCTGGAATTGAAAAGGTACATCCTTCTGGGAGATGTAGAGCCTTGCGTATTGTACCAGGAGTGACTGTATATGAAGAATCACCCACTTCGAAAACAATACTGGGAGTGCCATGTGTACCACCATTATCAAAGTGCCCAGTCCGCCAAAATGTCAGAACTTGTTGGCTCGAAAAGACTGAAGGCTGGGTCAATGCATACCCAATCTTACTGTGTGCAAGAAGATCTTGCACAAAATGCAATTTAGATGGAGCTTCAGCATGATCAAGAATTGCAGCATAGTTGTTTGGAACAAATTTAGCTCCATCAATGATTAAATCCTTAGGTGCCATGTGAAAAAATGAGATTTAAGAGTGCCTGTTAGGTGTTTGATAAAGTGTCTGTATGAAAAACCAACGTATAGTTATTGGGCACCTGTCAGACATGCAGTAATAACGGATAGTTATTGGGCTCGAGAAAACAGTAATCATTACTTACCCACTTACAGTTTTTCAAGGAAAAACCGTTCCACTTACCCAGTTATTCCATTAATGACGGTGAAACAGTTTTAATTCAAAATTGAAACTGTTCCCACTTATGTAATTATTTCTCACTTCAACATCAATATTCTGAAAATAAATTCGAGTGAGAATGACCAAAATAAATCAGATGAGTATGTACTGATAAAGGAAAATCAGAACTTAAATTAAAACAGAATTTATATGGTCATCAGAATATGATTATTTATCAGGATTTACCAATGCATTACAAATTATCTCAGAGACAAAATCTTTAAACAAAAACAAATTTCATTAATATATCAAGATAATACATTCATGAAATTGAAATTACATCAGAACTTATACAAGATTTCCCTAAGCTGCTAAACCTAATGTCAACAGCCTTTGTCCAAGCTCAAGAAGTAGGGCAAGACTGATGATGAAGAAAAACAGGAAGAAGAAAATAAATCATTTCTTCTTCCTACTCTCGACAAACAGAATGGCGAGTCGAATGATTCACTCTTGCTGCGGAGAGCTTCCAGCCTTTTCTCCTCCAATCGCTCTAGATGGCGATGGTAATCCATATAGAAGAACAGGAGGTGGGTGAGTACCTCCTATGGGATAGAGTCCCATATCTCATCAGGAATGGCAGTGACGTGCCATTCCTGCTGCCAATCGGCACAGCTCAGCTCCATATTGAAGGTTTCGTAGTTCAAAAACATGTTGTATCTGACCATGGTGTTTTTGAAAGAAAAAGTATGAAGGTAAGGTGAGTTTGTGAGAAAAGATTTGATGGGAAGGCTGATGTGAAGTGGTTGCTTATATAGGCAAGAGAATACCAGGAGACGTAAAGAAATTTAAAGCTGACAGGTAGAATTAATTCTACCTCGTCTCCCCAGACTTGGAAAAAGAAAAACATTCATTGGAAAGGGAAAACATGATTTAATGTGCACAAAAAGCAAGTAAAAGTTGACTGTTCAAGTACGAGTACCACTAACCCTAACCATAGTGACTATTAATCTTCCACTTCAACATATTCAGGTTTAAACTGAGACTATTTCCAAATTTTATCCACAAATAATTTAAGTAAGGAATCATACGTTAATATCAGAACTTAGACTTATATCAGAACTTAACAGTCATCAGAACATAATTTCTTAACTTGAAAAAGAAATGGCTATCTTAGTAAGTCCTCTCACAAATTCTGATTTATATTCTTCAGAACTTAATCATCAGAATATGTAATCAGAACTTGTCCTCAGAATTTGTGCAATGTGACACAATGACTGTTCATCTAAAACAACATAGATCACCACAGTGATTTTCATCATTCATATGGAGTGATTAGTGTGTGCATTAAGCTAAATATCAGACAAAGAGTAAAGTCTGATTCACTTCAGTACATCTTAGAAATAAGGCATAACTAAAACTTTGCTAAAGAGCTGTCATTATCCTGAAACCTACTGATGAATGAGTTCATGCTTGAGTCCACCTCAACTATTGTGTGCTAATTTTGTGCATCTTTTTAAATTCCTTTTTACAGTGGCTTCTCAGTGTAAGTGAGTCACGACCGCTTATCAGAATTTATGCTATTATCAGAGTATTTCTCCAGTAATCATAGAGTGTGAAAAGTCACCAAGAAAATATTTTATTTGCTTTTCTGATGCATATTACTTAATACCAGCAATGCACTTGGGTCTTCCCTTCCACATTTTTACTCTAGATCTCAAAGGAGTACTTGATTTTCAATCCTTGATTCTTTTGCTTTTTCTTTTGATAAGTGAGGTTTATCAGCACTTAGTACATTCAACAGATTTACTAGCATCAGAACTTAACAGATGAGTAGCATTATTCTAGTTTGTGACTTAGTAATAAGATAGACAAAGTAAACTCAACTAAGCTCAATTATCAGAGTTTGCTTGTGTCAATAGATTTCCACAGAAATAATTACTTCTTACATGGGATCCCTTGTTTATTGAAGACTACTAGTTTAGCATCTAGCACAGTTATCCTCATAGGATTGAATAGTTACTTAAACAGACATATCACTTATCAGAGTTTAGAAACATATATCAGACAACAGTCAGTACTTAAACACATTTTTCAATTAAGTACAGAATACACAAAGAGATTAAATTCTGT
This sequence comes from Apium graveolens, assembly GCF_009905375.1. Lineage (NCBI taxonomy): Eukaryota > Viridiplantae > Streptophyta > Magnoliopsida > Apiales > Apiaceae > Apium > Apium graveolens. The sequence continues at coordinate 128,430,467 of NC_133652.1, read as the reverse complement.
AAATATTGATCATAAAGTCTGATACAACAGAACAAAACTAAGCAGATTTAGAGAAAAAACCTGAAACCATTCCAAGTTAATTTACCAATCTTGTAAAGGTAGCTTCACACAATGGTTTTGTGAAGATATCTGCTATTTGTTGATCTGTTAGAACAAAGTGCAACTCCACTGTACCTTCATCTACATGTTCCCTGATGAAATGGTACCTGATGCTGATGTGCTTTCTCATAGAGTGTTGAACTGGATTACCTGTCATAGCAATAGCACTTTGATTATCACAATAAATAGGGATTTTGAAATATGTTAACCCATAATCCAGTAACTGATTCTTCATCCAAAGAATCTGTGCACAACAACTTCCTGCAGCAATATATTCTGCTTCTACAGTTGATGTGGAAATTGACTTTTGTTTCTTGCTAAACCAAGAAACCAATCTGCCACCAAGAAATTGGCAGCTTCCACTTGTGCTTTTCCTGTCAATTTTGCAACCTGCATAATCTGCATCTGAGTAACCTATTAGTTTAAAATCTGATTCTCTGGGATACCACAATCCCAGATCAGCTGTTCCCTTAAGATACTTGAAAATTCTTTTCACAGCTGTTAAATGAGGTTCTCTTGGATCTGCTTGAAATCTTGCACAAAGACAGGTAGCATACATGATATCAGGTCTACTAGCAGTTAGATAGAGTAGAGAGCCAATCATACCTCTGTAATCAGTAATATCTACTGATTTACCAGTATCCTTATCCAGTTTTGTTGCAGTGACCATGGGAGTGGATGCACTTGAACAATCTTGCATTCCAAATTTCTTCAGCAAGTTTCTGGTGTACTTAGTTTGACAAATAAAAGTGCCTTCTTCATTTTGCTTGACTTGAAGGCCCAGAAAATAGCTAAGTTCCCCCATCATACTCATCTGATACCTTGACTGCATCAGTTTGGCAAACTTCTTGCAAAGTCTGTCATTTGTAGACCCAAAAATGATATCATCAACATAAATCTGGACCAGAAGTAAGTCCTTTCCATGGTTGAGGTAGAACAGTGTTTTATCTATTGTTCCTCTGTTGAATCCACTTTCCAGAAGAACCTGAGCTAAAGTCTCATACCATGCTCTAGGAGCTTGCTTAAGTCCATAAAGTGCTTTATCAAGCCTGTAGACATAATCTGGATATTTGGAATCTACAAAGCCTGGAGGTTGTTCAACATATACTTCCTCCTCCAATTCTACATTGAGAAAAGCACTTTTCACATCCATTTGAAAGACAGTAAACTTTTTGTGAGCAGCATAAGCCAAAAATATCCTTATGGCTTCTAACCTAGCAATTGGTGCAAATGTTTCATCATAATCAATTCCCTCCTGTTGAGAATATCCTTTTGCAACCAGCCTTGCCTTATTCCTTGTAATTATGCCATCACTGTCAGTTTTGTTTCTGAATACCCACTTTGTACCGATAACAGATCTATTCTTTGGTCTTGGCACTAGGGTCCAGACTTTATTTCTTTCAAATCCATTTAACTCTTCCTGTATTGCTTGCACCCAATCAGCATCTTGAAGAGCTTCTTCCACTTTCTTTGGCTCAGTCTGAGAGAGAAAAGAATTGTAAAGAAATTCATTTGAAGTACCTGTTCTAGTTCTGACACCTGCATCAGGATTTCCAATTATCAAATCAGGTGTATGTGATTTAGTCCACTTCCTTACAGATGGAAGGTTTTCTCTAGAACTGGATGCTCCCCCATGATCCATGCTGTCTTCAATTTCATTTTCTGATGCTCCCCCTGAAATTATGCTCTCTGAGTTGAATTCTTCAGAATTTAGATTTTCAGCACTATCAGAACTTGGCTTATCAGAACTTGACGAATCAGAACTTGAAGAGCCAGATGTATGTTCTGATGCTTCTTGAGATGTGGTAAGATCTTGAGAATGCTCCCCCTGCATAGGTGCATCTTTCTTTGGCATAGTTACCATAGTTTCAATAACATCAGAGTTTAATCCATTAGAGTTTACAGTATCAGGACTTAGACTGTTAGGATTTTCAGTATAAGAATTTGAGTCTTCATTTTCAAATCTCAGCTGATCATGGTCAATAAAATCTTCAAGACCAGTAATTTTCTTATCATCAAAAGAGACATTGATAGATTCCATGACCACTCTTGTTCTCAAATTATAGACTCTGAAGGCTTTTGTGGAAAGTGGATATCCAACAAAGATTCCTTCATCAGTTTTTAGATCAAATTTAGATAGCTGTTCAGGATGAGTCTTGAGAACAAAACACTTGCATCCAAATACATGAAAGTACTTTAGATTTGGCTTCTTTTTCTTCACCATCTCATATGGTGTTTTTCCTTGCTTGTTAATGAGTGTTGCATTTTGAGTAAAATAAACAGTCTGCATAGCTTCAGCCCAGAAATAGGTTGGAAGCTTTGCTTCTTCAAGCATTGTACGTGCAGCTTCAATTTGAGTTCTATTCTTCCTTTCAACAACTCCATTTTGCTGTGGAGTTCCAGGAGCAGAAAATTCCTGCAAAATTCCATGGTTTTTGCAGAACTCTTCCATTATCAAATTCTTGAACTCAGTGCCATTATCACTCCTTATGGTTTTCACAGAATCTTTGACCAATTTATCCAGATGTTTGACATGATCAATCAAGATAGATGCAGTTTCACTTTTTGTGTGCAAGAAATACACCCATGTGTATCTGGTGAACTCATCCATTATGACCAACACATATTTCTTCTTTGAAATAGACATGACATTCACTGGACCAAATAGATCAACATGTAGTAGATGATAAGGCTCAAGAATTGATGATTCAGTCTTGCTCTTGAATGAAGATTTTCTTTGTTTGGCCTTCTGACAAGAATCACAAAGGCCATCAGGAGCAAATACTGACTTTGGCAGTCCTCTCACAAGATCTTTCTTGACTAGGTCATTTATATTGTTGAAATTTAAATGAGAGAGTTTCTTGTGCCAATTCCAGCTTTCTTCAATTGATGCTCTACTCATCAGACAGATTGCAGAACCATCAGTACTTGTTGAAAGCTTAGCTTCATAAATGTTACCACGCCTGTATCCTTTTAGAACAACTTTGCCTTTGGATTTACTTACAACTTCACAGTGTTCTTCAAAGAAATCAACTTGATAACCTCTGTCACAGATTTGACTTATACTCAGCAGATTATGTTTAAGTCCTGAGACCAGAGCTACATCTTTAATGATGACATTCCCTAGATTGATATTGCCATATCCCAATGTTTTTCCAATGTTGCCATCTCTATAAGAAACACTTGGGCCAGCTTTTTCCACAAAGTCTGATAGCAGGGCTTTATTTCCAGTCATATATCCTGAACATCCATTGTCCAGAACTAGAATATTTTTCCTGTTGCCCTGCAATCAAAAAGACCACTAATGATTAGTTTTAAGGACCCATACTTGCTTGGATCCTTTGGCCTTATCAAGTTTGTTAACATTTGCAGCGGATTTAGCATCAGAGTTTATGTTAACATTTTTCTTATCAGAACTTACACTATCAGACTTTGAATCAGAATTTACACTAGAAGGAACAATGGAAACTTTCTTCAAAGAAGGTTTTAATTGATAATAATCATAGTACAAACTATGATATTCCTTACAAGTATAAATGGAATGCCATAAACTAACACAATGAAAACAAGGATTTTGTGGTTTATATCTAACAGACTGACTCTTAACTCCTGATTCTGAAGGTAAGGAGTTAATGTTCTTATTCTTCCTGCAAAAAGAAGCCAGATGGTTAAAACTTCCACAGTTATGACATGTTTTCCTAAGAGCATCAGGAACAGGTTTATAATCATTGCTTTTATTCACACCTTCCTTCCTTTCTTTCAGCTTATGCTTTAGCTGCTTCTTATTCATTAAGCCTATGTTTACTTCAGCTATCTTTTCCTGTTTTAGTTTGTCAGAAGTTAATCCCTCTCTAAATTCTGACTTATCATTATCAGACTTTACAGTTACAAACTTAACAGGTTTTAACTTTGGCTTTTGCTTAACAACAGGCTTAATTTCTACAGTTCCTTTATCATTCTTATCCTCTCCATAACCTAAGCCCTCTTTCCAATTTTCACTACTTAGCAAATTTTGAGTTGTTCTGCCAGAGTTAGTCCAAGTCCTGATTATCTCTCTTTCCTTTTCTAACTCAGTTTTTAGAGATTCATTCATTTTTAGCACTTCATCCCTAACATAAAAAGCATCATCTCTATCCTTCTGAGTTTGATGGAACATAACTAACTCTTTTTCTAAGAAATCATTTCTTTTCTTAAAAGCAAGATTTTCAGAAGTTAATCTTTCACATGTTAAAGTTTGATCTCTATAACTAACAAACATGGTTTTAAGATATCTTCTCAACTCATTAATATCATCAGTATGAAAAACATAAGTAGTCTGAGTTACCTTTGTTTCAGTAGCTTCAGAACTGCTCTCATCACTTTCTTTATCAGCATTTGCCATCAATGCATAGTTCTCCTGACTTTCAGAGTCTGAGGTGTTTGTCCAGCTTTTCTGCTTTGTGACAAGAGCCTTTCCTTTGTCACCCTTTACCTTCTTGCAATCAGGAGATATGTGGCCTTTCTCACCACAGTTATAGCATTTGACATTGGTATAATCTCCTCTTTCAGACTTTCCTCCTCTACCTTCAGATCTTCTGAAATTCTTCTTATCTGAACTTATGCCTTTCCTGGAAAACTTCTTTCCCAACCTGAACTTCCTGTATGCAATCCTTGTGATCCCTTTCACCATAAGAGCACACAACTTCATCATCTCCTCATCAGCATCAGTCTCAGGCAAGCTTTCAGAATCTGAGTCATCATCACTTTCAGAACTTGATGACTCAGTATCAGACTTTGTGAAAAGAGCTTTACCCTTGTCTTTCCTTGAGGTAGCTGCCTTGGGGGATTCTTCTTCAGCCTTAAGAGCAACTGTCCTTGACTTTCCTCCTTTCCTCTTGCTTCTTTGTTCCATCTCAAGTTCATGAGTCTTGAGCATTCCATAAATTTCATCAAGAGTTGTTTCATCAAGATTGTAATTGTCTCTTATTGTTGTTGCCTTCAAATCCCAACATTCAGGAAGAGCTAACAGGAATTTAAGGTTTGAATCTTCAAGATTATACTCCTTATTAACCAGTGACAGATCATTCAAGAGTTTGACAAATCTATCATATAAATCAGTCAATGATTCATTAGCCTTTGAGTCAAAGTGGTCATACTCTTGAGTGAGTATTGTCTTCATGTTCTTCTTAATTGTATCAGTTCCCTATCACCTTGTTTCCAGAGCATTCCATATCTCCTTAGCAGTCTTGCAGTTAATTACCCTATTTGACATTATATTATCAATGGCACTATGCAGTAAGTGTCGTACCTTAGCATCCTTAGCAATTGATGCGATATCTTCAGCAGTATAATCACTCTTTTCCTTTGGTACGGTCTTTGCTGCTTCACCTGCAACTACAACAACGAGCTTGGTTGGTTTGTGAGGCCCTTCCTTGATTCTATCAAGATATTATGGATCTGTAGCTTCCAGAAACATGGTCATCCTCACCTTCCATATGGCATATTCAAATGGTCTCAGTATGGGAACTCTGATGGTTTCATACCGACTTTGAATTTGTGTCTTTGGAGGTTCTTCAGTTTTGGTAGGCTTAGTTGGAGTTTCTGTGTCAGACATGATTGTGTTTGGATCTTTAACTGTATGTGTGTTAACAAATAGGCTCTGATACCACTTGTTAGGTCACACACACTGTAGAGGGGGTGAATACAGTGTAAAATACAATCAAATCGAACTTTTAATATTTCAAGTAACAGAAAATAAACTTTATTGAAACAATAAACTCTGTTACAGTATGGAACTGTTACCTCTCAGTGATGAACAAATATCACGAGAGCTGCTAGGGTTACAATGAATAATCTTCTCGAATATGATAACACTTATAGTGTAAACCCTATATCTGTGTTTATATACTACACAGTTACAAGATAATCGCTAATTAATATGGAATATAATTCTGCTTCCTAAAATATAACAATCAAATATCTTTTCTTCCAAGTATTCTATTCTTCATAGAATTCCTTCTTCATGCATATCTCTTCTTATGTTTATCTCGATCTTCTTTCCTTTAATCAGCTACTGTCCTTATCTGAACGTCCTTCAGCACTTAAGTTCTGGTATCCATCTTCTGATGATTATCTTCTGATAATATAAGTACTGATATCCTTAAGTCCTGACTTCCAGTATAAGTACTGATTCCCAGTTAAGTACTGATTTGTCCTGTTAAGTAAGATCTGAAAACTAAACATAAATCATATTAGTCATGACATTATCAAATATATCTAACATGGTAAGATAGGATTGTTTAGAAAGTGTAAGGCAAATATCGCAACGCTATAGGTATATTGAGTTCTCAGATCCTACAGTAATGAGGAATCGACAGATCGACGGAGACTGGGTATGTTGTTGGATTTTTAACGCAGCGGGGGCATGGCAAAACACTTTTACACATACAAAATCCAAATAAAAGCATATAAATCATGAATAAAAATTCGAGGGATCGAATCTAACCTTTTAAAATAATTCGGAGACAACGATCAGAGATCCTTAGCAGTTGCTCCTCAAGTGTGAAGCACTCCACCGGTATCCACCAAGAAAACGATGTTAAGGAGGAGGAAGAAGGTGGAGAGAATTGGGTTTTCCAAACTTTTTGGGTTTTCGGGTTTGATGTGGGTTAGAATAAAATAGGGTCTATAATAGTGTATTTATAGGCAAAATTTTGAGCTGAAATTTTCCCATAAATAATATTATTACTATCCCATTTATTATTCTCATTAATAATTAAAACACCTTTTAATTATTAATCCTTTTTCTAAACACTTTAGAAATAATTCTCTCTCTTGATTTAATTTCCAAAAATTAAATCCTTAATTAATAATATTAAGAACTTTTCTTAATTAATTTATAATAAATTAAATCTCATTTAATCAATTATTAAATTTGCCAATTAATTATTTATTTCATAAATAAATAATTATTAGCCATTATTAATTAATTCCTCCACCATTAAATCATTCTCTTTTTATGGTGTGACCCTGTAGGTTCAATATTAAGCCAGTAGTAGAAATAAATAATAATAAAACTATTTTATCATTATTTATATAAATTCTCTAATTTATTAAATATGATTAATTTATTAATCACATTTATTCTACATCGTGAGGGATACTTCTCAGCATATCGCGACTATCCGGATAATATGAATTCACTGCTTAGAATACCAAGAACCTATTCAGTGAATAGTTACCGTACAATAAACTCCTTCTACCCTACAATGTCCCGATTAAATACAAGGCATGGATCTCGTGTCAAGCCTATCTAATTCAATCACTTTGCTTACCATTTACTATGCGTAGTTCTATGCAAATTAGAAACTCCTTTCTAATTTCATTTACTCTGGCCAGAGATTCCTGAACTAGCATAAGTGGATCAGCCTTGAACATTCGCTTCCTTCACTGGAAGGGGTAGATCCTTTATTGATCATACACTATCTTCGTGTACAAATTCCTATACCCAGAAGAGCCCTAATAATTGTCCCTGGAGACTAAGAACTAAACCAAAGCATAGTTCAGTGTACACAAGATGACTATGATGACCTCAAGTCTAAGGATACTTGTACAACTATCACTATGTGAACAACTGCTGACACGTGAGTGAACTCCATCAGTTGTTCAGCTGTGCGAGTCATGTTCAGTGAACTTATTCCATAATAAGCACCTACATACTAGCTATAGTGTCACCACACAAATGTCTATGAGAACATACATCCTTCATAATGAAGCAAGCATAGTATGTACCGATCTTTGCGGATTATTAATTACCGGTTAGTAATCCTATGACCAGGAACTATTTAAGTTTAGAGTTATCATCTTTTTAGGTCTTAGTATTATGATCTCATCATAATCCATAAAAAGCTTTACTCTAAACTATGGTATATCTTATTTAAACACTTAAATAGATAAAGCCCGTAATAAAAACAAAACAAGTCTTTATTAATTTCAATGAAATCAAAACAGATTACATAAAAGTTATTCCTAAATCCTAATACCTGATTGGATTTAGGACATATTCCTTTCAATCTTCCACTTGTATTAAAGCCAATCACTATGGTATCTAATACCCATCATAGTCTTTATGACGATCAAAGTGACTTTCAGAAAGTAGCTTTGTGAGTGGGTCTGCTATGTTGTTATGTGTGTCAACTCTATTTCAATACAATACAAGAAATATTACCACGCTCCCACTAACCCTTTTGTAGACGCATGGTTCATCTTCGTTTTTGATAAAATCAAACTCTTTGATTGTCTCATCAAAATGAATATTCCATCTTTCGAGAAGCCTGCTTTAAACCACATATGGTTCGCAGCAGCTTACACACTAGGTTTTCATTTCTCTTGGAAAGAAAACCATCTGGCTAATTTCCAGATCTTATAGTCGTAGTAAGCAGCATTCGCAAGCAAAATCCGAACTGATTTTAACAGGGCTACAGGTAAAAGGTTTCATCAAAGTCAATCCATTGCCTTTGTTTGAATTCTTTTGTCACAAGCCTGGCCTTAAAGGTCTCCACCTGGCCATCTGCTCTAATCATTCTTTTGTATCCCGTATACATAGATTTCTTTCCGGATTTCATGGCACTATGCCATTTCTCTGAGTCAACACTACTCATAGCCTCATTATAGGTTACAGGTTCGTCATCATCAATGATCGACAACTCATTGTCATTCTCAATGACAAGGCCATAATACCTCTCAGGTTGGCGAGACACTCTCCCTGATCTATGAATGGGCTGTTCCACAAAAGGTTGTTCAGTCAGAACAGGTGTTTCCACTTGATCCGTAGTAGTTTGTGCTTCTTGAACTTCATCAAGTTCAATTTTGCTCCCACTGTTTCCTTCAAGGATAAACTCCTTTTCCAAGAAGGTAGCATGTCTGGAGACAAACACCCGATGATCGGTGCAAAAGTAATACCATAAAGTCTCTTTAGGATATCCCACAAAACTACATTTTATGGATCGATATTCCAGCTTATCTGGGTCAACTTACTTGACATAAGCTGGACATCCCCAAATCTTAACGTGTTTAAGACTCAGTTTCCTTTCTTTCCATATCTCATACGAAGTTTGAGGAACAGATTTTGGAAGGCACCTTATTCAGTAAATATGCTGAGGTTTCCAATGCATAACCCTATAGGAATACTGGAAGATTTGCATAGCTCATCATGGACCGAACTATGTCTAACAAAGTTCGATTTCTCCTTTCAGATACCAATCTGGAGGAGTCCACTGGGAGACTATACCATTTACTTTGAGATAATCCAGAAACTCTCCGTTCAAGTATTCACCACCTCGATCTAATCGAAGAGTTATAATACTATGTTTGGTTGTTTCTCCACTTCATACTTATATTCTTTGAACTTTTCACAGGCCTCAGACTTGTGTTTCATCAAACACATATCCGAATCTAGATCTATCATCTATGAAAGTAATGAAGTATGAAAATCCACCCATGGCATGCGTAGACATTGGTCCACATACATCTGTGTGTACCATTCCTAGCAAATTTGCAGCCCTCTCTCCATGTCTACTAAATGGAGACTGCAGTGCCACTATAAAGTGAGATTTTCATCATCCCTTTTCTTTTATTAGTTTCTTCAATCTTAAATAAATTATGTCACATACATACAGACCATTATTTAAAGCACCACGTCCATAAAGAATATTATCTCTAAGAATAGAACATTCATTATTCTCAATAATAAATGAAAATCCAGCCAAGTCTAACATGGGAATAATATTCCTCACAATCGAGGGAACAAAATAACAATTATTTCAAACAATAGTCTTGCCCGTAGGCATATGTAAATGAAATGATTCTACATCTTCAGCAGCAACTCTTGCTCCATTTCCATCAGTAGAATCACCTCCTCTTCCTCAAGAGTCCTACTTCTCCTTGGTCCCTGCAACAAATTGCAGATATGAGAACCACAGGCGGTATCTAATACCCAAGTAGAAATGACATATTCACTTCTATCATGAACATACCTGAATCAGAAGCGGTAGTCTCACTACCCTTCTTCTTCAATTCTGCAAGGTAAACCTTGCAGTTCCTCTTCCAGTGCCCCACCTTATTACAGTGAAAGCAAACAACTTTGCTCTTGGGGTCTTCAGCTTTTGGTGGAACCGGCGTTTTCTCACCTACTTTCTTCTTCTTGGAAGAGTTCCTCTTCCTTTTCTTAGGATTGGAACCTTCACCAATTAGAAGAACAGAACTCTTCTTAGGGGGAAAATTCGATTCCGCAGTCTTCAACATGTTGTGGAGTTCAGGCAGGCTGACATCCAACTTATTCATGTGAAAGTTCACAACAAACTGCGAGAACGAACTCGGAAGTGATTGCAAGACCAGGTCTTGGCTCAGCTCCCCATCCATGGCAAAACCAAGTTGTCCAAGACGTTCAATCAAATCGATTATCTTAAGTACATGGTCATTCACAGATGATCCCTCAGACATCCTACAACCGAACAGCTCCTTCGATATCTCATATCAAGCTGTCCTCCCCGCCACATCATACAACTCTTGTAGATGTATTAGGATAGTGTGAGCATCCATATGCTCATGTTGCTTCTGTAGCTCAATGTTCATGGAAGCTAGCATGATGCATTGAGCAACATTTGCATCATCTATCCACTTACGATACACAACATGTTCATCATTATGCGCATCGCTAGCAGGTTCAGTAGGCTTAGGTGAGTCAATCACGTATTCCAGCTTCTCAATCCTGAGAACAATTCTCAAGTTTCGAAGCCAGTCAGCATAATTAGGACCAGTCAATTTGTGAGCATCCAGTATGCTCCTGAGTGATAGTGCAGAAGACATAATGTATATTGTAAATCTGTAAATGATAAACACATAACAACACTTAGCAAATATTCGATTTCATTTCAAAACACTATATGAATCGGGTCTTTATTCATAAGTGGCTCCCACTAGTTTATCTAATTTAGTCAACCCCCTACATGAAAAATTAAGCATTCATAATGCTAGTGGGAATAGGGATCCTACATTCCATTACACGACCCCGGCTGTAGCACGAACCGCCATGCAATGTTCAATAGGCAGACAACTCTTGTCAATTACATCTTATGTTATTTTATAATCAAACTTTAGCCTCTTGAATAATTGAGTCTCGGCTGTAGCATGACAAACTCAATATTCTAAGTCAAGTCTAACCCAACATTCCGTACAGTTGAATCAGTCCCCAAAGGCCCACGGCTATAGCACGTACTGACCTTTAGATTCTTATTCAATGTACACATCTCTATGTAATAGACAAGTATTTCTTATTTCGAAATCAAAGCCCTCGGCTGTAGCACGAACCGACAATGATTCAAAAATAAGAACTACTTTTCTATCATGTTGGAAGGCTATGACCGACACAAGCCCGTTGTATCATTGGCCAATTACTACTTGATATTATTTAATTTTAGAGGGATTATATTACGTTACAATCATAATCATATTATAAAGAGATTCTTCCTTTTAAATTAAATATTTCAAATCAATAATCAATAATCAGATGATTCCCAGATCGGGTGGAGCATTGTCAAGAGGCGTCACTTAATAACCCTTTCTTACAGATAGAAATCTGTTGTTGACAGAATCATCCTTTCACTCATATCGAAAATTCATATTCAATTACGTGTTTCATAAACACAAGAATCTCATGATTGTATTCATAATATTATTATTAAGGTTATGAAACAATTTCACTATACTAGGTTGTCTAAAAAACGCCTTATGTTTATTTAAGTTCACCTAAATCTATCATCGCATGATAAACTAAGCATATATCACATATATAAACATGAATAAACATCAAGGTAGGCATGTTATATCATCTAGCACATTAGCCTAAGCATTATACATCTCTATGTATCACATGAAGCATTTAAAAGCAATTAAAACAGTCAAAAACATCTTTAAAACACTTCATGGAAATATAAACAGTTCAAAACTTTTATATAAACTAAAATTGATCATTCCATTAGATCCCTCTCGGAAAAACGAATCAACGGTATATTGCACGTCCAAAACGGAGTTACGAAACTCCCAGAAAATCAATTTTAAAATAAACAGACGGGCTGTAACGCATTACAGGAACGCGTTACAAGCCCTGTAACGCATTCCGGTGATGCGTTACACCCCTTTTAAGCCATTAAAGGGTGTAACGCATTCCGTGAATGCGCCACTGGTGTGTAACGCATTCCCAGAATGCGTTACACCCCTATTTTTTTTTTGTTTTTCAGCCGCCTGACAGATTCTTTTCTCGGTTGCCGTGCCTGACAACTGACCTGTACCTGTAGCTTTTCTATCCGTGCAGCAGAAGACAGAATACAACACAGACAGTACAAATATATATACATACATGCAATTTATATATATATATATGATTATTTAATTACGAATTTAATTGAAATAACTTCAAAAATTCATAATAAAAAATCTATACATCATAAAATTATGAAAAAAATACCCAGACGATCTACAACACTTGTAGAACCCAGATCAACAATCAAAATTATTCTGAGAAACGATTTCTCATCAGACAAAATTAATCCATAATATAACTTGTAAAAATCATAATTAATTCATACAAGCACATAAAATTCTAAAATTTTTACCACAGATCTATATGCATACAACCTATGCTCTGATACCATTGTTGGATTTTTAACGTAGCGGGGGCATGGAAAAACACTTTTACACATACAAAATCCAAATAAAAGCATATAAATCGTGAATAAAAATTCGAGGGATCGAATCTAACCTTTTAAAATAATTCGGAGACAACGATCAGAGATCTTTAGCAGTTGCTCCTCAAGTGTGAAACACTCCACCGGTATCCACCAAGAAAATGATGTTAATGAGGAGGAAGAAGGTGGAGAGAATTGGGTTTTCCAAACTTTTTGGGTTTTCGGGTTTGATGTGGGTTAGAATAATATAGGGTCTATAATAGTGTATTTATAGGCAAAATTTTGAGCTGAAATTTTCCCATAAATAATATTATTATTATCCCATTTATTATTCTCATTAATAATTAAAACACCTTTTAATTATTAATCCTTTTTCTAAACACTCTAGAAATAATTCTCTCTCTTGATTTAATTTCCAAAAATTAATTCCTTAATTAATAATATTAAGAACTTTTCTTAATTAATTTATAATCAATTAAATCTCATTTAATCAATTATTAAATTTGCCAATTAATTATTTATTTCATAAATAAATAATTATTAGCCATTATTAATTAATTCCTCCACCATTAAATCATTCTCTTTTTGTGGTGTGACCCTGTAGGTTCAATATTAAGCCAGTAGTAGAAATAAATAATAATAAAACTATTTTATCATTATTTATATAAATTCTCTAATTTATTAAATATGATTAATTAATTAATCACATTTATTCTACATCGTGAGGGATACTTCTCAGCATATCGCGACTATCCGGATAATATGAATTCACTGCTTAGAATACCAAGAACCTATTCAGTGAATAGTTACCGTACAATAAACTCCTTCTACCCTACAATATCCCGATTAAATACAAGGCATGGATCTCGTGTCAAGCCTATCTAATTCAATCACTTTCCTTACCATTTACTATGCGTAGTTCTATGCAAATTAGAAACTCCTTTCTAATTTCATTTACTCTGGCCAGAGATTCCTGAACTAGCATAAGTGGATCAGCCTTGAATATTCGCTTCCTTCACTGGAAGGGTTAGATCCTTTATTGGTCATACACTATCTTCGTGTACAAATTCCTATACCCATAATAGCCCTAATAATTGTCCCTGGAGACTAAGAACTAAACCAAAGCATAGTTCAGTGTACACAAGATGACTATGATGACCTCAAGTCTAAGGATACTTGTACAACTATCACTATGTGAACAACTGCTGATACGTGAGTGAACTCCATCAGTTGTTCAGCTGTGCGAGTCATGTTCAGTGAACTTATTCCATAATAAGCACCTACATACTAGCTATAGTGTCACCACACAAATGTCTATGAGAACAGACATCATTCATAATGAAGCAAGCATAGTATGTACCGATCTTTGCGGATTATTAATTACCGGTTAGTAATCCTATGACCAGGAACTATTTAAGTTTAGAGTTATCATCTTTTTAGGTCTCACTATTATGATCTCATCATAATCCATAAAAAGCTTTACTCTAAACTATGGTATATCTTATTTAAACACTTAAATAGATAAAGCCCGTAATAAAAATAAAACAAGTCTTTATTAATTTCAATGAAATCAAAACAGATTACATAAAAGTTATTCCTAAATCCTAATACCTGATTGGACTTAGGACATATTCTTTTCATATGTTACCCTACTTTTCATGTGGTTTGAAGAAAAATGCAATTGAGTTTTGTGAGAACTTCATGAGTTTTGGTACGATGTAACTTAGAATTAGGTAGTAGAACGAGCTCCACACCGAAGGTAACCAGTTAATGGAAGCTAATGAAGAACTAACGTTGCACATTTTAAAGGTGCCGCCATTGCGAGAAGATTCTTATCACTTATCGGGAGCTGCGCAAGGAATGATATCTACCTTACTAGGTATAGGTAATACTAGCAAGAAGATGCGACCCTATCTATAGACCAAACGTCGAATCGCATGTGTGGTTGCAAGCATAACGTCAAGAACGACGATAAGAAACTCAAAGACAGTACTAAATGTCAGCGTTATGGTAGAATTGTGAATAAAATGATATACGACGGTAAATGAAGTTCTATCAACTAATAAGTGCGAGCAGAATCCCAGGGAAAGTGGAAGGGGTACCAAAGTGGAGAGACCCTTATACGGGGATTCTTTTAATTGGATATTCCATTAACGGATTATAAGAATAACAAGTAACTTATATATAGTAATGACGAACAAATATTTGATTTTCAAAATTTTAAAATGAGTTTTCGCAAAAGATTTCTTAATAAACTTTCAGAAGATTTTTGCATGAAATGAATTTTACAATTTGGTTGTCGAATTACTACTTAAGTTGTTGTTATTATAAACAAAAAGTGATCCAAAAAGAAGAATGAATTTGGACTCAGTATTGTTAATTTGGAGGACCAAGTAGACCCACTAGTATGAAAAAAGTTTAATTTTTCGTGAAAGATGAACATAAATTTTGTTTAATAATATTAATAATTAAATCAACAAGTTAGAAGATTATTTACCAAATTCATGAAATTGTTAAAATTTAACGAGATTCGTGATTCGAGCGGTTAGAGGGTGATTGGAGGAAATGAAAGAATCTTCCAGATGATTGGAGAACAATAATGTTCCTATCGACGAACTTGAGACGTGGCGGGATCGATTGTTATTCTATGCGGAATAGATAAATTCAGAAGTAATAATTATAAATTTCGTAAGAACGCGCGTATGGTCGAATCGTTAAAATATTTGAGGTGAAGGCATTTCCAAACAGCATTCCAAAGCAATGATGTGACTTGAACTGTGAATCTCTCATTCGAATGGTTCCTGAAGGCATACGTAAGTGAAGCGTGGAAGGTGATCAACACTGACATTCTTTCTTCTAATATGATAGCATATGTTCTTTTTGATTCTTGAGTACGTATGAGTTCTTCTGTTGATAAGTCATAGGAGATGAAAATGAAAGAAAATTTATTGTATTCCTTCTGAATTGTTTCTTTTCTCAAATTATTACTTCCTGATTGAGACAAACAGTATTGTGGTATGACGCTTTATTGAAATGACGAAGAGTCGGGTGGGACGCCACCTAATCATGTGTTGTATGTCATATAGTATGAGAGACTGGCCATCTTGAGTACGAATATGGTTGTCTCATTCACATCTAAATCTTCACTCATTTTTTTCTTTAATTTATTGACTTACAAATTCTTCCAACTGTTTGTTAACTTGTTATTGCTTATCCAGTCTTTCAATCAAAATCATATTCACAAACTCCCCTATTTTTGCGTAAAGATTGTTGTTTGACGATTTCAAAAGAAATGGAATAGTCCCGGGTAATAGGTAGAATTACATGTCGAATGTAGATATGATCGCAAGCAAATAAGTGGTGGACATCTGCGGGTAAGGAAGAAGGAATTCATCGATAACATGGACGTGGCGAAGACATCAAGTCAGACAGTTGTTTGTGTTACGAGGATCTCATCAGTACGATAGATTGCGTTAACATTATGCGCTTCAAATCAGAGGATTTCAACGTGAAATGAATGGTTAGCGAACTGTAACAAGTAAATTAGTTATAAAATAAGAAAGTCAGGTGGTATGCATTAGACAAAGCGAACGAGTGTCGGGACGACAATTGAAGATCAAGGGAATTCTGAACAATGCATCAGATAGGCGGTTAATACGTGAAACATCCCTTCGTCGCGGGAAGATATATGTCATGAGGAGTCAAGATAGAAGAAATCTTGATTGCACCCAAATCTCGAACGTGTTCTTCAAGAGATTGTGAAGTTCTCTAACTTAAGTAGATGAATGATGGAAAATTTAATACCCATAAGCGGGCCAACGACGAAAGTTCAATACGAGAACATAAGTGGAGATGAAGCAATGGTGATTCAACTGTGAAATCTTTTAAGAAATAATGATCTGGCAATTGAGTTTCCACCAGATGTGATGATACTAATGGAAACCATGCGTGGTTATTAAAATATAAACAAATTAGTAAATGAAATTAAGTGTGTATCGTTAACAACAGAGGATTAATGTGATTAGTTGAAGGATGCAGTACAATTCTTAAAAGTAACTGTACACAATAAGTAATGATAAGAGATAAGTTAAAATACTCGCGGAATGAATTTTCTGAGAAACAACGAGATATTTTTAAGTTCATTAATAACATTTGGTAATATTCTGAAAGAATTGAGAAAGGTATAGTTATATTAATCATTGTTGGTTTAAGACCCTATTCCAATTAAAAGATATATGTTATATTAATAGTACATTTGACGATCAGCGTGGTGTATTCTGATATGTGAATTGATGAATTGGATAGATGGAAGTGGATGGATATGATTTTGGATACTTTGATTGATTTATGGTGTCGGCTTAAGTCTGACTGGTAGTCAATGGTATAGGGGAAGTGCTGCCCAAATTTTCGGATATTACCCTACTTTTAAGAATAAAGAAGTATATTCTCATTCCCAGTTGTACTCCAAATAATTGCAATTTCGGTTCTTGGAAAAAAGTTGTTATGACCAAACCGACTTTATGTAATTGGTTTTTGATTTCATTTAGGTAGTCAACATTTGGTTTAATTGATCAATTAAAAGAGTTAATTGATTGACTTTACCAACTAATGGGTAGTTAAATGAAGATCGATTCCAATTAAATTAAGTCAAACTCTGACATGATTTTCAGGTCCAAAATCAAAGCGATTAGAAAATTCGAGGAAGTAATGACATTAGCAGAAGTTGAAAGTTTAGTAGAATTAGCGGGATGTTACTGCAGACGTGTGCGAGATTTTATCTAGATGAATATGCCTTTTCAATAGACAAAAGGAACAGAAAGTTATTGGTTCCTGCTAGTGAGAAGAATATTTTCAAGAACTGAAGATCCAAGATAGAGCAAAGAAATATTACCCTCTGTAATAATACTCCAAGAAGGACGTGAATGTACATCCTTGTCGAATTACGATTGAATAGAAGTTGTTGTGAAGTACTGGGAAACTCCCAGATACAAGTATCCGATGTAAGACTGAGACTGACGAAGTCCGCATGTGAACTTGAGAAAAAGAAATGTTGATCAGTTGGAGAAAGCCAAATATGCGATCAATGATGATTTAAGCGAGGTTAAGAAAATTGCTACTGATGAATTTTGATAATTCTATTAGTATGAATTTAAATATTATAAATAAAATCCTTTATTCCAGTGTTAAATCCATAAATGATCTATCTAATAACGAACAAGATTCGTATCATCAGGATAAAGAGATTCTTTATTTCTAAAAGAGATAATGAACAACGAGAATGGAGAACTAATTAAAATAAGGAGTGGAATCAAAAGGATGATAAAGAAATTTTATGAAATAGTCCAGGACATATGCAAGTTGTGAACGTCAGTGGTGCCGGAACCGATAGGGGAATAAAATGAAACGTTGATAATTGAAGATAGGAATTTCTTTCCGAGAATGCGTATAAACAGAGAAGATTAAACAAAGATATTAGTGGCAAACTGTTAAAGAAGAACATTACAATGAATCTCACATTGGGATTCTTTAGTATTAAAGTGAAGTCCTGAAGGTTATAATGAATGATTTACCAAGGTTACCTCGGGGAATGAGGTAAGAATTTCTCATCGGTTACTTGTTATTCCCAGTGGACTAACAATGAGATTTACAGAAGGGGGGTTGAATGTAAATCTCAAAACTTTTTCAAGTTTTGAGCAGTTTCTAGGCTATGTGTTTTGATGAACAAATGTGTGTGAATTGCTTTGAGCTAATGCAGACAGATATATATTCAAACACAAATGTAAAGAACACAACAGACTTAAAAACTTTTCTGGTGGATTTGTTGTTCCACCAGAGATGTGTTATTTCAGAAAATCTGTGATTCAAAGAATTAAATCACAGCTGCGTCCTAGTACAAATTAGATGATTTTCTCTCTGGATTTTTCTAAACAGCTCTGGAAAATTCACCATCTAATTACTAGCTGCTACTTGGTTTATATATCACCAAGTTTACAAGTGAAGACAAAACTGTAAAATACAATTAAAAGATTCTTCACATGTTTCTTCTTCATTTCTCTATCCAATGTAATTTAGGTTTAGCTGTAAATCTTTGAATACTTCCTTATTTGCACCAGAATGGAAATGCTGCATTTTCTTGATTCCTCCTAGAGGCTGCCACATTCCAGTTTGTCTCTGTCAACCCATGTGCCTCTGTCAGCTTATGAATTGTCACTATCAACTGTTATTGAACTAAACATTCGTTGAAGCTTTTATCCGATGATGACTTTTATCCGTTGAAGCTTTATCCGTTGATGCATTAGCAGTTGAAGCTTTATCCGTTGAAGCACTCATCCGTTGATGGATTTTATCCGTTGAAGCTTTAGAGACATCCGTTGAAGCTTTGTTTCTCATCCGTTGAAGGCCTTTAATATCAGTTGATACTACTTCACTTATATAAAATTACAAGGCATGAAATATTTACAATTAGCCCTCCTATTTGCATATCCACTAGTAGTCAACATGACTAATAATTTCCCACAACATCTAAAAATTATAACTTAAATACAGAGAATGAAATGTGCTACAATACTAAACTTATTTCTAAGTAAAGCTACTCCTTCAACGGATAGCCAAAATGGTCTTATCCGTTGAGGCTACAAACACTAGATTTCTACTTAAGTGTTTTGTTTAACTTATCATTAAACTAATACATATATTCCTAACAACCTCCCCCTATTTATGTCTACTAGAACTGTAGGCATAAATTTGGGTTTAACTTGATGATAACAAAACACTTATCAAACATATGAACTGAAATAAAGTAGAAATTCAAAAGTGCTGCAAAAATGTGTATACTGAGATAGAATTGAAGAATTACATTGTTTCCAAGGGTGCTCCTTTAGCCTGAGTAGATTAATTTCTTTTCTTTTGGTTCCTTGTTTTCTTCCCTAGCCTTCTGTCATTCTCCTCTATTTGGAGTTAGAGTTGTCTGTAGAATTCAGCTTCATCTTCTTCATTGATGTCCAACTTAGATTGCATATCCTTGAGAATTTCATTACTGGCAATCTTGAGCTGATCTTCAAGTCTGAAAAATCTTATGACTCCTTTATTGTCTCTGAACTCCATCAACCAATGAGGTGATTTATGAACTGTAATTCCTCTCTCTGGTATGAGTAATGTTCTAGGCAAGGCATTGGGCTCCCACCAAGTTTTCCTTATGTTGGCAATCTTGTTGAGAATCTCAGTGTTGGTAGTCCTGGTAAAGCCAGAATCCCTTTTTATGGCTGAGTAGACTCTAACCAAGGTAGAATAGCCTTCATTCAGAATTCTGTAAAGAGGCCAAGTTCTTTCCCCACTTCCTTTATATTTGAACACTAGTCTTTCTGGAAGCTGTCTGTAGGCATCTATTCCCCTTACTTCCTCCAGCTCATCCAGATATAGTTCAATGTCTGAAAATTCCTTTATGTCACAAATGTGAACATAATTATCCTTTGAGGCTTGTGGCTTAGGCTTAGGCTTCTGAGTGAATTTGATTGAGGTTAGAGGAGGTGTTGATTTGATTTTTCTTTTCTGTTTCTTTGATGGTGGAGAAGTGGTTAAGAAGGTGGGAAATTTGATGGTGTGCCAATCAATTGGTTCCTCCTTAGGAGTGATTGTTTCACCATGGATGTTTATGAAGGGGTCAGGCACAATGGGTTCAGGAATAGAAGGTAGTGGTTTGGATTTTGATTGGGTTTTTTCAGTTTCATCTACCATCTTCCTTTTTGCATTGGCCTTCTTTCTGTTCCCTTTCTGCCATTCCTTTCTTTCCTTACTTCTTTCTTCCACATCATCACTAAGCATGTCCCCCATACCTACATCTTCACCCTTGTCTTCAATTTCTTTCTTTTCTTCAGCTTGACTTGCCTTTAGCTATTTTTCAAGCTTTGCTTGTGCTCTTTTGTCAGCCTTTAGCTTTTTAGCTTCTTCCTTTAACCTTCTGGCTTCTTCCCTCTTGGCTATTGAGAATTTGGGATGTCCCTGTATCACACAGATACTCTTTCCCTCTCTAAAGATAATAGCCATGTTCATCCTTTCAACCACATCCTTGGTCTCCTTGTGCTTCATGATATTACCACCCAAAACCTTGTCTTCATCAGGCTTTGGAAGAGGAAAGTCCACTTCTTTCAACTGAGCAAGGCTTAAAGGGTTCTTTGTAGAGTCCTTATTGGATCTGTTGTTGGGCTTGAGAACCATAGGTTTCAGATACTTGGAAGAAGTCTCTCCAACCTTATTCCTCCTTACTGGCTTAAGCTCCATAATGATTGGCTCCACCTTTGTGCTATGCTTCACAGATTGTGATTTTGAAGTTGTAGAACCAAAAATTTGTTGCATCCTTTCATCAATTTTCCTCCTTTGCTCTTTGACTTTCATCTCAGCTGCTGCTATCTGGATTAGATCAATTCCATCAAGCTTTCCTTTGATTTGAAGAGTTGGAGAAGTGGTGATGGCAGGAACTAGCACTTTAGATATTTGAACTGTTGTTGATGGCTCTCCTTCCCCTTCCCTTTTATTCTCCCCCTTTTTGTTATCATCAAGGATAGGGGTCAAGCCTTGTGCTTTTGCCAGCTGCAATAGTAGATTTGTCTGAGATTGTTGATTTTGAAGAATGGTGACCACAGAGTCTTCAATGACTTGAACTCTTGTTTCCAACTTGGCCAGCCTCTTGTCAGTATCAGATTCTCTCCTCAATCTCAGCAACAAATCTTGCATTATACCATAAGGCGTGACTGAATCCAACTTCTCAGAATTGTAGGATTTCAGATCAGCAATATCCTTTTTGAGTTCATCCACACTCAAATTCTGTCTGATATCCTGCAACTACAAGAGATGCAGAGAGTCTAGATGAGCTAGAAGAATAGCCTTTGTACCAGCATCTGTAGTCTCCTGAAGGGCCTTTTGAATAGCCATTACTTGCTTGACCAAAGCTACACCAAACTGTCCTGGTGTCGATTTCTTTGTCCATGCCCATTCAGGTAAATCTGGAACAGAACTTGGGCCTGCATCTCCCCCTAAGTTCATGCTCCCATCCAAAGAATAGAGTCATCATCATTAGAATTTACTTCAAATTCTTCAGATGGCTCACCAGCTTGAGAAGGCATCATATTAACAGCAGCTTTATCTCTTTGAAGAGATTCTGAAGTGTGCACTATGTTCAAAGTCTGCTCTGCCTCCACATTGCCCTGAGCAGCCAACAGTGGATAGGCTGAAACAGGATGAGTAAAAGTGTCAGCATGCAAGGAAATGTCATCAATTTCAGCTTTGTAATGTTGCTGAAATTGTCTTCCCTTTTCAGCATCATCCACAATAATTGACTCACTAGCAATGGCTGGATCCACCCTTATAGCTTCTATACCTACTTTTCTCTCATTTTCTCTATATTCTTGCATCAGGGGCTCCCCCTGGCTCACACACACCCTCACCCTCACCTACTAAGGTGGCACTCCCCTCACTTACTTTTGCCATGTTGGAAGAAATAGCATGCATATTTTGACTCTCAACCTCTCCTTTTTCCTGGGAGCAACCCAGCCTCTCACTCAAATTATCACTCCCTTCCTTCAATCCTAGAAGTGATTGTACAGTAACCATGTCTTCTATGTAACGACTGAGAAATTACGTTTGTATTATATTATAATAATGATAAATTATGTGTATTATTATGTGATTAAATGTGTTAAGTCATTAAACCCTAACTGCTATGTGTTATGTGTTGGCTGTTTTGATCCAAACGTGTTTTGGATATTTATTGAGCATTTTATCGTCAGTTATATATTTTATATCAAAACCCGTACAACTCAAAACTATGTTTTAAAAGCCTGTATTTCAAACAAAATCATTGGCTCTATTTTATTTATAATGCCCTATACCATATCGCTATTCTGAACCCTTAGACGTTTTACAAGTTGACCTTTTTCGCGAAAAACGACTTTTCCGGACCCCTTCGGGTACCAAAAACCCCACAAAAATTTCATTTTTATTTTTATATGATCATGAAATTATCATATATCATTTTTCTTTGTATTTTTGTAATATTCACAATTTTTGGGAATTTTTAGCATTTATTTTGTATTTATTGGATATTTAAAAATTTAATATTAATACCCAAAAATTCTAAAAATTGGGGCCAAATATTTTTATTAGGAGTGTAATTAGACCCTTAATTTTACTTAGGGGTATTATTTTCATAAATATAAAAACCTGATTTACTATTAATTAAATCAGTTAATTATAATTAAAAATCAGAAAAATAAAAAGAAAATTAGAAAGGGAATTAGGGTTAGGGTTTGTGAAGTACAGAGCAGGAGGATCAAAGCTGATTTTCATCGTGATTCCGTAGTCCAAATCGTTAGTGTAAGTACTCGTTTTGAAGCTTATGATCTGTAGTTTTCGATTATGTAATTGTTTTTGATGTTTGATTGATTGAATTGAAATTTGTATTTTCGGGTTTAATTTCTTGAATTCGGGTTTGCAGTTCTATTAATTGTTTGATGATTCTGTTAGCATAGACGTTTAGATCGTTGAATTTGGGATCGATTGGCACCGGGTTTGTGTTCGTTGGCTTCGGTTTCGTGCTCGCCGGAGTTTAGACGCCGCCGCCGTGTTCTTCGCGTTTCCGGCCGCGTTTCGTCGAGAGGAGGACGAGGGAAGGAGGAGAAAGGTGCTGGGAGCGTTGTGGATTGAAACCCCAGAAGAATCGTGCCTGAAAAACAGAGTTTCGTCGTGGATTGGCCGCCGGAAAGCAGCCCGCCGGCGTCGGGTTCTGGGTTGCAAGGTTCGTTCTTCGTGACCCGATAACCCGAGGTCGACCCGGTTTGCAACCCGGAAACGACCCGGGTTTGATCCTTGAGAACCCAAACTCTGTTCTGATTTTGTGTTTTTGAGTAATTAATTAATTATTTATATTTTAGTAATTAAAATCAGTTTTTAATAATTCTAAAAATTAATTAAAAATTAGTTTTAAATTCTGAAAAATAGTATTATTAATTTCTAAATTATTTTATTAAATTATAAATTCGAAATTAATTATTTAATTAATTATTTAATTAATTATTTAATTATTTAATTATTTATTTAATTATTTATTAATTATCTAATTAATTAATAATTGGGTAATTAATTAATAATTAGGTAATTAATTAATAAATAAGAATTAGAAATAATTAAGTGATATGATTAATAATCTAATAATTAGTTAATAATTCGAATTGTAATTCGATAATTAGAATTAGTATTCGAGCGATAGTTATTCGAATAATATTGCGGTAATTATTTATAGCTTATAATTAAATATCGGTAACTAATTGATTAGCGAATTGTATGAGTTTCAATAATAATATAATAGTTCGATAATTATGCGAGAATTGCGAGTAGCTCGTAGTTATACGAGTGATTAATCGTTAAGTTGGTTTATAATTCGAGTAATTCATAGTTATTCGATAAATAGCGTATCGGTTAATTAAATCGATTGATTATTTGTAAATAATCGATCTGATCGAATAAGTAATAATAATTTGTAATAAATAATAATAATTCCTAATAATTAGGGATTAATTATTTTAAAATAAAATAATTATTAATTAATTATTTAAAAATATAATTTAGGATTGTTTAATTATAATTAATTATTTATAATTAATTATTAATTAATTAAATCTTGTTTAATTGATAATAATTCAACCGTTAGCCCGATTTGAGCTAAACGAAGACCCCTAGACTCAGAAAAATGAGATGAATTCAATAAAAATAGTTGTAAGTTATAATTTCTTCCGAAAAAGAGTGGTTTGGTGATAATTAATAGTTCGTAGGTCCTAATAGGGGTATAATTGAGTCGAATAAATCCCGAAAAATTATAATAAAATCAGATAAGGCTAGTTAATGCAGGTATGAGTTTAGAATCGATTCTAAAAATAATTATAAGTCTAAAAATTGATTATGTGCTTTATGTGCTACGTGCTTTACGTGATTATGTGAATATATGTGTTATATAAATGTATGTGTATATATGCGAGTCAGATAGAATCGCATGGGTAGACTGATAAGGTTGCGTTATATCAATTCAAGATATACGTATATAGTAAGTTATCTAAACAACTATCTTTCCATGATTGGTTCAGTGTTAGCAAGGCAGAACAAGCTAGGATCAGAAGACGGTGGTTACTATATGGGCTGGGTTTTACCTAGACCATTATTTAATAGGCCATAGTTGCCTGAGTACTCTTTATGTTGGTTGGGTCTATGTAGTTGGGTATAGATCCGCACTATATTCTGATTGATCAGCAGGTTATAGTGCATATGTTGGTTCTTGTTTCCAGTCTTGTTCATTTGGTACTCGCCAGCATTGGCAAATTACTATCCTATATAGATTCAGATGGTTGTTGCAACCAGCAGCTTATTGTTTCACTTATTTCTCTCTTATACTATATATATTGTTGCAGGCTTGTTGAGCAATTTTGGCTCATCCCCTTTTATTGTTATTCCTATTATTTTACAGTTAAGGTAGAGAATGAAACCCATCAGGACCCGCATAGTCAAGAAGCGAGTCAAGCAGCGGGACTCTCTTATACCAAGAGTGTTCCTTCCCATTCCCGAAGAGAGCTTTGAATTGCCAGATCAGGTGTAGCAGGATAAGTAGTAATGTTGGGTTGAATAAAAGTCTTGTGTAGTTTGCATAAAAGTTGTGTGGTGAGATTGTAGATAGAATAAAGTTTTGTAACAAAGAGAGTTCTTGAGACAGGTTTTATTTATTTGGGTTTGTAATAAAGTGTAGTATGTGGTTCTTGTTTTCAACTCAGACCTTAAAAGATCCTGAGTAGTGATAGTTCGGGGTAATTATTATATTTATATTCCGCTTATGCAGGTTTAGTTGTAGTTGTTGTTAATAATGCCCCATATCTATACCCCGGATTTGGAGGGTGTTATAGTTGGCATCAGAGCTTAGGTTTGACCCTTGAAAACAAGAACGTTAGGGTTAAGATAAGATAGGAAAATGAGATAGGATAAAAGTAAGAGTGTTAGGATTGTCTGTTTATGTGATTAGAAGTTATGAGTTTTAGGATTGTGATTTGATTATTTTTGTGTTATTATTTTTATGTATATTAGATGGCTTCTTTATCATCGTCTACGGAGCGGACCGAGACAGATCCAATGGTTGCACCGGTATTAGCTCCAGTGTCAGAGCAGATCTTACCCCCATTGCCACCACCTCCACCATTGCCACCTGGACCAGCACCAGAGATACCACCTCCCCCAGAGGTACCAGGTTTTGCAGATTATTTTCCATATTTTGAGCCAGAGATACCAGATTTTCCACCATTAGAGTTTCCGATGTTCGATATTCCTGACATGGTTGATCTTTCGCAGTGGGAGGATTTAGAGCCTCAGATTCCTATGCCACCAGTTGAGATTCCAGAGATGCCACAGATGGAGCCAGAGGCAGAGCCGCCAGTGTATGCACCTATGGAGCAGCCTGTTTTATTCCCTGCCCCATTAGCCATTTATTCCCCTGTTCCTGGAGTTTATCAGTTTCCTCAGCCAGAGTTTATGGATGAGATAGTGGTAGATGGGCAGTTACCTTCTCAAGGTTCTAGCACGGATCTTCGTGAGCATTATACAGTGACTTATCAGCACTTTCAGGCGGAGAGAGAGGAGAGGATTCGATGGCAGAACCAGTACAGAGAGATCCTTGGATTGTATGAGACGCAGATAGATGGTCTTGTTAGAGCATTACGACCAGATTATATACTGAGAGAGAGGCTACATCAGATTCACCGGATTAGTTCTCAGCAACTTATGGATTTGAGACAGCGGGATCTTAGTGCGGAGACAGCATATCGTAGAGCATTGGGACTTACCGAGGCAGTGCTAGAGGCATTGCAGGAGGAGTTGAGCCACGTGACACCAGGATTTTGAGACTAGCAGATCGAAGAGTGTTGTATCATGTACATTTTGTAGATAGAGGCAGCATAGTATTGTATGACTAGTTTGTATGAGTGTAGCTACTGACTTTGACTATTAGTAGTAGCAGTACGACTGTTATATCATAGGTTTTTGTATCAAGCACTGACACCTGCAGCTGGTGTTCTACCTATATATATATATATGAGATGGTCTTTTGCACGTTTTCTTTATTTTATTTCCAGTCATTTAAGCATTTACATTTATTTCAGTACCATTGCATATTTACAAATGTTGTTTTATTTACGATCATGTTGTACCCTTATGTTTTCAAAAAGATTTTAAAGTATTAAAAAAAATATTTTTATTTACACATTATACTGTTTTATTTATTTAGCTATTTAATAAGCTGTTTTATTTTTCCAAATCAACTATTTTAATACATGTTTAATATACTGTTATTAAAGAAAACCCATTGTTTATTTACCAGAAAGATGGCACCTAAAAGAAAAGCACAACCCGACTCATCAAATGGAAACACCGAGGGCCAAAACAATAATAACCAGATGGATCAGATGTTTAATCTCATGCAACAGCAGATGTTGATGATGCAACAACAAATGCAGCAGCAACAGCAGCAGTTCCAGCAACAGATGTTACAGCAAGCCGCTCATCCAGGACATCAAGTACCACCAGCAGCACCTACGGTCACTTTCAAGCAATTTCAGTCGGTAAAGCCTCCGAAATTTATGGGTTCCACGGATCCTACAAAGGCGAGAGCTTGGCTGAAAGAGATAGAAAAGGCTTTATCGTTGGTGAAGTTTGAGGAAGAACAGAAGACGGATTTTGCTAGCTACTTTCTGAAAGGCGAAGCCAATTACTGGTGGGAATCGAAGAAAGCTTTGGAAAGAGAAGGTGTGGTGACCTGGGATAGATTCACTGATCTTTTATTGGAGAAATATTTTCCTCGTTTTATGAAGAACCAGATGGAGATCAAGTTCCTGGAGCTGAAGCAAGACAACTTATCAGTGGCGGATTACGAGACCAAGTTCACTGAATTGGCTAGATTTGTTCCAGAGCAAGTGGATATGGATGAGAAGCGGGCCAAGAGATTCCAACAAGGACTGAAACCATGGATTCGTAGCAGAGTAGCTGTGTTTGAACTGACAACTTATACGGCTGTTGTTCAGAAGGCTATGATTATTGAAGGTGAAAGTGAAGCAGCTCAGAAAGAGAAAGGACCAGGAAATTTTCAGAATCGTTTCAACAAAAGGCCGGGATTTTAAGCTCGAGGAAAAGTAAACTTTAGGAGACCAGAACAAAAAAACCAGAGGATGGGTAATCGACTGCCTACCCCAACGCAGCAAAGGCTTATTCGACCGCCTATACCTGATTGCAGAACGTGTGGTAAAAAGCATACGGAAATTTGCAACAAGCCAAATGTCACGTGTTTTAAGTGCAAGCAAAGGGGACACTATTCTGGAGAATGTCCGACGGGAAAAGCAGAAGTTACTTATTTCCAATGTGGGAGAAAAGGACATATCGCCAGAGACTGTAGAGGAGTTGCAATGACCGCTAGTATTCCATGAGTTTTAGAATTACCTCCACCTCCACTACCACAACAAAATCAGCCCAGAGCAAGGACTTTCAATATGTCAATGAAGGAAGCGGTACAGAGTCCGAATGTGGTTGCAGGTACACTCCCTGTAAATTCCGTAAATGCTCTAGTATTGATTGATTCAAGAGCTACTAGATCTTTTATTTCTGAAGATTTTATCTCTAAGATAGATTATGAGGTTCAGTGGTTAGATGAAGTGTTAGTCATAAAATTAGCGAATGATGATCAGGTTGCAGTAGATCGAGTATGCCCGAGTTGTGATATTGAGATAGGGAGATGTCATTTTTCAGTTGATTTGATACCTTTTAGGCTAGGGGAGTTTGATGTTATTTTAGGAATGGATTGGCTATCTAGTAATAATGCTTAGATTGATTGTGCAAATAAGAAAGTGAAATTGCAAACTGAAGAAAATGAAACAGTAATATTTGAAGGTGAGAAGCAAAAGCAGAAATTCTTATCAATAATGCAGACGAGAAGATTGCTATGCCAAGGATGTCAAGCTTATTTAGCCTATGTACGGGATACTGACAAGGGTAATCCGAAGATCGAAGATATTCCTGTAGTTTGTGAGTTTCTTGATGTTTTTCCAAACGAACTACCAGGACTTCCACCAGATCGAGAAATCGAGTTCACTATTGACTTGACGCCAGGGACTGAACAAATCTCGAAAGCTCCATATCGAATGGCACCTATTGAAATGAGGGAATTAGCAAAGCAGTTGCAAGAACTTCTCGACAAAGGAATCATAAGGCCAAGTGTATCCCCATGGGGCGCACCAGTATTGTTCGTGAAAAAGAAGGATGGTAGTATGCGACTGTGTATTGATTATCGTGAGCTGAACAAGTTAACTATCAAGAATAAATATCCTTTACCTCGCATCGATGATTTATTTGATCAACTAAAAGGAGCAGCATGGTTTTCAAAAATTGACTTACGATCAGGCTATCATCAGTTAAAGATCAAGGCCGAAGATATTCCAAAGACAGCGTTCAGAACGAGGTACGGACACTATGAATTTCTTGTGATGGCTTTTGGATTGACGAATGCACCTGCAGTGTTTATGGATTTGATGAATCGAGTATTCAAGAAGTATCTGGATAAGTTTATCATTGTATTTATTGATGACATCTTGATTTACTCAAAGACAGAAGAAGAACATGCAGCGCATTTAAGAACGACATTGGAGATATTACGAAAGGAGCAGCTTTATGCAAAATTTTCAAAATGCGAATTTTGGTTAAAAGACGTACAGTTCAAGGGCATATCATCAGTAGAGAAGGTATTCAAGTTGATCTAGCAAAGATTGAAGCTGTGTTAAATTGGGAAAGACCAAAGACGCCGACAGAAGTTCGAAGTTTCTTAGGATTGGCAGGATATTATCGAAGATTTGTCAAAGATTTTGCGAAGATAGCAACACCGCTGACCAAGTTAACTCGAAAAAGTGAAAAGTTCGAATGGGATGGTAAGTGTGAAGAAAGTTTTCAAGAGTTGAAGAATCGGTTGGTGACCGCACCAGTATTAGTACTGCCAGACGAGCAAGGAAATTTCGTCATATACAGTGACGCTTCGTATCGCGGGCTAGGATGTGTGTTGATGCAACATGGTAACGTCATTGCATATGCTTCGAGACAACTTAAACCTCACTAGCAGAAATATCCTACGCATGATCTAGAATTGGCAGCAATTGTATTTGCATTGAAGCTTTGGAGACATTATTTGTACGGTGAAAAATGCGAAATCTACACGGATCATAAAAGTCTGAAGTATATCTTCACGCAAAAGGAACTGAACATGCGACAACGTCGATGGCTGGAATTGATTAAAGATTATGATGTTACAATCAGTTATCATCCAGGAAAAGCAAATATTGTAGCGGATGCGTTGAGTAGAAAAGAAAGATTGAATCGGTTAATTTCATGCGAAGAATTGGTTAAGGAATTTGACAAATTGGAAATCGAGATTCGTATTCCCCAAGAATCTGTAGGAACTATCTACGCTATGACTTTCCAACCAGGATTGCTAGAAAAGATTCGCCGTTGTCAAGATGAAGTGATGAGTCAAGACGACGACTTAACGGGAGAAGAGATTACAACTCAGAAAGATAATGAAGGAATTTTACGTTTTGCGTCAAGAATCTGGATCCCTAACGTGGCAGAATTAAAAGAAGAAATTATGCGAGATGCGCACAATTCGAAGTATTCCATTCATCCAGGAAGCACAAAAATGTATCGCGATTTAAAGGAAAACTTTTGGTGGCCGAATATGAAGAAGGAGATAGCAGAATGGGTGAGTAAATGCTACACATGCCAGCGAGTTAAAGCAGAACATCAACGTCCGAGTGGGTTATTGCAACCATTAGACATTCCAGAATGGAAATGGGAACATCTGGCGATGGATTTCGTAGTGAGACTTCCAAGGACGAAAGCAAATCACGATGTAATTTGGGTTATTATTGATCGCTTGATGAAATCAGCACATTTTCTTCCGATTAATGAAAGATTTTCACTGGACAAGTTAGTACACTTATATCTTAAAGAAATTGTGATGCGTCATGGAGTACCATTATCGATTGTATCGGATTGAGATCCTCGTTTCAATTCAAGATTTTGGAGACAATTCCAAGAATGTCTAGGAACGAAGTTGAACATGAGTACAGCCTATCATCCGCAAACCGATGGTCAAAGCGAAAGGACAATCGAAACGATTGAAGACATGCTACGAGTTTGTGCGATCGATTTTGAAGGCAGTTGGGATGAACATTTACCCCTAGTGGAATTTTCTTATAATAATAGCTATCACGCCAGTATTGGAATGCCACCATATGAAGCACTATATGGGAGAAAATGCAGATCACCAGTGCATTGGGATGAAGTTGGAGAACGCAAGATTTTGGGTCCAGAATTAATTCGGCAGACAAAAGAAAAGATTGAACTTATTCGAAAACGAATCGAGGTAGCGAAAAACAGGCAAAGTAAATATGCAGACCAAGCAAGGAAGGATATGGATTATCAGGAAGGAGAACACGTATTGCTTAAAATATCGCCATGGAAAGGATTGACCAGATTCGGCAATAAAGGGAAATTGAAGCCACGATATGTTGGACCATTTGAGATTTTGAAGAAAATTGGGAAGGTTGCGTACGAGTTAGCTTTACCACCCCATATGCAGCATATTCACAACGTATTTCATGTATCCATGCTTAAGAAGTGCAATCCTGATACAAGGCATGTAATAGAGTATGAACCAGTAGAACTTCAAGCAGATTTGTCGTATGTGGAACAGCCGATAAGGATCCTAGATCGGCAAGAGAGGGTATTAAGAAATAAGTCTATGTCTTTACTGAGAGTCTTGTTGAGAAACCCAGTGGTTGAAGAATCAACCTGGGAGCTTGAGAGTGAAATGTTAGAAAAGTATCCTCAGTTATTTGCATAGTGTGATTCTGAGGACAGAATCCTGTTAAGGGGGGAGAATATAACGACCGACAAATTACGTTTGTATTATATTATAATAATGATAAATTATGTGTATTATTATGTGATTAAATGTGTTAAGTCATTAAACCCTAACTGCTATGTGTTATGTGTTGGCTGTTTTGATCCAAACGTGTTTTGGATATTTATTGAGCATTTTATCGTCAGCTATATATTTTATATCAAAACCCGTACAACTCAAAACTATGTTTTAAAAGCCCGTATTTCAAACAAAATCATTGGCCCTATTTTATTTAAAATGCCCTATACCATATCGCTATTCTGAACCCTTAGACGTTTTACAAATTGACCTTTTTCGCGAAAAACGACTTTTCCGGACCCCTTCGGGTACCAAAAACCCCACAAAAATTTCATTTTTATTTTTATATGATCATGAAATTATCATATATCATTTTTCTTTGTATTTTTGTAATATTCAAAATTTTTGGGAATTTTTAGCATTTATTTTGTATTTATTGGATATTTAAAAATTCAATATTAATACCCAAAAATTATAAAAATTGGGGCCAAATATTTTTATTAGGAGTGTAATTAGACCCTTAATTTTACTTAGGGTTATTATTTTCATAAATATAAAAACCTGATTTACTATTAATTAAATCAGTTAATTAATTTTAAAAACCAGAAAAATAAAAAAAAAATTAGAAAGGGAATTAGGGTTAAGGTTTGTGAAGAACAGAGTAGGAGGATCAAAGCTGATTTTCATCATGATTCCGGAGTCCAAATCGTTAGTGTAAGTACTCGTTTTGAAGCTTATGATCTGTAGTTTTCGATTATGTAATTGTTTTTTATGTTTGATTGATTGAATTGAAATTTATATTTTCGGGTTTAATTTCTTGAATTCAGGTTTACAGTTCTGTTAATTGTTTGATGATTCTGTTAGCATAGACGTTTAGATCGTTGAATTTGGGATCGATTGGCACCGGGTTTGTGTTCGTTGGCTTCGGTTTCGTGCTCGCCGGAGTTTAGACGCCGCCGCCGTGTTCTTCGCGTTTTCGGCCGCGTTTCGTCGAGAGGAGGACGAGGGAAGAAGGAGAAATGTGCTGGGAGCGTTGTGGATTGAAACCCCAGAAGAATCGTGCCTGAAAAACGGAGTTTCGTCGTGGATTGGCCGCCGGAAAGCAGCCCGCCGGCGTCGGGTTCTAGGTTGCAGGGTTCGTTCTTCGTGACCCGATAACCCGAGGTCGACCCGGTTTGCAACCCGGAAACGACCCGGGTTTGATCCTTCAGAACCCAAACTCTGTTCTGATTTTGTGTTTTTGAGTAATTAATTATTTATTTATATTTTAGTAATTAAAATTAGTTTTTAATAATTCTAAAAATTAATTAAAAATTAGTTTTAAATTCTGAAAAATAGTATTATTAATTTCTAAATTATTTTATTGAATTATAAATTCGAAATTAATTACTTAATTAATTATTTAATTATTTATCTAATTATTTATTAATTATCTAATTAATTAATAATTGGGTAATTAATTAATAATTAGGTAATTAATTAATAAATAAGAATTAGAAATAATTAAGTGATATGATTAATAATCTAATAATTAGTTAATAATTCGAATAGTAATTCGATAATTAGAATTAGTATTCGAGCGATAGTTATTCGAATAATATTGCGGTAATTATTTATAGCGTATAATTAAATATCGGTAACTAATTGATTAGCGAATTGTATGAGTTTCAATAATAATATAATAGTTCGATAATTATGCGAGAATTGCGAGTAGCTCGTAGTTATACGAGTGATTAATCGTTAAGTTGGTTTATAATTCGAGTAATTCGTAGTTATTCGATAAGTAGCGTATCGGTTAATTAAATCGATTGATTTTGTAAATAATCGATCTGATCGAATAAGTAATAATAATTTGTAATAAATAATAATAATTCCTAATAATTAGGGATTAATTATTTTAAAATAAAATAATTATTAATTAATTATTTAAAAATATAATTTAGGATTGTTTTATTATAATTAATTATTTATAATTAATTATTAATTAATTAAATCTTGTTTAATTCATAATAATTCAACCGTTAGTCCGATTTGAGCGAAACGAAGACCGTTAGACTCAGAAAAATGAGACGAATTCAATAAAAATAGTTGTAAGTTATAATTTCTTCCGAAAAAGAGTGGTTTGGTGATAATTAATAGTTCGTAGGTCCTAATAGGGGTATAATTGAGTCGAATAAATCCCGAAAAATTATAATAAAATCAAATAAGGCTAGTTAATGCAGGTATGAGTCTAGAATCAATTCTAAAAATAATTATAAGTCTAAAAATTGATTATGTGCTTTATGTGCTACGTGCTTTACGTGATTATGTGAATATATGTGCTGTATAAATATATGTGTATATATGCGAGTCAGATAGAAACGCATGGGTAGACTGATAAGGTTGCGTGATATCAATTCAAGATACACGTATATAGTAAGTTATCTAAACGACTATCTTTCCATGATTGGTTCAGTGTTAGCAAGGCAGAGCAAGCTAGGATCAGAAGACGGTGAGTTGAACCAGGTTAAGTACGCGCAAGGCAAGTTTTTTCCCCTATTCTAAATTCAGAATAGTGATTTATATTTCCTTTTATCGTATCAGTTACCTTTGATAATCATTGTTCATATAAACTGTTACCCATTTATTATTGCTTGTTTCAATTTCATTTTGATTCTTGATTTCACCCAATTTATTGAATTCCCTGTTCATATTTCAATCCTTTTTACCCTTGTTACATATACTCTAGTATATCCTGGTGTTGGGATATATCAAAAGCATTCCGATTGTTCCGGATGCTAAGCCTTGGACTGGTTGGTTACTATACGGGCTGGGTTTTAGGTCTATGCAGTTGGGTATAAATCCGCACTATATTCTGACTGATCAGCAGGTTATAGTGCATATGTTGGTTCTTGTTTCCAGTCTTGTTCATTTGGTACTCGCCAGCATTGGCAAATTACTATCCTATACAGATTCAGATGGTTGTTCCAACCAGCAGCTTATTGTTTCACTTATTTCTCTCTTATACTATATTTATTATTGTAGGCTTGTTGAGCAATTTTGGCTCATCCCCTTTTATTATTATTCCTATTATTTTACAGTTAAGGTAGAGAATGAAACCCATCAGGACCCGCATAGTCAAGAAGCGAGTCAAGCAGCGGGACCCTCTAATACCAAGAGTGTTCCTTCCCATTCCCGAAGAGAGCTTTGAATTGCCAGATCAGGTGTAGCCGGATAAGTAGTAATGTTAGGTTGAATAAAAGTCTTGTGTTGAATAAAAGTTGTGTGGTGAGATTGTAGATAGAATAAAGTTTTGTAACAAAGAGAGTTCTTGAGACAGGTTTTATTTATTTGGGTTTGTAATAAAGTGTAGTATATGGTTCTTGTTTTCAACTCAGACCTTAAAAGATCCTGAGTAGTGATAGTTCGGGGTAATTATTATATTTATATTTCACTTGTGCAGGTTTAGTTGTAGTTGTTGTTAATAATGCCCCAAATCTATACCCCGGATTTGGAGGGTGTTATATTCTACACTTGGAATTGATTCAGTTATATGTGTAGAGACCATCAACGGATAGGGAGTATCCGTTGAAGTGGAAACCGATGATATCAATGGATAACTGCTGTTAAGCTTATCCGTCAAAGAACAACCACTTATCAACGGATGAGAGATATCCATTGAAGAAGGAAAATATGTAGATTTTGAAAGTGACATAATTGTTGAATCTGTGTAAATTGATTTTAAGTGAGGTGACACAGATTCTTCAACTAAGTCTGAATGAATTGGCTGATGATCCAACAAATCATCTAACATATGATGATCACCGGGATTTGAGTGGGGCTCCTCCCTGAGTTTTAAAGAGGGAGAATCAGGAATTAACGTGAATATCATATCCACATCCAGAGATGGTGATGGAGAATTTGGTGATTGATGTGGGTCTATTATGAGAGAATGGGGCTATGACTCCACATTTGCTGGAGCCACATCAAGCTAAATTTGAGAAGGCAAAGATACAGGTGGATGTATCTGTGCAGTGTGTGCCCCCTGTGTGGAAACTAGGGTTTTAGCCTTCTTTCTTCTTGAAAAGGCTTTGATAGGTGAATGTGTGGCTTTAGTGTCCCTCCCTATTTTGTTCTGTGTCCCTGGTTGGGGACTATTTTCAATAGCTGCATCCTTTTGGGAGGATGCAACTAGGGATGTGTTTGACTCCTTTTGAACCACCACAGTCTTTGAGAAACTATGGCTTGGCTGGCTAGGGTACCACTCACCTCTCCCACCTTATCCTGAGGGGTTTCTTGATGTTCACCCCTCCTCACCACTCACACCCTGTTCACTCCCTTTAGGGTTTATGGTAGTTGTTACAACTGTTGTCTTTTGAGAAACAACAGAGGTGGTTTTCTTTGACTTGTGTTTTGTGTTTTTAGTTTTGGTGGCTTTGGTAGGAACCTGTTGGGACAAAGACACAGATTGCATTGCCACACTAGAAGGAAAATAAAAAATGGGGGTGGAAGATGTAGGAGTTGCAGAAGTATTTACCTCACTTACCTGAGGTGCATTCATTATTGGTAAATATACCAATGGCACCTGGCTGTTGAGGTTAATTCTCAAAAGGTCTGCAAGGACCCTTTTCTCTGGTGCCCAACATTTTAGTTTATTGCTCTCATTAGTTATGACCAAACCTTCAGCAACGTGGTTAGCCAATAACATAAAGAATCTAGCATAGTAGATGTTATGAGATCTATTAGCTTTGTTACCTAACCTGGAACCTAATTCTAGCATGACATAGTTGCTAAAATTAAAGTACCTATCAGAAAGTAGCATATAGAGCATATTAACAAGAGATGAAGTTATGGCATCAAAATTGCTAATCTTCCCAGAGAAAACCTTGATAAAGGCATCTCCAAGAAAACTTCATTATTTCCTAAGGCCCTTTCTTCTAATGCTCCCTAAACTAGCAGAATCAAAAGAATAGCCTATGGAATCTAACATAGCAGATACATCATTATCAGTGTGTGGTGTCATGGCATTATTCTCAGGTAGCTTAAAGCAAGACTGTATATCATCACATTTAATACAGTAATCCTTACCTTTGAGGGAGAAAACAATGGTCATATATGTGGAGTTGAACTCTACAGTTCTCCAAATCTCCTCAATTACCTCACAATAGATAGTTGGGGCTTCCAGCATTGCATAGCTTAGTTTGCAGTTTTTGATGAAGTCCATCATATTGTGATAATCTGAGTGGGCTTCATTCTTTTCCACCAAGGCTACGAAATTGTTCTTTTCATAAACAAAGCCAGACTGAGACATAATCTTGACTACTGGTGCCATTGTTGTGAGTAGAGGTTGCAGAGAAAGATTGAGAGTATTGGGAGAGAAAGAGAGTAAAAATTGCAAGAAAGCGCAAAGTGAAAATAAGAATTCAATGGGCTTTTATACTTTCTTGAATTAAAACGTAAATAAAATGATTAAATGATACTTTTAAATAAATTAAAACCGTTTGAGAATAAAGAAAACTGTAGAAATTCTGAAAACTGCCTTTAATATAAATACATACAACAGTGTATATATGTATCAACGGTTAAGTACACAAATCAACGGTTGTGACTCACTTAAAGTAACTGATGTGACACTTCAACGGATGAGATAAATAGTTATCCGTTGAAGATTAACACAGTTTTTTATCCGTTGAAGGATAAAATTACCAGAAATGTATTTGTCTTTCAAAGGATAATAAACATCCGTTGATAGAACAATTTTGGCTTTCAACGGATAGGGAATATCCATTGATAGAATAATCTTTACTTAAATCCAACTTTGTTCTTGCCACAAATTCATTTCAGGCTTCAAAGCAGATTATAATGAGGACATGAGTTTATGAATAATTAAGCATACCTAGCTCACTTACTAGTCTTGTGAATGTTGATTCATCAAGTGGCTTGGTAAATATGTCTGCAATCTGCTTTTGACTTGGAACAAAATGAAGTTTCACTGTACCTTTCATCACATGTTCCCTTATGAAGTGGTACTTGATGTCAATGTGCTTGGTTCTTGAGTGCTGCACTGGATTTTCAGTAATGGCAATGGCACTTGTGTTGTCACAGAATATAGGAATTTTGTCAATAGTTAGTCCATAGTCAAATAGTTGATTTCTCATCCACAGTATCTGTGCACAGCAACTACCAGCAACAATGTACTCAGCTTCAGCTGTTGATGTTGAAACATAATTTTGCTTCTTGCTGAACCATGACACAAGCTTATTCTCTAGAAATTGACAGGTGTCAGTTGTGCTTTTCCTGTCTATTTTGCAACCTACATAATCTGCATCTGAGTAGCCAATTAGATCAAAGCCAGACTCTCTAGGGTACCAAATTCCTAGATTTGGAGTCCCTTTGAGATATCTGAAAATCCTTTTAATAGCCACTAAGTGAGACTCTTTAGGGTCAGCTTGAAATCTAGCACAGAGACATGTAGAAAACATTATATCAGGTCTACTAGCAGTAAAATATAAAAGTGAACCAACCATGCCTCTATAACTTGAAATGTCTACGGACTTTTCAGCCTTGTTTAATTCAAGCTTGGTGGCAGTGGCCATGGGAGTTTTTGCAGATCAACAATCCATTAAGTCAAACTTCTTTAAAAGATCATAAATATATTTAGTTTGACTAACGAAAATTCCACCACTAACTTGTTTAACTTGTAAACCAAGAAAATAAGTTAGCTATCCCATCATGCTCATTTCATATTTACTTTGCATTAACTTAGCAAACTTTTTACAAAGCTTATCATCTGTAGAACCAAATATAATATCATCTACATAAATTTGAACAAGTATTGTAGAGCCATTAACATTTCTAAAGAAAAGAGTTTTGTCAACATTACCTCTTGTGAAGTGATTATCTAGAAGAAATTTTGACAAAGTCTCATACCAGGCTCTAGGTGCTTGCTTTAGTCCATAGAGTGCTTTCAACAGATAATACACATAGTCTGGAAAATTTGGATCTTCAAATCCTGGAGGTTGGCTTACATAAACTTCTTTCTCCAATTCCCCATTCAGAAATGCACTCTTGACATCCATTTGATAGACCTTGAAATTGGCATGGGCTGCATAGGCTAGAAAGATTCTGATGGCTTCAAGTCTGGCAACTGGAGCAAATGTCTCATCAAAATCTATTCCCTCTTGTTGAGAATAGCCTTTAGCAACCAATCTGGCTTTATTCCTTATGACAATGCCATTTTCATCCATCTTGTTTCTGAATACCCATTTTGTGTCAATAGAACTCTTGTTCTTTGGCTTGGGTACCAGCTTCCATACTTTGTTCCTTTCAAATTGGTTTAGCTCCTCTTGCATTGCTAAAATCCAATCTGGATCCAATAGAGTTTCTTCCACTCTCTTAGGTTCCTCCTGTGATAGAAAGCTACTATACAGACATTCATCTTGAGTAGCCCTTCTAGTTTGCACTTTAGATGTAGCATCACCAATGATCAGTTCAAAAGGGTGATTCTTGGTCCATTTCCTTTGAGGTGGTAGATTAGCTCTAGATGAAGTTGCCTCAGTATTGTCATGATGTGAGATAGATTGTTGATTGGTTGAAACTCCCCCTGAGTTGCTGATCCTTTGAAAGGAATTGGGAGTTCTATCAACTGATGAAGTGAAATGATTATCCATTGACAGACTGTGATCAACGGATGCTTCATTATGAACTTCAAAGGATGATGCACTTTGTCTTTCAACGGATGCTGCATTGCTTCTATCAACGGAAGCTGAATTATGACTTTCAACGGATGCAGCATTCTGTGCATTATCCAAAGGCAGATTTTAAATTCTTTTTTAGGTGTCTTCTCCATCATTCTCATCTTCACTATCATCACAATATATCTCAATGTTTATCAAATTTGAGTCCTTCATGATGTCCCTCATCTGTTAGTCCATCAATCTTTTTATCATCAAACACAACATGCACAGATTCCATGACAATGTTGTTTTTTAGATTGTAGACTCTATATGATTTTCCAGCAGAATAACCAACAAATATTCCTTCATCAGCCTTTGTATCAAACTTCCCTTTGTGATCAAGTTGATTCCTTAGAATGTAACATTTGCAACCAAAGATATGCAGAAAGTTTAAAGTTGGTTTTCTTCTCTTGAAAAATTGATAGGGAGTCATGCCTCTTGCCTGATTAATTAGAGAAATATTCTGAGTGTAACATGCACAGTTAACAGCCTCAGCCCAAAAGTATGTTGGGAGTTTTAACTCTTCAAGCATTGTTCTTGCAGCTTCAATTAGTGATCTGTTCTTCCTTTCTACCACACCATTTTGTTGTGGAGTCCTTGGAACTGAGAACTCATGCATGATCCCATTTTCTTCACAGAACAACTTTATGGTTGTATTCTTGAACTCAGTTCCATTGTCACTCCTGATATTCCTTACTTTGAAATCTGGATAATTGTTGACTTGCTTGATATGATTGATAATGATTTCACTAGCTTCATCCTTTGATCCAAGGAAATAAACCCATAAAAACTTTGAGAAATCATCTACAATCACTAGGCAGTACCTTTTCCTTGAAATTGACAATACATTGACTGGTCCAAAAAGATCCATGTGTAGCTGTTGTAATGGTTCATCAATTGCTGATTCAAGTTTCTTACTGAATGATGTTTTCTTTTGCTTTCCTTTCTGACAAGCATCACACAGTCCATCCCTTGTGAATTCCACTAGAGGGATTCCTCTAACTAAGTCCTTTTTGACTAGATCATTCATTGTCTTGAAATTCAAATGAGACAGCTTCTTGTGCCATAGCCAACTTTCATCTGGACTTGCTTTGCTGAGAAGACAAGTAATTGATTCTGAATCTGTAGAGTTGAAGTCAGCTAAGTACACATTCCCTTTTCTAACTCCAGTTAGAACCACTTTGTTGTCCTTCTTATTTGTGACAACACAGGCTTCAGAATTGAAGGAAACAGTATTCCCTCTATCACATAGTTGACTGATGCTCAGTAGATTGTGTTTGAGACCATCAACTAATGCAACTTCATCAATGATGACATTTTCTTTTGAAATCGAGCCATATCCCATAGTGAACCCTTTGCTGTCATCTCCAAAGGTTATGCTAGGGCCAGCTCTCTTCTTGAACTCTGTGAGCAGGGTGAAATCTCCTGTCATGTGTCTTGAACAGCCACTGTCCAAGTACCATAGATTCCTTCTTTTTCCCTGCACACAACAAAATCAATCAAGTTGATTTTGGTACCCAAGTTTCCTTGGGTCCAGCCTTGTTAGTCTTTTTCTTAGACTTCATTCCTCCTGTATCTTTTGACTTAGGTAACTTTGGGTCAATCTTGGTCTCAGATGTAGTTGGTTGAAGTGTAGGGTTAGTTACAGAATCATTTAGCACATTTGATTGAATTTGATAAGGCATGTGATAAGTGGCATTTTATACCACTTAGAACGTCTTAAAATGGCTTAAATTGGTGTCTTGAAATCAAGTATTTTGTGTATTTAATGCGTTTTTCTAGTGTTTATGCATTTCAGGGTATTAGTTGCATTTCGGGGGATGAATCATCAAGAATAAGCCTTGGCATGTGTTCACCATTGCGAGAGGAAAGGAATGGGCAGATTACGGCGAAGAAACGGAGCAAGCTTGGAATTTTTCCAGTAGGGTCCTGCGCGCCCGCGCAGCAGCCTGCGCGCCCGCGCAGAAATGCTGAGCGGCCGCGCAAGGTCGGGGAAAAAGCTGAATTATTTCAGACTTCTACTTCTGTGTGGCTTCCAACTTCTATGTAATCTGAGTTTTATGGGACTATTATATAAGTAGATTTGAGACGTTTTCACAAAA
Source organism: Apium graveolens (assembly GCF_009905375.1). Lineage (NCBI taxonomy): Eukaryota > Viridiplantae > Streptophyta > Magnoliopsida > Apiales > Apiaceae > Apium > Apium graveolens. The sequence continues at coordinate 128,388,790 of NC_133652.1, read as the reverse complement.
AGTATTAAGGAGATTATGTTTTAGATTGTGTTTTACGCAAGAAGCGAAGGAGATAAGGAAGAAGACCGATTTAGCACACCGCAATGAAGAGGAAGCATATATTCTTGTGATTCTTGTTTCGTTGTATCGTTGGATGCTAGTTTTCTTGCTTTGACTTATTTACTCTTGTGACGTACTCTGTTTTAATATAATTAGTTTAGTTATTATTTTCTTGTGTTTGTTTATCATGATTTCATATGAACCCATGATGGCGATAAGTTCTATTATGGGCTAATCGTGATCATGGGGTTTCAACGGATTTATTATGGAATTCTTTAGTTAATTGTTTAATACTTTAGTGTGTGATGATTGCATGATATCTAGTATTGGTTGCGCGTATTCATCTTATGTGCGTCGCGAACATATAAGATAGGGTGTTAATCTCTTGTGAAGCGACGGTGGATCTAGAGATTTAGAACTTGCCATGCTAGCATAGGTTCATGTACGTTGTGCATGATTAGTGGGTAACTCTAACAGTTTTATTTGCCCTATGTAATCAAAAGGAATAACTTGTGCTTAAATCGTTGTGTTGTCAATTTCTGTAGACATATAGGAACTCAACATAATTGATGACTATTCAACTTCTATCTTAATTGTGGATGCTTGGTAGAATGGTATTAGTACAATGAAAGTTGGTTTTTATCAGTTTCGTGTTATTCGATTAATATCATCACTATCACATGCTAAAGGTAATAACAATGGCTATAGAAGGAAGTAATAATGAAGTTGTGATCTCATGAGTGTTTTATTATTGATAATTTGAAGTGTTAGTTAAGTAGTTAATTATAGTTAATATTTAATCAACAATTTTAAGTGTTATCTTAACATTGAGAAGTAATCATACATTGGTGAGTGAGTTTAATTAGACAATAACTTAGTCTGAGTCTCTGAGGGAACAAACTAGAAAGTATTCTATATTACTTGCGAACGCGTATACTTGCGTGAATATTAGTGCGTGTTTTCGCCCTAACAAGTTTTTGGCGCCGCTGCCGGGGACTCGGCGTATTTGTTTAGTTTATGTACTTACCATCATTGGTCATTAGGACTCAGTGATTAGGACGTAGTAGTTACTTACTCTTTTCGGTTGTGTTTCAGGTACTTTAGCAAGCGTTTATGCAAACTCGTTCTCGTGCTCGCAAGAGGACTTTAGATACAACTGAGGAGACAAACGCAGTTCTTGATATTCCGGAGAAGTTAGATTTTGAGGATTCAGATTCAGGCGCTGAGCAGAAAGAACCAGTAAACATGGGAGATTGTATTGTTCAAGCTGATCCAGCTCTTATGGATTTTTCTTGGCCTAAAATTGATGATATTCAGTCAAGCATCCTTCATCCGGCTATTCAAGCTAACACCTTTGAAATCAAGCCGGGCACTATTCAGATGGTGCAGAATTCTGTTTCTTTTGGAGGAGCGGCAACTGAAGACCCCAACATGCACATAAGAAATTTTGTCGAGATCTGCAGCACTTTTAAGTATAATGGCGTGACTGATGAGGCTATCAAGTTGAGGCTTTTCCCATTCTCACTGAGGGATAAGGCTAAAGACTGGTTACATTCTGAACCAGCTGGGTCCATCACTACGTGGCAAGATCTTGCGCAAAAGTTTCTGGTGAAGTTTTATCCAATGGCAAAGACTGCTGCTATGAGGAGTGCTCTTACTCAGTTTGCACAGCAACCTACAGAATCTATGTGCGAGGCTTGGGAACGCTACAAGGAAATGTTGAGAAAATGTCCACATCATGGAATGCCGGATTGGATGGTAATCACTGGTTTTTATAATGGTTTGGGGGCCCAATCTCGGCCTATGCTCGATGCAGCAGCTGGAGGAGCCTTATGGGCTAAAAGCTATACTGAGGCGTATAATCTTATAGAGACAATGGCTGCAAATGAGCATCAAAACCCAACTCAGAGGATGACGTCAGGCAAGGTCGCAGGTATTCTGGAAGTTGATGCAGCCACCGCTATTGCAGCCCAGCTCCAAGCACTATCAATGAAGGTTGATTCTCTGGCTACGTATGGAGTTAATCAAATAGCTATGGTTTGTGAGCTTTGTGCAGGTTCTCATGCTACGGATCAGTGTTCTCTTGTCAACGAATCTGTTCAGTATGTGAATAATTATCAGCGACAACAGCAGCCTGTGCCAGCGACCTATCATCCTAATAACAGAAATCATCCAAATTTCAGCTGGGGGAATAATCAGAATGTTATTCAGCCAACATATCAGCAAGGAGTAAGTAAACAGTTTAACCCACCTGGATTCCAGCAACCACAGCAGTATGCTACAAGGCAATCATATCCTCAACAGGGAAGTGCAGCTGCACCTACTAGTGCTGATTTTGAGGAACTTAAGCTGTTGTGCAAGAGTCAGGCGGTTTCTATCAAGACCTTGGAAAATCAAATCGGTCAATTAGCCAATGTAGTGCTCAATCGTCAACCTGGCACTCTTCCCAGTGACACGGAAGTACCAGGCAGGAAGGAAGCTAAAGAGCAAGTCAAGGCTATTACCTTAAGGTCTGGAAAAGTAGCTGATGCTGAAAAGGCAAAAGAAGTCGAAGCTGAAGTTAGAGATGAAGAATCTAAGCAAAAGGAGAAAGTGGCGGAACAAAAGAAGACTACTGTTGAACACACTCTGCCTGAGGCTAATACAGGGGAGAAACAGCTCTATCCTCCACCACCTTTTCCTAAGAGATTGCAGCAACAAAAGCTGGATAGACAGTTCGGGAAGTTTCTGGAGGTGTTCAAGAAACTTCACATCAATATACCTTTCGCTGAGGCTCTGGAACAAATGCCTAGTTATGCGAAGTTTATGAAGACTATTCTTTCAAGGAAGGTGAAACTGGATGACCTTGAAACCGTTGCTCTCACGGAAGAATGCAGCGCGGTTCTGCAACAAAAGTTACCACCAAAACTGAAAGATCCAGGAAGCTTCACCATTCCTTGCACCATTGGCAATCTAACTTTTGACAAGTGCCTTTGTGATTTGGGAGCAAGCATTAATCTGATGCCCTTGTCGATCTTTAAAAAGCTGGATCTGCCTGATCCAAAACCCACATACATGTCGCTACAATTGGCGGACCGTTCCATTACTTACCCAAGGGGCATAGTTGAGGATGTGCTCGTCAAGGTGGATAAGCTCTTCTTTCCAGCAGATTTTGTTATTCTGGATTTTGAGGAAGATAAGAAGATTCCCATAATCTTGGGGAGGCCTTTCTTGGCTACTGGCCGTACCTTGATAGATGTGCAAAAAGGGGAACTTACTATGCGGGTCCAAGATCAGGATGTGACCTTCAACGTATTCAAGGCAATGAAATTCCCTACAGAAGATGAGGAGTGCTTAAAAGTGGATGTGATTGATTCCGCAGTTACTTCGGAAGTCGAGCACATGCTAATGTCTGATGCATTGGAAAAGGCCTTAGTGGGGGAATTTGACAGTGATGATGAAGATAGCAACGAGCAATTACAATATCTGAACGCTTCTCCCTGGAAGCGAAAGCTGGACATACCATTTGAATCTCTTGGTACTTCTGACCTCAAGAACGCTGAAGGGAAGCTCAAACCATCAATAGAGGAGGCACCTACCTTAGAGCTCAAACCATTACCTGAACACTTGAGGTATGCTTTTTTAGGTGATTCATCTACGTTACCTGTTATTATTTCAGCTGACCTTTCAGGTAGTGAGGAAGACAAGCTCTTAAGAATTTTGAGAGAATTCAAATCGGCTATAGGATGGACCATAGCAGACATCAAGGGGATAAGTCCTTCATATTGTATGCATAAAATTCTTCTAGAGGAAGGTAGTAAGCCAACTGTGGAACAGCAACGAAGACTGAATCCCATCATGAAGGAGGTGGTGAAGAAAGAAATTCTGAAATGGCTAGATGCAGGCATCATTTATCCTATTTCTGACAGCTCATGGGTGAGCCCCGTACAATGTGTTCCTAAGAAAGGAGGTATCACTGTGGTCGCAAATGAAAAGAATGAGCTCATCCCTACTCGAACAGTTACAGGATGGAGAGTATGCATGGATTATAGGAAATTGAACAAAGCCACAAGAAAGGATCACTTTCCTCTTCCATTTATTGATCAAATGCTTGACAGATTGGCGGGACATGAGTATTTTTGTCTTCTGGATGGTTATTCCGGGTATAATCAGATTTGTATTGCACCAGAGGATCAGGAAAAGACTACCTTCACTTGTCCGTTTGGCACATTTGCTTTTCGTAGAGTTTCGTTTGGGTTATGTGGCGCCCCGGCCACCTTTCAGAGATGTATGATGGCTATATTCTCTGACACGATTGGAAATAACGTCGAAGTGTTCATGGATGACTTCTCCGTCTTTGCACACTCATATGATGAATGTTTGAATAATCTGCGCGCCGTACTCAAAAGATGCGTGGAAACTAATTTGGTGCTTAATTGGGAGAAATGTCATTTTATGGTGTGTGAAGGCATTATCCTTGGGCATAAGGTCTCTAGCAAGGGTCTGGAGGTGGACAAGGCTAAGGTGGGAGTCATTGAAAATCTTCCCCCACCCAATTCTGTGAAAGGAATCCGTAGTTTTCTTGGTCATGCGGGTTTTTATCGGTGATTCATCAAGGACTTTTCAAAGATATCTAAGCCATTGTGCAATTTGCTTGAGAAAGATGTGCCTTTCAAATTTGATGATGAATGTTTGGCAGCATTCGAAACTCTCAAGAAGAGTTTGATCACTGCACCAGTTATTACAGCACCAGATTGGACAGAACCGTTTGAGATGATGTGTGATGCGAGTGATTATGCGGTAGGTGCAGTTCTGGGACAGCGCAAGAAAAATCTCTTCCATGTGGTCTACTATGCGAGTAAGACTTTAAATGGTGCCCAATTGAACTACACCACTACTGAGAAGGAGCTTTTGGCTATAGTCTTTGGCTTTGAGAAATTTCGATCTTATCTGCTTGGTACAAAAGTAACAGTATTCACTGATCATGCAGCTATTCGCTATCTGGTTTCTAAGAAGGATTCGAAGCCGAGACTCATTCGTTCGGTGCTTTTACTTCAGGAATTTGAGTTAGAGATCAAAGATAGAAAAGGTACCGAGAATCAAGTAGCTGACCATCTCTCTAGGTTGGAGAATCCCGATTCTACTTCACAAGATAGGACGTTAATCAATGAATCTTTTCCGGATGATCAGTTGTTTGCAATTCAGGAGGAAGAACCATGGTTTGCAGATATTGTAAACTATCTTGTCAGCAATATAATGCCTCTTAATTTGACATCCGCGCAAAAGAAGAAGTTTCTGCATGAGGTGAAGTGGTATATGTGGGATGAACCATATTTGTTTAGACAGGGAGCTGACCAGACATCAGGAGATGTATCCCGTTCTGTGAGACGGAGGGGATATTACGAGACTGCCATTCCACGGTTTATGGTGGACACTATGGAGGTGAGAAGACGGCAGCTCGTATTCTGCAAGCAGGTTTTTTCTGGCCTACTTTGTTCAAGGATGCTCATCGGTTTGTTTTAAGGTGTGATCATTGCCAAAGAGTGGGAAATTTGTCAAGGAAGGATGAGATGCCATTAAATGTGATGCTTGAAGTCGAGATCTTTGATGTGTGGGGAATCGATTTCATGGGGCCTTTTATCTCGTCTTGCAATAATCAGTACATCTTGCTGGCAGTCGATTATGTCTCAAAATGGGTCGAAGTTAAAGCTTTACCGACAAATGATGCAAAGGTAGTACTAAATTTTCTTCATAAGCAAATTTTCACAAGGTTTGGAACGCCTCGGGTAATCATAAGTGATGAAGGATCGCATTTTTGCAACCGTAAGTTCACTTCTATGATGCAGCGTTATAATGTGAATCATCGAGTAGCTACTGCCTATCATCCGCAAACAAATGGTCAAGCGGAAGTGTCTAACAGAGAGATAAAGCGCATTCTAGAGAAGGTTGTTTGTCCGTCAAGGAAGGATTGGTCTTTAAAGCTCGATGAAGCTGTTTGGGCTTACAGAACAGCATACAAAACTCCACTTTGGATGTCACCGTTTCAGTTGGTGTACGGTAAGGGATGTCATCTACCGGCGGAGCTTGAGCATAAGGCCTACTGGGCATTGAAGAAATTGAACCTGGATTTAGATGCAGCTGGTAAGAAAAGAATGCTTCAGCTTAATGAACTTGATGAATTTCGACTTCAAGCGTACGAGAATAACAAAATGTATAAGGAAAAGGTGAAGAGGTGGCACGATAGGAAGCTACATCCTAAGTTATTTGTGCCAGGGCAACAAATTCTTTTATTCAACTCTCGGCTCCGACTTTTTCCTGGGAAGTTGAAATCAAGGTGGTCTGGACCTTTTATTGTCAAAACTGTGTTTCCACATGGAGCGGTGGAAATTTTTGAGAATGATTCGGACCAAGCATTCAAGGTTAACGGTCAGCGGTTGAAGCACTACTATGGGGACATGGCAAACCGAGAGGTGGTTAGTGCCATTTTGTTGACTACTTGAGAAAGGTACGAAACATCAAGCTAATGACGAAAAAGAAGCGCTGCGTGGGAGGCAACCCATGAATTGTTGTTACAGGAACCCTTAGAAGTTAATAACCTATCCAAAAACACAAAAAAATCAGAAAACAGGGGCTGAAAAAAATTTTTTCCAGAGACCATCTGCGCGCCCGCGCAGCTATGCTGAGCGGCCGCGCAGCTTGCTGCGCGCCCGCGCAGAAATGCTGAGCGGCCGCGCAGGGGTCGAGTTCCAGAAAATTTTTTGCAGTTCAGAAAAAAAAAAACAAATACACAAAAAACAGTTTTAGCCCATAAACCCACGAATTGTTCCCACTACCCCATCATTGTAACCCTTAATTCCCAAACCCTAATCTAATCCATACCCTATATATACATACACCTATCCTACATATCTCCCACAAAACTTCCTACACTTAAACCTCTCACAAACATCAAAAATCAGTTCTTACACACTTCTATTCATGAATCAATGGCACCCAAGAGAGCACGCACTATTGACAGCAGCAGCACAGTTCCTACTGCTGATTCTTCGAGGGGCACTGCTGCAAGGCCTCGTTTAACTGACAGAGCTGCGGAGGAGGAGTACATTAGGCTGTTGGGGAAGCCGATTCTGAAGGAGAGGGGGTTTTTACCATCAGGGAGGGATGGTGAGTTGTTGCCCATGATTGCAGAGAAGGGGTGGATAGCTTTTTGTGAGTCACCCGAAGCAGTACCGATGAGCGTTGTTCGCGAGTTCTACGCGAACGCGAAGGCTGAAAAGAATGGGTTTTCTGTAGTCCGTGGGCTGACGGTTGATTATCATCCTGCGGCGATTTGCCGTGTGATTGGACAGCGAGAGAGGAAGCCCGAGGAGGAGAACTGGAATGAAAAGACTGCTGAGGATTTTGACTTGGATTTGATTTGTGCGACTCTCTGTCGACCGGGCACAGTTTGGAACCGCAGTCCAGCCAATAATGAGTATCGTCAATTTCCGGCGATCGCCATGAACAGGTATGCCCGTGCATGGAATGCATTTATATGTGCTAATATTTTGCCTTCTTCACATGCACACGAGGTCACAGTTGAGAGAGCACAGCTGTTGTGGGGAATTCTGAATGAGGAATACTATGTGGACCTTGGTGAGTTTATCTACCAAGGAATTCTGAAGTTTTTGAGGGGAGCAAAGCATATGAACATCCCTTATGCATCCACGGTTACGAAGCTATGCCGAGCAGTGGGAGTGAACTGGCCGGCTCATGAGCAGTTGCAGTTGCCAGCAGCTCCGATAGATTCTGGCACTCTGAATGGGATGCAGGAGTGGACCGGTGGTGAGCCTGAGGAGCATGGGCTGGGTTATCGTCTTCCAGGAGGGCGTCCAGCACGAGGTGCTACTATGGCCAGGCCAGGGCGTGGTGAGGCTGGTTCGTCGAGAGCTCAGGAGGGTGCTGGGATGGGTGATGCCCAGTATAGGAGGCTTTCACGGCGGATGGATGCCATGTATGAGACGCAGAATAGGTTTGCTCAGGAGCTCACCCTTGGGTTAGGGACTGCTTTTCAAGGCCTTGGAGCTGATATCCAGTGGCCAGTTTTTGGTGAGGACTCTGCATACCCGCCGCCTGATACTCCACCCGCTGAGGGTGATGATGATGATGACTCCGAGTAGGTATATCCTGTGTTCCTTTCTACTACTTTCACTGAGGACAGTGAAGATTTTTAGTTTGGGGGTGGTAGTTAAAGGAATACTGTGTGTGTGTCATTTAGTTGCATATTCATGATAGTTAGTTCATATAGTTGCATAATTTATGCCATATAGTTTTTTTTTATGAATGTCATGTAGCTCATGCATTTACTATGATCCCTTTTGCAATGATTTATCGACTGAATTGTGATATTGATGCGAGTGTAGTGATAGCATTAAAGTGATATTAAGTTGTGTAGGTTGATATGCATGCTAGAAACAATTGTAAGTCCACTAAGTCTTAAAAAATGCGTAAGGGCTAGATTGTTGTTATGATTTGGTTGTTTTCAAGGTCAATCTATTTATTATGCTTAGAATTCGATTATAGGTTCTTAGTGATAAAAACATGAAAAAGAAAATTTTTCATGGAGAAAAAAAAATATGGAAGTTGTTGCTAGTTGTGGCTAGGCGTCAAATGGCTAGTAGCCGGCTCGCTTATGTTGCGAGTAGTCTAGGGATGAGTAAGATGGAGCGAAACGCACTTGCTCAGAAGTTAAAAAAAAAAAAAAAAATTTGCATAATTGATCAAGAGTGGGCTCTTTGGTATTCGAGTTATTAAGTTCTTAGGGGACTTTGTGCCTAGTGACCTAAGGCTTTTAGAGTCTGGGATCCGCTAACCTAACGCTCGTTACATGGATACCATTGTATAAGTCTTTTGTGGACCTCACTCATTGCACGGTCAAATAAGCATTTGAGTTGTAAATAAAAAGCACAATTCCGTAGTAAGCTCCAGAGTTCTTGTAGTGTTGTATATCACTTTGTGCCTAGAATTTTTATTCTTTGTATAATCGTAGGATTGCCTTGAGGATAGTCTAGTCATAAGTAATTGGTCTAGTTCCGAAGCATATCTGTTAAGTATTTGCACACACCACGTTTCTGGCTGTTTGTCCGGTTGCATGAGTTTATTGATCTTTAAATATCTAACTGCATTCGTTGAGATGTGAGAATTTGGTTGGTTAATTATAGTAAGGGGGATCGTTGCATTTTCATATAGATTGCATTCATGCATATTTTTATTTGTTTTGAGTCTGTGACGCTTGAGGACAAGCATCAATTTAAGTTTGGGGGTGTGATAAGTGGCATTTTATACCACTTAGAACGTCTTAAAATGGCTTAAATTGGTGTCTTGAAATCAAGTACTTTGTGTATTTAATGTGGTTTTCTAGTGTTTATGCATTTCAGGGTATTAGTTGCATTTCAGGGGAGGAATCATCAAGAATAAGCCTTGGCATGTGTTCACCATTGCGAGAGGAAAGGAATGGGCAGATTACGGCGAAGAAACGGAGCAAGCTTGGAATTTTTCCAGTAGGGTCCAGCACGCCCGCGCAGTAGCCTCCGCGCCCGCGCAGAAGTGCTGAGCGGCCGCGCAAGGTCGGGGAAAAAGCTAAATTATTTCAGACTTCTACTTCTGTGTGGCTTCCAACTTCTATGTAATCTGAGTTTTTATGGGACTATTATATAAGTAGATTTGAGACGTTTTCACAAAAAGTATTAAGGAGATTATGTTTTAGATTGTGTTTTACGCAAGAAGCGAAGGAGATAAGGAAGAAGACCGATTTAGCACACCGCAACGAAGAGGAAGCATATATTCTTGTGATTCTTGTTTCGTTGTATCGTTGGATGCTAGTTTTCTTGCTTTGACTTATTTACTCTTGTGACGTACTCTGTTTTAATATAATTAGTTTAGTTATTATTTTCTTGTGTTTGTTTATCATGATTTCATATGAACCCATGATGGCGATAAGTTCTATTATGGGCTAATCGTGATCATGGGGTTTCAACGGATTTATTATGGAATTCTTTAGTTAATTGTTTAATACTTTAGTGTGTGATGATTGCATGATATCTAGTATTGGTTGCGCGTATTCGTCTTATGTGCGTCACGAACATATAAGATAGGGTGTTAATCTCTTGTGAAGCGACGGTGGATCTAGAGATTTAGAACTTGCCATGCTAGCATAGGTTCATGTACGTTGTGCATGATTAGTGGGTAACTCTAACAGTTTTATTTGCCCTATGGAATCAAAAGGAATAACTTGTGCTTAAATCGTTGTGTTGTCAATTTCTGTAGACATATAGGAACTCAACATAATTGATGACTATTCAACTTCTATCTTAATTGTGGATGCTTGGTAAAATGGTATTAGTACAATGAAAGTTGGCTTTTATCAGTTTCGTGTTATTCGATTAATATCATCACTATCACATGCTAAAGGTAATAACAATGGCTATAGAAGGAAGTAATAATGAAGTTGTGATCTCATGAGTGTTTTATTATTGATAATTTGAAGTGTTAGTTAAGTAGTTAATTATAGTTAATATTTAATCAACAATTTTAAGTGTTATCTAAACATTGAGAAGTAATCATATATTGGTGAGTGAGTTTAATTAGACAATAACTTAGTCTGAGTCTCTGAGGGAACGAACTAGAAAGTATTCTATATTACTTGCGAACGCGTATACTTGCGTGAATATTAGTGCGTGTTTTCGCCCTAACAGCATGGATTGTGCAAACATATTATTCCACATAGGCATGTTGTATGGCATCTGAGGCATACTGAATGCAGTAAAATAAGGATTATTAATATATGGCATGTTTGCAAAATGTGCATGAGGATTCTGATGAGACATAACAGGCATAGCATGCAGAGGTGACATAGACATGTTAGGCATGGAGGGAGTTAAAGGCATGGGAGCATTCTTAACAGATTTGTAGTTATCAGATAGATGATTAACACTTTTACAATGTACACAGCTTTTTCTAGGATCATACTTATCAGGTGTGTAATTGTTGTGTTTATTAATCCCTACCTTCCCATTTCTATTAGATTTTCTTTTAGTTTCCTTTTTATCCTCAACCAATTTAAGCCTATTTTTCAGCTGATCTAAAGTCATGTGTCCTATATTCACCTTACTGGCATCTTTGGATGTGCTAGCTCCTTCTTTGACAAAGTTCTTGAAAGTTGAACCAACCTTCTTATTGAGATTATTCTTTTTAGAATCACTTGCCTGTTTTAATTGATGAGCTTTCAACGGATGCTCTTTTTCTTCCTTCAACGGATAACTTTCATCATCCGTTGATTCCACATCCGTTGACAATCCATCAATTAATTCTAACTCCTTTTTGTTTTTCTTCCAGGCATTCTCACAGAATGATTCAATTCCCTGAACCTTGATAATCTGAGCACTAACATCCCTAGATGTTTTCCAGGCCTTGATTACCTCTTGCTCACTTTCTAACTGTTAAGAAAGAATTTCTACTTTCTTAACAGCTTCTTCTAGTTCACTTTCAACAGTCAAGCATTTAATTTTAATCTTCTCAAGCTCAATTACCTGATCCTCTAACACAGCATTCCTATCACTTAAAAACACATTATTCTCTTTGATTCTTGTGTTTTCTTTAGCTAGTGATTTAAGGGAAACACGCAAATGATATAATTCATTGGACATATCATTTATGGCTTCATTGCATTCAATCTTAGAAAGCTGAGAGAGATCAGTTATAATTACCTGGTTGCTTGATAAACTAGTTTCATTTTCATCAGAATTAGCCATCAGGGCTAGGTTGACATATTCCATATCATCATCTTTATTGACTCCATCTACTGCCCAATCATCTTGAGTCAGAAAAGCTCTTTCCTTTTGTTTGAGCAAATCAAAATACTTCTTTTTGTAATCAACTTGCTCAAATTTCTTCTTATCAGAGGTTGACTTCCTGCACTCATTTGCAAAGTGTCCACTAATGCCACAGTTATAACATTTGAACTTAGATTTGTCCACCATGTTTTTGTTTGACTTAGTGAATTTTGTATTTTTCCTGAATTTCATCTTTACAAACCTCCTGGACAGAAAAGCCATATGTTCATCAACATCATCAGAGTCATCTTGACTGGAATTGTCTTCATCCTCAGCTACTTGCTCCTTTCCCTTGCTTGATTCTGATTTGCTTGTGCCAATTTTGAGACTTGGCATTGTCTTTTCCTCATTCCTGGCTTCAATCTTCTCATTGTCAACTACAAGTGCAACTGATCCTCCTTTTCTCTTTCCCTTTTCCAACAACTCATCTTGCTCCATCTCAAGTTCATATGTCTTCAAAATTCCATATAATCTTTCAAGTGTGAAGTCCTTATAATCTTGAGAATTTCTTAGAGAAACAGTCATAGACTTCCATTCCTTTGGTAGAGACCTCAGAAATTTTAAATTAGAGTCCTTGACTTGGTACACTCTGCCATACAGCTTCAATCCATTCAACAGTTTCTGAAATCTGTTGAAGGTATCATTCAATGATTCTCCTTCTTCAAAATGAAAATATTCATACTGTTGAATGAGAAGTTGCATTTTGTTTTCTCTAACTTGCTCAGTACCTTCACAGATAAGTTGCACAGTATCCCAAATTTCCTTAGCAGTTTGGCTGTTAATGACATTGTCAAACATATCTTGATCTAGGCCATTAAACAGAATGTTCATGGCTTTCTTGTCCTTGTGAACCTCTTCAATATCTTCAACAGTCCATTCTGCTTTTGGCTTGGGAATAGACTGTCCAACAACAACTGTTGCAGTAGCAGCTGTGGCCACCTTGTGAGGGATGTGAGGACCATTTTCAATGCAGTTGATGTAACTTTCATCTTGAGAGAGAAGATGTAAATGCATCTTCACTTTCCAGTGATGATAGTTATCTCTTTCCAGGATTGGAATCTTTACACCAATATCCTTCTTACTCATGATGTTAGCAGAATAGATGTAACACCCCCAAATCCGGGGTCGGGGATCCGGGTTGTCACGAGTTCCATTTTCCTTAATAACACCCAATCTTAATAAATAATCAACTACTCTGTACTGTGACCCCACAATAAACACACACACCACAAGTTATAGTCTCAGAGATGAATATCCAAAAATAATCACAAGTCGTTTTATTCCATAATTATATGCCAATACACCTTAAAAGGGTTTCTGAATAAATTTACATTTCTTTGCAATTATTACAATTCATAAATATACATAAATCTGGTACATCAAAAGTTGAAGCCTAGCCTATTGGTAGTTCCTACCTCAGCTACAGTGACATCAATGCCTATAGGAAACTGCGGAACATTTCCTATCCGCTCGCGAATTGGGAGCTTGGTCATGTTCATCTTTTCTATCTGTTATGTGATGAAAGAAGAAAGCAAGGGTGAGCAGCAAGCCCACCAAAATAATATGTATAATGATTAACAATATATGAGCCTTCTCATAGTACTCATGAAAGTCTTGGTCAAAAGAAATGAACCAAGTTTGATATCTTAATGCGATGAAGTCGCAAAATATTCAATATATATACATATATACTTCTCAAAATCTTGGAAGTCCTCTTCCATGCATAATATACACAGAGTTTCAGTTTATAACTGTATAAAACTATCGTTGCAAGGTGATCTCATATATCTAACCTTGTCTCAACGTTTTTCTGAAAATCTTTGACATGCATAAGATAATCATTTACTAGATATAAGTTTAAAAGATGAAGTTACAAGATACTCTAATATACTTATATCTTTTCCAAATACTACTTGAACTACCACCGTTCAAGTTATAATTAGTTCAAAAGTTCATCACATAGATGAGACTACACGATAATACTTGAATAGATTCAATCTTTAAAATATCATCAAAATAAAATGAAGTTATGAGATACTTCATTTGATGCAAACATCATTTGAAAACTTGACCCTGCCAACACTCAACAATCGCCCAACCGTAGCCTTTCTATCGAAGTGCTCTGGGTAGTGTTGCAGAAATATCCAATTGGATGATGAACTCATTACGGGAGTTTGCCGCGCCAGGAAGACCACTTACGATGATCAGTCGTAGTAGTACAACCCCGCCATTTTCTACATGTAGAGGAGAACCTGTTGGATTTACTTGTCAACCGAACACTGAACTCCTAAGGAATGGACCGCCTTAGCGGAACTTCCAGGCCATTTGGGCCAATATAATAAGGCTGGGCCGGCGCTACTCGACCACTTACGCCACTCCTAGTTCAGATGAAATCCATGACTCTATAACGTAAAGATCGTCCCCACTTTCCCCAAGTAGAAACTTGTTGATACGGCTCCACTAAGAAGTCGTATCTAGTTGGAAAGGAAAACTCACCGATATTTCCCAGGCGATGCCTGTTAATGGATTAACTTGTTCCAAGAATTTTACTTTCCGAGTGTTGGGTAAGTAATCAAAATTCTTTTATCAAGACAGCAACCTTGTTGCGAATATAAAACACACCATAGAGCCGGATCCCTCAGGTTTTGAGCGAGTATTTAAATCCCCTTCGAAAGGAAGATCTTAAATATAAAAAAAATGAGTTTTGGGATCCGCCCTAACCTTTAAAAATCATTTTGAAGACTCGAAAACATTTTTAAGAATGTTTGGAGTAATGCTGATTTAGCAAAATAAATCAGTCCCAATATATTAGAAAATATCTGAATATTATTATTTAAATAATATTCCCATAAAGAATAATCTTTATAAAAATAATTGAAGTAGAAGTTTTAAAACTTATACTTGAAATGAATATTAAATAACCAAAGATATACCTATACGAAAGTACTATCTTTATTTGAATAATCAAAAGTGAGTTTGATTATCGACACCTTATTCTTTAATAAAATAAAGAATATATCTCAGCAAATAATCGGAGTCATAGATCCTCAAATGAATATTCAAATAATATTTAATAAATAAAATAAGCTGAGTCATAAGCCCTCGAATGAATATTCGAAATAATATTCAATAAATAAATAAGCTGAGTCATAAGCCCTCGAATGAATATTCGAAATAATATTCATTAAATAAAATAAGCTGAGTCATAAGCCCTCGAATGAATATTCTAAATAATATTCATTAAATAATATAAAGCTATCGAATAAACCTTATTCGATTAATAGTTTTGAAAACTATAACCATATATATATATAAATATATATATATAAAATCTACTCAGGATCCTCGACTCCCGGTTTTAGAAAATGTTTTCACCATTGGGTCCCTATACTAAGGGTATATGCAAATTACCGCTATTCTCTAGCATAGGTATTATCAACTGAACCAACAGATATATATGGCAAGAATACGAAACAGGCATGCATATGTACCATATCACATGCTACAATATATCGCAAGAATTTGCTAATTTAACCATCATGCATCTATCACAAGATCATGCATATACAAGTGTATACATCACAACAACAGTATAACGGATAGAAAACTTGCCTGAGTGCTCCCGGATAGAATTAAGCTTAGAGTGGGTCCGATAACCTATGAACAACAACATAAGTCGGAATTAAACCCCGGTCGCTTAAGAAACTAGACTTTAACCATTTGGAGTCATAATGTTCGCTTTCGCGCTTAACGATTTACTTAAGTCGCTCGAGTACCCTCGGCTCCCCCATTTTTAATAAATTAACCATTACGAGTTTTAAGGCGATTCTTTCGCAAGTGTCTTACCAACTGCCTATTACACCTTACATAAATGTTTCATACTTCAATTAATCCTTTAAGGTCTTTAACCTATGTTTCAAAGTAAGGCGAGGGGTAATCTTTTGTTCGCGAAACGTCGTTACTTAAAACGGCCGTTTCTCCTAAACCGTACATCGGAATCAAACGAACCACATATCAAAACGAAGCTCGTAACATGAACTATCTAAACATGGCAATGGTCAAAACCTAACAGTGAGTTCAAGGGTTCTGATGTTAAGAACAAAAACAGTCTACGGTAAATCGGGCATTACGACGGCTATGTTTAAGCGATTTCCCAAATTTTATACCATTCCAATTCAACCCACAATCAATCCACAATCAAAACTCCATCCATACCATACTACAACAGCCCCAACAACTCAATATTACTAATTCATACTTATTTCTCAATTATGAACTAAGAGTTTACTTAAGTTCATTAACTAATAACCAAGACTTCCAACTTCAAAAATATCACAAAACCAACCAATCTCTAAACACACCATAATCATGCCTCTCATCAACTAAACTACTCATAAAAAGCTTTAAACATGATTACACACCCATTACACTAACCCATCATCTAAACATTAGGAAATCTAAACAACAAAGCTTAAGACTAAGATCATGAAGAGTTATACCTTCCTTGAAGCTTTTAATCCATGAAAGATCCTTGGACTGCCCATGGAAGCCTTAATCTAACCTCCTACAAGCTTGATCTTTCAAAGAAATCAAGAACACAAAAATTAATTTCAAGAAGTACTATTCACCATCTTCTTCCTTGATTTATAAAAAAAGATTGGCTTGGAATTAGAAGCTTAAACTTATAGGAAGTATGTAACTATCCATGGGGAAGCTTAGATAAATACCTTGCCAAATAGTAAGTGGTGGAGCTTGGATCTTCATTTTTTAAGAAAAGGGGCCGAGAGCTTCAAGAAGAAAAAGAAAGGAAATGAATTTTTTGCTTGCTTGGTGTGTTTGTTATTTGTTTTGCTTGCCTTGGTTGCTTTTGATTTGTTTTTGGGTAATTACTTTTCTAACCTTGACTTTTTGTGCTTTTAAATCAACCACATCTCTTTCCCCTTATGTCATGCTTACATAATCAAGTGATGTCACCCTCCCTCCTTTGTCCTCTTTCTATTGGTTTGATGACATCATCCCCACTAACTCTTTGATTATCTTCTAATTGTTTGCCTAATGACCGCTGATCTATTATACGGTTCGCTTAACTTTCGCTTTCGTTTATCGTTTGAGGGATCATACCCGGGATCTTATTACTTGGGTTTCCTTAACCTTTCTCAATACATTCTAATCCTTTTATGATCCTCTCTTATAATCCTTTTATTTAAATCCTTTTTTTCCTGTTACCTTATACTCCATTCTTTCCGTATCTAGTGGATTTCCGGGAAAAATCAAAGTGTTCAGAATTGGATTCTGACGATCTTTACATACACCTATATACCACATAGAGTACTAATAATATCCCAGAAGATCAATAACAGAACCCCTACATAGTGTGGCATGAAAAGTTTTCTCATTCAGCATAATCTGCAAAATCACTATTCATAAGGGTTTCAAAAATTTCCAAAAATTGGGGTTATTACAATAGATCTTTAAACTCTTTGTATGTTAAGAGCTAGGTCTGATACCAATTGTTATTCCCAGTGGACTAACAATGAGATTTACAAAAGAGGGGTTGAATGTAAATCTCAAAACTTTTTCAAGTTTTGAGCAGTTTCTAGGCTATGTGTTTTGATGAACAAGTGTGTGTGAATTGCTTTGAGCTAATGCAGACATATATATATTCAAACACAAATGTAAAGAACACAACAGACTTAAAAACTTTTATGGTGGATTTGTTGTTCCACCAGAGATGTGTTATTTCAGAAAATCTGTGATTCAAAGAATTAAATCACATCTGCGTCCTAGTACAAACTAGATGATTTTCTCTCTGGATTTTTCTAAACAGCTCTGGAAAATTCACCATCTAATTACTAGCTGCTACATGGTTTATATATCACCAAGTTTACAAGTGAATACAAAACTGTAAAATACAATTAAAAGATTCTTCACATGTTTCTTCTTCATTTCTCTATCCAATGCAATTTAGGTTTAGCTGTAAATCTTTGAATACTTCCTTGTTTGCGCCAGAATGGAAATGTTGCATTTTCTTGATTCCTCCTATAGGCTGCCACATTCCAGTTTGTCTCTGTCAACCCATGTGCCTCTGTCAGCTTATGAATTGTCACTATCAACTGCTATTGAACTAAGCATCCGTTGAAGCTTTCATCCGTTGATGACTTTTATCCGTTGAAGCTTTATCCATTGATGCATTAACAGTTAAAGCTTTATCTGTTGAAGCACTCATCCGTTGATGGATGTTATCCGTTGAAGCTTTAGAGACATCCGTTGAAGCTTTGTTTCTCATCCGTTGAAGGCCTTTAATATCAGTTGATACTACTTCACTTATACAAAATTACAAGGTATGAAATATTTACAATTAGCCCTCCTATTTGCATATCCACTAGTAGTCAACATGACTGATAATTTCCCACAATATCTAAGAATTACAACTTAAATACAGAGAATGAAATGTACTACAATACTAAACTTATTTCTAAGTAAAGCTACTCCTTCAACGGATAGCCAAAATGGTCTTATCCGTTGAGGCTACAAACACTAGATTTCTACTTAAGTGTTTTATTTAACTTATCATCAAACTAATACACATATTCCTAACATTACTGCACAGAGTCGAGCTGATGTCAAAATCCCTGTATTGTATAACCCAGTAGGGATGAAGTAATGAGTGAAGGAAACTTCAGGAGTGTGGAATGAAAGAACAATGAAATAAAGAGTGTTTCGTGCTATGCACAAAAGAGGTCATGGGAAAAAGAAGAATGGAGTTATGAAGTTACGCATCGATTATCGGAAATTGTAAGTCTGGGGATTAAATGACCATAGTGTATCAGGAGTATTTGGATAGTGTAATTGTATTTATTGATAACATCCTCGCTAATTCAAGGACTAAGGACGAGCAAGTTGAATGCCTGAAGATATGCATGCGAAGGGTTGGAAAGTAGCAACTGCATTCTCAGCTTCGAAGATATGGTTATAATTGATTATGAGCTCCGGTTGTGTGGTTAACTACCAAACATGAAATGTCCATTTAAGGACAGATGTCTTGAGTGGAAAAGAAAGAGTGAATATCATTAGGATTATCAGGGAATGAGTAAAAGAATTTGAAAAGTTAGAAATTGAAGATCAGGTTTTGATCCGGCTTCTGGGTTATACTGATACTTACTTTGTTGTTGGGTATCAAAGGTTGTATTAATATAGATGATTGATGTTGACTTCTCTATGGAATGTTGTGAGCATCAAAGTTCATATTGATATCTAATTTGATATAATAGCAAACTAAGTATTTGTACCAAGAATTCGGGTTTGAATAAAGTTATGATTCATTCCATTTCAGATTAATGTTTCCTTTTAGATAGTAAAAGATTCTCTCGCTCGATGAATATACCTGATAGTGATTGAAAAGAAATTGAAGTGTACTACAAAGTGGTGAGTTAAATTCAATTGTCGAGATTTTTCTTTAATTTTTAGTTTTTAAATAGATATAGGACATTCGAAGCAGAAGACGCCATGAACTCAGTATATCGGGCACAGATAAATGAAAGGTGCAAGAGACCGATTAAAAATTCTCGAATTTGATTAGAAAATGATCATAGGCCAGACTAACCGAACAGAAGGAGACATGGAAAGTAAAGTAGAACAGTCAGTGAAAATAAAAATTTCATGAACACGAACAATTAGAATTGGAAAGAAAAGAAGGTTAGTGTAAATTAAGTTAGTCCTTTGAAATGGTGAGATAAATAAAATAATTGTGAATGAGTTGGTCTTGTTATCACAGGTATAACGAGTTCATAAGACATTCATGTGTGTATGACCATGAGGAGTAATTTAGCTCCAAATGTATGAAGTAAAGATTGAATTAGGTGTTGCATAAGCAACTGATAAATTTGATGACGGTAGGGGACCGTTGAATGGTGATTAAAGTGATGAGTTCTGAGAAATTTTAAGTAAGATACTCGAAAAATAGCATGGTCTGTTCCTTAGCATGATTCTGAGGACAGAATCCTTTTAAGGGGGGAAGGATGTAACGTCCGGGAAATATTATGTAATTATTTTTATTAATAAATAATTATTAAGTGATTTTATGTGAATTTTGGTGAATTATTTGATGATGGATAATAATATTTGGATGTTTATCTCTGATAAAATTTAGACATTTTAATTTTTAATTATCCAGAATTAAATATAGATAATTTTGGTATTTTTCTAGAAATTTTTGGATTATTATATGATTTTATAATAATTTATAAAATTATTAATGATTATTTTTACATAATTATAAAATTAATTTATAGAATCAGAAATCGTCCCACTTCGACCGTTTTTGCATTTTTGCGTTTTTACAATCCGAAATTCTTCTGAAAACTCCTTCCTAACCTAATCTAATAATTCTGAACACTTTTCGTGTTTTGACTTTTTCGATCCGGGGTACGGTTTGATCCGTACGAGTCCTGGCGTGAAAATTTCGATACGCTAATTATTTTATAGATCGATAAAAATTCGTATTCTCAAAAGGCGAGGTATTATTATCTCATTTTCGTGTAAAATGTTTTATAAGTGGCTCTGTTTTAATATTTATCCAAATCTGGTACGAAAACCGTATCGTCTTTATAGTTACTTAGCGGCTAAGTAACCTATTTTCAGATCCGATATATAAATATAAATATCGAATTATCAAATAAATAAAATATGGGATAGTTCGGTCAGTTGTGTGTTGTTGTATTATTAATTGGGTGTAATTTGTTCAAAGCAAGGATTAATTTTATAATTAATTATTGAGTTGTATGAATTTAATTCATTTTTAAAGTAATTTTATTGAATATTTATTCTTATAAATGCTAAAATTGTTTCTAAAATTATTTTTGTTGTTTTATAATTTCATTTATTATTTTTAAGAGTTTATAAAAATTAAAAATCAATATTATATTGATTATTTATCCTTTAATTATTTTCTGATTATATTTAATTGTGAAATCATTATTAAATTCCTGAATGTTTCATAAAAAATATTAAAATTTTATTTTTGTTAAGTTTGGAACATTTCAAGATTTTAAAAACTATTTCGGAAATTTTCTGACTTTTATTTAACTGCATAGGTATTCGTTAAAATTGTAAAATACGGGTCAGATGCGCGTTTCAAAATTGATTGTTAAAATTATAAAACGTTTATGATGATTAGTTTTAATTATCTCGAGAATTTTTAAATTTATTCGAATAACTTTTCGGGTTAGCGTTTCTCATAAATTATTTATTGACATCTACAATTGCGGTACAAAACAGGATAATATTGGGAATAAAATAGAATAAAGGAAACAAAACAAAAAGAAAAAAAAACAAACACAACAACAGATAATTTCCAAACCCCCAAATTCATTCCCCTGCACCCCTTTCTTCTTTTTATCGGGTTTTCTCTCGGGTCTCTCTCTCACCTCCAATCTCTCCTGAATCTCTTCTTTATCCCTCTTCTTCTTCTCGTTTTTTTTCTTCTTTTCTCCTGTTAATCTCTCTTTTTCTCCCTGGTTGCGGTTCCATGTTCCTTTCTTCTCCGGCCACCGTATTTCTCCGGTAAGCACTGTCGGCTTCTTCTTCTTATTCCGGCTGCTTTAGCTATTTCTGGGTTGTTCTGTTTCTGATTACTCTTGTATGTATATATGCCTCGTGTATATATATACGTGTTTCATGTTGTATGTTCCCCTGTTTGTTCTGTTGATTCGGGCCTATTCAGTTTTCGGTGACTGTCACCGCCGCCCGCGCATGTGGCGCGTGATGGTGGCGTGAGATTTTTCGGTTGTTTCCTGTTGTTGTACGCGCGTGTTGTTCTGATTAAAATTTTTATTGAAATTATTTATTTTCTGCAGGAAAACGAATTGATTAATATTTTGTGAAATAAATTTATTCGTGTGAGAATAATTAAATAATCGGTGGAATTTATTTGGAAACCCGAATAATATCGGGCACCAATAAATTTTACCGCTGTTGGCGATGAGCCTCGGCGAGCCGACGGTGGACTGTGATGACGCGGTTCTGAGTCTTAATATTTTAAAATAAATCATTTAGTTCGTAGAGTTATTCCAAAACGAAAATATTTAATGAAAATGTTAAAGTTGTATCGAAAATCGAAATGCATAATTGAATTGGTGTTGGGAATTGTGGAATTGCGATTGTTGCTGTTGTGTTTGGATGATTGTGATGGTTGTTGATTGGGATTGACGTCGAACTGATTCGACGGGTAGGCCAATAAACAAAGGAAACACTGCCCGATTTTCGGGAAATAAATTCCGAAAATACGGGAACGTAACCTATAATTATCGGAGACGTCGAATAACCATATATAATTATATTATATGAACTTAATTATGGTTGAGACATAATAATTTATAAATAATCGATTACCTGTTTTTCAAAATGACGAGTATATGTATTTTCTGAAAATAAATACCCAACCGAGTTTGGAAAATGTGAACCCTAATTGCTATGTGTATTTTAATAATACATATAAATATAAGTTGGGTTATGAAATCGTATGGGTTGTATAAGATAACGATTTGATGTTAAGCTTAAGCGATTATTTGAATTAGGTTATTTCAACCCTGTAGGTCCTAGACGGAAAACCTGAGTATCAACATCAGACTAGAAATGATCTAGTGATTAGACGTCGAGATCAATGAAGTTCCAATCGAAGAACCTGAGTGTTGGGATCGTATCCAAAATGTGATAGTAGTTTGATGATAAAAGCTGAGCGTTCAAGTTGAACTAAAGTCAATTAGTGATAGCGGTTAAAGCTTATCGAGGCAAGTATTCCCGAACTTTCTTTTAAATACTGCAAGTATTCCTGATTTTTCTTTTAAAATACTACAATTATTTCTTCGTTCCTATTCTAAGTTCAGAATAGTTAAATGCTTTACATTTCACTGCAATTACTCTGATTATGCATGTTCTTTTCATTATTGTTCCTATAATTCGATTGCTCTCTTGAGCAAATACCTATTCTTTCGAGTTATTTGCGAACCCTGAATTGAGTTGTTTTGAATTCAAAATGATTTGACATCAAAATACTTCACGGGATGGATAGTGATATTTTGGGGATTGAGTTTTACTAAATCCTAAGGACCGGGACATGACCGGTGCCTTGAGATGGGCCGTAGTGCCTGGGGACCCGACTGGATCTATACATGTAGGTATAGATCTGCACTGTATCTTGATTGATCAGCAGGATATAGATGCGAACTAGTGTCCAGTCTAATTTGTTGTTGATAACCATTAACGACATTCTCTCTCGAAAGGTTTCGTGATTCCAAAACCGGACAAAACCCTGATTCAGGAGATAAATCTGGGAATCGCTTGTCACTTTTGGATTTATAATCAAAGGCTGGTGACAGCCAACGTTTATTCGCTCAACTCACTGAAATAAATAGAATTGTTTAAAATTATTTAAAGCTTTTGTCCGGAAAATTCCTTTGATATTAATATTTGAAACTCAAATTATATACTTGCTGGCCATTTTTGGCTCACTCTTGCTTTAAAATTCTTATTTCTTCCAGAAGCAGATAATGATAAAAGTGAATAGCTTTTGATAGACATCAGAAGATAGGGAAATCTCCGCTGCGAGAGGTCGAAGATGTTAGAAGAATAAGACAAGAGCATTTGTGTAAAGGTATTTACACTCGTATTGTAGTTGTTGTGAATTGTAGAAGGTTATATTCTTGTTTCATACCATAACCTGTAAACGATCCGTATTCAAGGGGTTAATTGAATATTCTTTTATTTTATGTAAAGATTATTTCGTAACACCAAATCTTGACCCCGGATTTGGGTTGTTACACAGAATCCTTTTAAGAGGGGTAGAATATAACGACTGAGAATTTTTGCGAATTAATTATGTGAGTAAATTGTAATTATATGAATTATGTGTTGTTATATGAGAATGGAAATATTTAAATAAATATTATATTCCAGTTTGAGGTGTCAGCTGGTATAAAGAGAATGATTATGAAGCGTAGTTGAAAACGCTCAGCGTCGGGCCGTCAGTCGGGACGCGACCCGTGACACGAATAATGAATATTAGTAAAAAGGAAAATTTTATGATTAAGTATATTTTATTACGATACGTGATATGTGAATCTATATTGTAACTATTAAGGTGCATGATTATGTGATTATATGCTTGTATGATATTATTTAGAATTTTAGAAAATAAGAAGTGCATTAATTACTATTTATATAGGTTATAAATGCATTTTTTATACTTTAAGAAAAATAGTTTTTAAAATTATTTTTATTTATAAATTTCGAATTTGATTTTATTAAATTCCTAAAATTCTAAGCTATTTTATGATGTCACTCTTGTAATTTATAGATTTATGGTTTTATTTATAAAATGTATTCTTTGTAATTAATTAGATTAATAATTATTAGATTACCTAATTGCCCTTGCATGTATTTCCACTCACAATATAAGAGAAGGGTAGTTATGTCATTTACCACCCCACTATCTCATTTCAACTTAGCCAAATGACCACATCATCCTTGCATGCATTTTTGTGCTGGTAGTAAGAGAAGGGTAAATTGGTAATTTTAGAACTCCACTAACTTTTGCACATGGGAGAATCAAATAAAAAGCTTTTCATTCCACTCACCACTTCACTCATCTCATTTTTTTCCACTCTCTCCCCTCTCTTCTCTCTTTTCTCTCTCGGCTCTCTCCCTCTTTTCTTTTCTCTCTCTCACCCGAACTCTCGCTCTCTCTTTCTATATCCTACATGCAACATCAAATCCTACTTATAATTCAAAGATCTTGCCATTTATCTTCATCCTTTTCAATTCTCTATCCATATACTCTTTGCATGTAAGCATTTAAGGAAGTTTTTGCATCAACATCTCTTGGTTACATCTAAGAAAATACAATTTCTTAGTGTATGACCTTAAGAGAGAGTATAGTACATAAGTTATGTGATTTTCTTGGTTTGTTTTGGAGATAGGTTCGACTTTTGCTATTAAAAAGGTGGATTTTGATTTTGATTCAAAGTTTACAAAGGGTTTTGGTACAAAGATTTGGTTTTTGGTTCGAATGAATGAGTTTTGAAAAAGGGTTTTAATGTTCGATTGGTTTTGATGATATATATATATATAAACCTTTATTTTTGAGTTGGTTTCTTTGCATGCATGTGAAATATTAATTATAATCAAGTTATATTTTTTTTGGTTTGGAAAGAAAATGGGTTAAATGATTAGATCATGGGTTTAATTAAGTTGGATTTCTGATTTAGAGTATTGCATGTTGAGTTGATTGATTGCATGTCGATTCGACAAGTTGTTTTATTGTTAATTTGGTTATTCTTTAATTTGGAAATATAATTTGGTTTATATTAGATATGTGAGTAGATAAGTATGAATAAGTTAAGTTTTGATTATTAAAAGCATGGATTTCATTCGGTTTTCAAAGGAATAAATGACTGGATTTATGAATGTTAAGATTTTGTTCAAAAATATTGTTTTGGTTCGGTTTTTGATTTAAAAAAATGATTTCAAGAACTGTTCTTGTTTGGAATGGATTAAAATAGGTTTAAATTGTAAATGGAACCTTGCATGTCGATATTTGATAAATTTTTTGTGTTTTATTGAAAAAGCTGAATGGTATATGGTATTAAAAAAGGTTATTTCAAGTTGTTTGGTCAATTTGATTCTAGAGTCTAATTATATAGTTTGTGTAAGATTGATTTGGTGTTTAAAAGATGTTTGGTTAGTTGCATGTCATGTTAAGTGGTTGCATGTTGATTTCTTGGCTTGGTACCATTTGTTTCGGTTTGAATTTTATAGTTAAAAATTAAGGAATGGTTGTTTGGTTGTCGAGTAATTTAGATCATAATTGTTTTGTTAAGATATAGATTTAAGTAGACAAGTATATACTCACTATGTGTTATATGAGTACTCTATGATTATGCTTGAATATACGAGTTAAGTATATAAGTATATACTACTAAGTGCTATGTGAATATTCCGTGATTATACTCGTGTATATAAGTTAAGCTTCAATGCGAGTTGGGATAATCGTTAGACGTTCTGGGAACGTCGAGTGTGAATAAGTATCTAATTAGGGATTATGTTTTGGATTGTAGATTCAGATAGCGAAGGCATTCAGGATTGTAGATTCAAATAGTGGAGGCATTAAGGCTAGAAAAGGGAAATGAAACTTAGGTGGCAGTAGTTCAGCTTCAATAGTTCAGTTTTAATTTCAGTAAAGCAGGAAAGCGATTTAAGGCAAGTAACTCTGCCTTGTCTTATGAAATGATATTGCTAATGCCATGATAAATTAGTGATTCTTTTTTTTATACATCTGATACACCTGTTATTGATTTTTGAGAAACCCTAATATTGATTCTTGTGATAACTTGTTCTTGAATCCTGTTCGACCGTTACAACCACTTGATTGATTCATACCCGATTACATTGCCTATTTCCTTTGTCACCCTATGATCTCGTAAACCCTAAGAGAACCTTTATGAATTCCCTTGCGAAATGTCTTGAGTAAACTGTATTCTTCATTAACCTGAATACCCTACAATAGTCCCTTAATATATTATATGAACCCTAAACCACTCATAATTTTGAATTAGTTCTTTTGGAAACCCTGATCTTAATAACATTCCCTCATTTTAGACAACCTGTCACTTGAACCTTGACAATACATACACTTGTTATCTTGTTCTTGATCAAGAACCCTTTGAATTGTAATAAATTAATTAAAAAGGAATTGGATGGTATTTTCTAATAAGGCTGAGGCGCCAGTCACTGTGATAATTTATAAACCTCAGTAGCGGGGAACCTGATGGTTTTATATGGCCAATGTGTGTTGAGGATCCTCAATAGTTGTGAATCACTTGTTATGCGGTTCAGAGCTTTAATGCAGGCTGATCATCCCTCATTGCTCATAGCGTCATGAAGATTTCCAATTCCATTCACTTATTAAAGACTTGAGCTTTTATTTGAGATTTCATATTGTTGATTTACCTTCTGATATTGTTATTAATCATATAATTGATTCCCAGAGTTGAATAGATTCTTGTTTTCCACTTGAAAGATCCTTTGAGATCCAGTTAATGATTTGTGATTAATGTCAGCTTTCACCCTATCTTGAGCCTTGATTCCTGAAAGCCCAAACCTTTCTTCATAACCCTTTCATAGCCCAAAGACAGAAATTTGCCACCTAGAGATTTAAAGTATAATGCCTTAAAAGAGATTTTGGATAATTATTATTATTGCATCATAGAACTGTCATATAGTTACTTGCTGAGCTTTTTATACTCATATATTTTACTTTGTTCTAACCTTGGCAGTTAAGCGAGAAGATGGCCAGACTTAGGTGCACTGCTCGTAAGAGCGTACCTGGTGGCCCCTACCGTGTCGTAGGCTTTCAGATGCCATAGCAGGTAGTACAGGATGTGTGAGCAAGCACTTTAATTGGAAAGTTATAAGGATACAATGGTTTATCTGTCGGTTCTAAGTCGGAATCGATTGTGTAAATTAAATATTATTTTGGGCTGTAATATATATTATCTGGTTGGTAGTTGTAATTTTGTCTCAAACTTAATCCTGTTTAGATCCTGTTATTAGTTAATCAGAGTTTATGCTTATTTATTGTTATTTTATTGGTGCGTGAGTCCTCATTTCCTAACCCCGAGATTGAGGGCGTCACACGCAATACTTCTAGCGAAGCCATAATTTATAATATTCTTAATTTCTATGAAGCAAACAAAGGCATCACTTACTTGGAGTTGCCTAATATCCTAGGGAGGACCAAATCTGCTGTTCTGGGCCATTTAAAAGATCGGGTCAAAGGCAGAATAAAAGGTTGGGATAAAATCTTATTGTCAAAAGGTAGAAAGGAAACATTGCTAAAAACAGCGGATCATGAAGTGCCAAATTATGCCATGAGTATGTTTTTACTCTGCTATACAATGATATAGAAAGACTGATGTCAAAGTTTTGGGGGAAAGCTATGCTAAACAGGGGAAAAGGTATAAGTTGGATAAGCTCGGAAAACATGAACAAAAGAAAGACCAAGGGAGGACCGTGTTTCCATAAGCTATTCAATTTTAACATAGCCTTATTCGGCAAGAAAAACTTGAGGCTCGTAGTATATCAAACCAGCTTGGTGGGAATAATTTATAAGGCGCGACACTACCCAAATATTTCATTTATATCTGCCAAAATTGGCAACAATCCAAGTTATATTTGGCGGACCATTCTAGAAGCTCAGGTTTTACTAAAGGCAAAGGCGGTACATAGAGTTGGGAATGGAAATAACGTAAGCATTATGCACAATCCCTGGTTACCAAAGGTGAAGAGTACTTTTGTGCAAACATTTCATGAGGCTATATAGGGGGAAACAGTGTCAGCAGTACTCATGCTCACCGTTCAGAACGAGTGGGATATCTATTTAATAAGGGATATTTTTCTGACAATGATGTCAATGTGATATTGTCAATTCCTCTGAATAACACTGATACGGGCTCATGATTCTGAAAAAAAACTAGGGTACTACAACATGACGAGTTCATAAATGTTGTTATAAGAAGCGGGAGAGCAAAAAGATGTGAATGAAGTTTAGCGAGTTGGAAGAAAGTATTGAAAATGAAGATATCACAGAAAATAAAGATATTTCTTAGAAAGCTATATTTCAATGTCTACCCACAAAAGAATAACTTATAGTGCATAAAGTTAATTTAAATCCTTATTGCCCAGTATGTAAAGGAGAACATGAGACTATATTTCATTTTATCGTCAGGTGCCCTTTTGTATCTCAATGCTAGAGTCTCACAAGTTATGATTTTAACATCCAAGACATTGATAACTTCTTTTCGTGGGTGATAAGGATGGTATAACAGAATGCAAAGGAAGAGTTAGAAAGGATTATCATGATATGTTGGCCTTTGTTGAAGAATAAAAATGACTTGGTATGGACTCAAAAAGGTAAAGAATCGATAGAATTGGTAGAAGTGCGCAAGATAGACCTTGGTATGGACTCAAATAGGAAGTGCGCAAGGTAAACCTTGGTAAAGAATATAATGACTTGGTATAGACTCAAATAGGATTGTCATTAACAATAGAGAAGTATGAAAGATAAGTCATTTAATAATTATCTTGGGTATATGACCCAAGCAGATGGCTATAAGCATTGGAAACGACCACTGGAAGGCATGGTTTAATACTGATGCCGCCTTGTTAGATGAATCCAATAGTCACAATTACGCTATGATAGCAAGAAACCACTTCGGAGAAATTCTGGAGGGAATGTCGAAGTGCAAGCTTGATCAGCTAGATCCAGAAATGGAAGAAGCTATGGGTGTTAAAGAGGCATTGAGTTGGGTTAAACAGAAAATGAGTTCAAAAGTGATAATTAAAATGAATTGCCTCTCAATTGTTTAAGCTATTCGATGCATGTCAAGGTGCCTTTGGCAAAGTGATTAATGAGTGTAAAAAGGTGCTAGATTCTTTAAAAGAACATAAGGTTACGTTAAATTTTGTTAAACGTTCAAGGTTGCTCAGTATATATAGCGAGAAACTCAAGTTCTTTAGCTGAGCGTGTTTTGTCAGAGGGTGATACATTTTCTGACTTTTTGCATGTAATAATGGATGGGATTTGAAATATTTATAAGATAATCCTTTTTCAACAAAATAAACTAAATATTTTTTATTAACCTAGCTAAAAACTTAAATATGTACTATATTTTATATCAAAATAAAAATTTTCACTAAAATTTACATATTATATAAAAATTACATAGATGATGAGAAGCACCATGTAACTGGATCATGAATGAATTGTCAAAGTAGTCATCTGAAGTTCATTCTCATCTTATCCAAGTACACATTTCAGGGCTCATGTATATATTTTGTTAAGTTACTATCAGTCCTAAAATCTCAAGATTTTAAAAATTGGGCTTATCAGAATTGTATCTCATATCTTAACATCTTCCTCACTTGAAAGCCCGTTTAATCGGGTTTGCACTTGGCAGAATCGTATCTCATATACTAACATCCCCCTTACTCAAAAACCTATTTATTCGGGTTTGAATAGTGGATCACTAGGAGTTTTGTATCTTTTTTAGGCTAGCATCTGGTCAATTACTACGCGAGATCTCGTCTCATTTTTGGGCCCACCACGGTATAATATTAATATTTGCAATAATTATTGAGAATATTGGAGATAGTAGGGTGATTCCTCCCACCAGCCTCTAGGAGATCCTGATGATCCAAACCCACCATTCACTAATGAGATAATGAAATCCCACATCTCAAGGAAGTATAAGATGCCCACCATCAAAGCATATGATGGTACCGACGACCTTTCTAATCATGTCCGGACGTTCGCTAACGCCCTATTGCTACATCTCATGAATGACGCTATTAAGTGTCAGGCCTTTCCTCAAACCCTATCGGGTATGGCTTAAAGGTGGTACAACCGTCTGCCCCCAAACTCTATTGGATCCTTTAAGGACTTGAGCCAAGCTTTTTTATCAAGCAGTTCATAAGTAGCAGAGTACACGAGAAGAGTTCATCCTCTCTCATGGGCAGAGTCCAATGAGCAAAAGAGTCCCTGAGAGAGTATCTGAATCGATTTACGAAGGAGGCTTTGAAGGTTCCTGATCTTAACGATAAGGTAGCTATGATAGCCCTACAACAAGGGACTAGAGATGAGTTCTTTAAGATGTCACTGGCTAAGCGCCCTCCCAAAAGTATGTTGCAGCTCTAGGATAGGGCCGAAAAGTATATCAAGATGGAGGAGAGTATGAAGAAGACGGCTGTGAATAATGAACCTACTGGAAACAATAATCGAAAGACAGATCAGGAGTACGATGCCAAGGACAAGTATCCATGAATTGGCAAAAGCTCTGACTCCTCCTCTTCTAAGAAGAATCAGCAACCAAGGTTTAATGAATATGCGAGGTTGAACGCTCTAAGGAGCCATATTCTTATGGAAATTGAGAAGGACAAAGATTTCAAATGGCCGAAGCTACTATGGGAAGACTTCGAGAAAAGAGACAAAAGTCGATACTACAGGTTTCACAAAGATGTTGGTCATGATACCGATGATTGTAGGCAACTCAAGGATGAGAATGAGTATCTGATCCGAAGGGTAAATTTCGGACATATCACCAAGGGTGAAGAGGCCGGAGGCCAAAAGAGAGATAATGATCGAAGAGAAGATGATCGAAGAGGTAACGACAGAGATCGCAACTCACAGCCTCGAGGGCCGGTAATCAATATGATCTCGGGAGGTCCTATTGCAGCTGGTACTACAAGGAACTCTCAAAAAGCTTATGTGAGAGAAGTAATGAGTATAGTTGGAGAGCCATCTAAGCATTCTAAGTCAGATATGACACTTGAATTTGCTGACGCGGACCTTGAAGGTTTGAAATTTCCTTAGGATGATCCCCTGGATATCACACCGATAATTGGAAATTTTCCTGTTGTGAGGGTCCTAGTGGAAAATGGAGCTTCCATTGATTTTCTATTCCACGACACATTCATAAGGATGGGCTACAATGACTCTCAACTAACTCCATCTGACGCACCCATCTACGGGTTTAACCATGTGGAATGCAAAGTTGAAGGAGCGATACAACTTCCCGTGACTATTGGGGAAGAGCCCAGGGAGGCCATACAGATGTTGAACTTTCAGGTTGTTAAGGCAGCCTCTATTTACAATGCCATCATGGGTGGAACATGGATCCATGCATTCAAGGTCGTACCCTCAACCTACCATATGGTACTGAAGTTCCTAACTAGGAACGGTGTTGGAGAAGGAAAAGGAGATCATAAAATGGCCCAACGTAGCTATGTTGCAGCCCGATGGAACCGGGGGCATGTCCTCCCCATAGAAGACATGGATGTCCGAGAGAATGACGAATTGCGAGGGAAGCCAGCCGAAGATTTGGTCCCAATTCCCATTAGACCCGGAGAAGGTCACGTATATTGAGGCTTCTCTGGACAAGCCCTTGAAGGGCCAAATGATAACTTTCCTACAAGAGAACAGTGATGTGTTTGCTTGGATAACAGCAGATATACCTGGGATTGACCCAAACCTTATGACTCATAGGTTGAACGTTGACCCGACTCGAAAGGTTGTGAAGCAGAAGAAAAGAACTTATGCCCCTGATAGACTGGAAGCCATTAAATAGGAGGTCGAGAAGCTTTTAGAAGCTGGTTTCATTGAGGAAGTGCAGTGGTTGGCCAACCCCGTAATGGTTAAGAAGAGCAATGGGAAGTGTATGATATGCATTGACTTCACTGACTTGAATGATGCTTGTCCCAAGGACTGTTACCCCCTGCCGAGGATTGTTATGCTAATCGATGCCACTACTGGACACGAGATGCTAAGCTTTATGGATGGCTTCAGTGGTAACAATCAGATTAGAATGCATAAGGATTACACCCCCAAGGTATCTTTCATAATGGTCTTTGGTTTATTTTGTTATCTTGTTATGGCTTTTGGATTTAAGAATGCAGGAGCTACATACCAAAGATTGGTAAATAAGATATTTGCCCACCTAATTAGGAAGACCATGGAGGTCTATGTTGATGAAATGTTAGTCAAAAGCATAAGCAAGTCCGATCATATTAGTCACCTCAGAGAGGCATTTGAAGTGCTGAGGCACCACAAGATGATGTTAAACCCATCCAAGTGTGCTTTTGGCATTGGGTCTGGTAACATGGTTTCTAAGAGGGGAATAGAGAATAACCCCGACAAGATCAAAGCCATCCTAGACATGGAGCTACCACGCTCCATCAAGGACATTCAGAAGCTGACAGGAAAAATCGCAGCTCTAGGAAGGTTCATCTCCAAGTCTGGAGAAAAATGTTTTCCCTTTTTCAAAACCCTTAAGAAGGTGAAGAATTTTTAATGGAAAGCTGAGAGCTAAGAGACCTTTGAAAAACTAAAGAAGTACATGACTGAAGCCCCGCTGTTGGCCAATCCAAGTCCGGAGGACACCCTTTATTTGTACCTCGCGGTATCTGAACAAGCCGTGAGTGTAGTCCTCGTGAAGGAAGAACAGAAGCTCCAGAAGCCTGTATACTATATAAGCAAGGGGCTCCATGGAGCAGAGTTGAATTACTCCACCACGGAAAAGTTTGCTATTGCTCTCATCACAGCCTCGAGGAAGTTGAGACCATACTTCCAGGCTCACAAGATCGAAGTCCTGACGGACCAACCCTTGAGGAACATTCTTCATAGCCCAAAGGCCAGTGGAAGGCTCATCAAGTGGCCAATTGAGTTAGGAGAATTTGATATCAAGTACAATCCTCGAACGGCCATCAAGGCTCAGGCCTTAGCAGACTTCGTGGTCGAATGCACCATTAACGACCAAGAAGTCGGGGGGCAAGAGATAGTAACCCCAGAAGGAGGAGAGAAAGAGAAGGATAAAGAAATAACCCTGAAGGAGTATTGGGTTCTCCAATTTGGCGGGGCGTCCAAAAAAATCTAGTGGTGCATGCCTAGTTTTGCAAAGCCCTGATGGTTTATGATTGAGTATGCTTTGAAGTTGGACTTTCTAACTATGAATAATGAAGTAGAATATGAAGCGTTGATAGCCGGCTTAATCTTAGCTAGAGCCGTGAGGGACAAAATCCTGAAGGTCCTTGGAGACTCAAGATTTGTAGTTGCTCAAGTTAATGGAGAGTTTGAGGCCAAATATGATACTATGGCCAAGTACCTGAGAGTCGTAAAGGGAATAATGACTCAGTTCGATAAATGGTACGCATAACATGTTCCGAGAGAGGAAAACACCACAATGGATGCCTTATCCCAGTTCGCCTCATCCGAAATCGAGAACTACCAGAGAAGTATCTACTTCCAGGTCTTGAAGACCCCTACTATTCATGTCATAAATCTGATAGCACCAGTTGGTGTAATAAACTGTTGGATAGACCCGATAAAGACCCACTTAGATACTGGATGGCTCCCCGATGATGCCCAAGAGGCACACAAACTTTCGGTTAGAGCATTGAGATATTCATTGATTGAAGGCCATCTCTGCAAAAGGTCCATCATTGTTCCATATCTGAAGTGCTTGAGACCTCTTGAAGCGGAGGAAGCACTTAAAGAAGCCCATGAAGGGATTTACGGACAACACTTAGGGGGCAAAACCATCGCTCACAAGATAACTCGGTTGGGATTTTACTGGCCAACTATGCTGGCCGATGCAAAGGCTTATGTGAAGAAATGTGACAGGTGCTAGAGGCACGCTCCAATAGTAAAATAATCCCTAGAGAGGCTTACATCTATCAACACACCCATCCCTTTTGCAATGTGGGGAATTAACATACTTGGACCATTTCCTGTAGCATCGGGAGAAAGGAAGTTCATTGTAGTAGCCATAGACTACTTCACTAAGTGGATTGAGGCTAAGGAACTATCCAAAATAACCATCAAGCAGATTACCCAATTCTTTTGGGGGAATGTTATATGCCGATTTGGAATCCTACGCATCCTTGTCACGGATAATGGGAAACAATTTAATAATGCAAAGTTCAGAGAGTACTATGACGATAACAGCATAAAACTTCGCTTAACCTCGGTTGCACATCCTCAGGCAAACGGGCAAGCAGAAGTTGCTAATAGAATCATCCTTGATGGACTTAAGAAGAGGGTCGAACGCTTGAGAAACACTTGGGTGGATGAGTTGCTGCCTATACTATGGGCATACCGTACCACCTGTAAAGTGACAACTGAAGCTACCCCATTCATGCAGGCTGATGGAGATGAGGCCGTGGTGCCCCTCGAGATCACACATGGATCCCCTAGGATCGAATCTTACGAACCAAAAACCAATGAAGAAGGCATGAGGCTCGGTCTCGATCTCATTGATGAGGTCAGAGATGAGGCCAACGCCCGCAGAGCATCACTGAACAGCTTCCCTCTATTACAATAGAAGGGTTAAAGAAAGTTTTTTGAAGTAAGGAGACTTGGTTTTAAGGAAGATTGAGGCGTCAGGAGTCGGGGAGAAAGGAAATCTAGCCCCTAACTGGGAAGGACCTTATAAGGTCCGGAATACATTAAGACAAGGATCCTACAAGTTAGACCCTAAATGATGCTGAAGTGCCCCGCACTTGGCATGCTTCAAACCTGAAGGTTTATTATGTTTAGGGCCTTCACTACATATTCCTAGTACTTATTATTAAGTTTATGAATAAGGTCGAGGAAACCATCTTATGTAAGGGTTGAATCCATTTTTCAGAGATACTATCTATCTATGCAAGTTTATTTCTACCATCTTGTCTACTAGTTTATTTAAGAACGAGCATCTGAAGAATGCAAGTCCTGAAGAACCAATTTTCAAAAATAAAAGACAAGTTTGAAATGAAACTAAATGAATTGCATAGATAGGGATCCCGAAGGATCATGAGTTAAAGTCCCGAATGACCAATTGATTGATACCTCATGCGAGGAGTCGAGGGCACAGGCCCAGAAGTTTTTCCGGATGGGTCCATTGTGGGTATCTCCCCAGGACAAGATAGAAGACTCAGATCAACCACATCGGGGTACATGCCGTAAGAATCAGAAACTCCCATTTTCCAGCTTAGAACCATGTCAACAGGCCGCATCTCATCATCATGCTCATCCATCATCTGAGCGAAGGATGAGGATCTGTGATATGAGACCATGAGGTCTTTCCACTCCTTTTTCCTCTTCGCCTCAGCTTTGGAGCCTTTCTTCTCCAGGGCTGCAACCTTGCCTTCCGCTTCATTCTCCTTGGACTCCCACTCATCTAAAGAAATCTTGATTTTATTCATAGAGACCTGCAGCGCAACATAATCGCCTTTCATTTTAATAGCCTGAGTAGAGGACGCCGCAAAATAGGCGTTGGCCTGACAAGGAACACATAAATAGAATTAGAAAAAGCTTAAGTAAGAAAGGTCGAGTCCCCGAGGAGTGATTCCTATAACATTTTTCAAGTTCTAAGGAAAAGTGCACTTAAACGGAAATTTATAGAAGGAGAAGTGTGCCTGGTACAGGGCTTGAACCCCCAGCATCTCGCCCTCGAGAAGCTTCTCACCAGAAGAGACAAATAGGAGGTCAGGAGGAGTAGTGCAGTTTTTCGACCACTCAAGGGCAAGTCCCGGACTGCTGAGTATAGAGTCAAAAGGGGTCCTTGCATTCACATCAAAGTCCTTAGTCCTCTTCTGACCGGATCCTAGTGCCTCAAGGAAGACAGGGATCTTATAAACATGGTTGGCCTTCTTGGCTGCATCTTTGACCATCCTACCCGTAATAGCATCTCTCATGTTGACATTGGCGTCGAGAGCCTCAGCAACTGAAAGAAGAAGAAATGAAAGCAGATATAAGAATAAACTTGCAGAAAGTCAAGGAAAAATAAAAATAAAAAACCTCTATAGGGAGGCTGCTAAGGCCAACTTCAACGAGCTTGGTTTCTATTACGAACTCCCAATAAGGGGTTATCCCATCATCATCAATGAGGAGGTGTCGGGGTAGAAGCTCAGCATCCGAAAGATTAAGAATGTAATGAGAACTATTAACTGGGTTGCTGAAGTCAGTCTAAAGTACGTCCCCCAGTCTCCACCCTTCCATTTAATGACCACAAACTTCTTGTTCCATTTGTGGTTTGAGTCATGAAGAGAGCTGGTGTTCACCATATGAGGAACATGAGCTCTGTGTTGTATCACAACCCAACCAGGTCGGTTCAAAGGAGAAGCTTTCATCATAAAAATGCTTCGAAACATTGTCACACTCAAGGGGATACCCAAGTCATGACATCTCACTATGAACAGAATAATGAAAGCCCACTCGTTGGGGTAAAGCTGGCATGTATGAATCTTGAGCTTAGATAGAAGCCTCAGAATGAAAGGATGCAGGGGGAACCGTAGCCCAGACTTAAGGGTTGCCTTATACATGAATAACCTTTGGTGGCAAAGGTTGCAAGCCCTCTCACTAGGATTAGCTTTATAAATCTTTAAGCAGTTGGGCCAGGAGTAAGTCGACTGAATCTATTTGATATCTTTCTCATGGAGCATACTCCTGTGAAGAAACACATCAAAATGGATGGTACTTGGGTACTCGTCTGCCCTCTCGTCTAATATACTCTTTAGGCTGTTGGAACAACGGTTAATGGAGAAGGGAGAGACAAGAGCTATACTTTAAAGGGAGTGAATAGTAGCCCTCTTGTGCAGAGCTTCCTTCTGGGAAAAAGAGGACTTGATAGGACCTTGTCCGCTAGAAATTCTTAAGGGGCTTGAAGAAAGATGGAAGCTTGTAAGAGTTTGAGAATCTGAGAAGTTGAAAAATGGAAGTGTGAATGAAAATGAACATTTCTCATATTTATTTATAGGAAAAGGGTCACCAGCTACAATAGGTCGTAAGTCTTCCTGGTTCGCGCTAGCAGGTACCTCTCAAAAAGAACAACGGAAATGGTCGAGAAAAACGATAAAAAAATAAGAAAGGATGACATAATAAATGAAGAAAGCGATATAGGACACCACTTATCGTATCAGTCCTCCGAGAAAAAGCTGGCTGAGGCCAAACACAAGTCATTAATCTTAACTAATGATTGATTATACTAATCACTATGATTAGCCAAGCTTGTTAAGATTAAGACAAGATTAGCTTTTCAGTTGAACTCAAGAGTATGAGAACAAAATGTTCTCCTCCTAACGGATCAGACTACCCTGTAGGAGGCTCCCAAGGTCCATCCAGAGTACCCCTGGCCGACTAGCTAACAAATTGAGGCCTTTTGGCCAACTAGGAGCCTCCGTAGCAAAGCCAAAATGACCACAATTTCCCTCTAGATTGCTCTCGGCCGACCAGCCAACAAATTGAGGCCTTTTGGCCAACCAGGAGCCTTCGTAGTAAAGCCAAGACGGCCACAATTTTCCTCCGTAGTGCTCCCAGACGACCATCTAATAAATTGAGGCCTTTTGGCCAAGCAGGAGCCTCCGTAGTAGAACCAAGACGACCACATTTTCCCTCCGGAGTGCTCCCGGCCGACCAACTAACAAATTGAAGCCTTTTGGCCAACCAGGAGCCTCCGTAGCAGAGCCAAGACGTCCATAATTTGCCTTCATATCCAACAAATTGAGGCCTTTTGGCCGACTAGAGGCTCCTGTAGGAGAGCCCCGAGGCCTTCAAAAGTTGCTGCGGAGGCCCTCTTGAGAGGTCCTTTAGAAATTTCTCAGAAATGATAACTCTCAGTAGAACTAAATTTCGTGAAGACTGGAATGTCCACGAGAACGAGTTCGTTGGAGAACAGAACATCTTACGAAGGAAGTTTGGACAAGTTCAACGAAGCATAAGACATCCAATAGAACAAGTACAACATGTTCAAACGAATGAGTACATGTCGTTCACTGAAACAGCCTAGCAAAGCCATGAGGAACTCAAGGGCAACCATGAGATTAATTCCATGGACAACCAAGAGCAAGAAGGGCATGAAAGAGTATGTAGAAGATTTCAATCTGAGTAAGAGGTTCCACAAAAAAAATTGGAGCAAGCACCCCTGGTCAGCACGGAGCAGGAGGACCTGCTCCAGGCCAACCAGGAGGTGGCCGACCGCCCTAGGCCAAGCAGCCCATATGCAAGGGCATGTGGCCGAGCAGAGCCTTCTGCAGCAGAAGGTCTGCTCGGCCCCGGTGATACCCTTGCAAAAAATTTCAAAAATTTTGGAAAAAAATGGAAAAAATCATAAAAAATTTGAATTTTTTAAATTTTCAGGATTTTAAGATTAAGCCCAGATTAGGGATGATTAGTGAAAAATAGCCCATTTTAGGGCCGATAGTGTGTATTAAGTGCAATTAACCTAAATCAAGGGGAATTAACAACTTGTGTGATAAAATTAGCCCCGATTAGGGCCGTTTAACCAATTCACTCTTGTAATTAGTGTTAATTAGGGATAATTAGCATCTTACGTGTGTTGATTTGTCCTGATTAGTCCCGGTTAGGGCATATTAGCCTCAATTAAGATCAATTGGTGCATTCTAGCTTAAAATTAGGCTCTTTTGAGCCTAGTTAGCATCTTGTACATGGAAATTAGCCCTGATTAGGGCCAATTAGCCCCGATTAGGGCTAGTTAGCAGCTTTCACCACATAATTAACCTTGACGAAGGTTAAGGGGTGATAAATGCTCGCTTTTTAGTCCCGATTAGGATCGTTTAGTGTTAAACACTATGCAAATAGCCTATGCGAAGGTCTTAAGTGTGTATACTCACACTAATAAGTCATTATAAATGTGTAGGCCGCTCTATAACTTAGGATAAAATGGAGATACCCATGAAGGGCCGATACCCATGAAGGGCCGATACCCGAGAAGGGCCAAAAGTACCCCGAGTCGCGAAAAGACCATTATAACTTCCACGAAAACTCGAGCAGTATTCCCGGAAGTTGGAGGAAAAAAAAATATGGATAGAAAATACATCCTAAAGACATATTAAATGTCACATTAATTACACTTGGGCCTCTTTTCAGAAGTCCAATACAGACCTGTCTGGTCCGAGCTCGTAGCAGACTCAAGACGGTTGGTGTAGGCAAGGCTCACCACTAGAGGTCGTCAAGGTCCATGAACACAAGTTGTTCATGGGCTAGGCCCAATACGGCTGGAAGAGCAGAGACATGTATCCTAAACGGACTCAAAGTCCTACACCAAAAGGTTTGGAGTTCCTTCTCTTATGGGAATCCTAATCACCATCTAAGTTGAAGACTTGTCCACCAAGTCTCACAATACAAGTCTAAACCTAGACTCACCTATATATAAAGGGCTCTACCCCTCAACCTAGAACTATATTTTTGGTTTGATTCTCTACCACACAGAGATACATAGGAATTTTGCAAGTACCGATAGTCCCGAACGCAAGAGCAACCATTGAAGCTCGAAGCTCACAGATCGTAGCATTAAATACTAATGCACTCTAGTTTTTGTTCCAAAACAAGTATAATGGGTCTCGAGATAAGACAAAATTAAAATCAAATTAAAGTGATTCGTATACTTTTGACCCGAGCTAAAATAAATATTTTATGTATCTTAAAAATTTCAATTTAATTTACATTTAAAAATTTGTATAGTATTAAAAATATTTATGCATGGAACGAGTTTTAAAGTGTTATATGCTCATATATGTAGGGTGTCAATCCATGGGGGGCTTTCTTAGATAGAGGTTCGTAGAGAACTGTGGTGCCCCAAAATGCGGGATCAGGGATCTAAGAGGCCACACCATCTTGAATCCTGTATAACACTTATCTCATACAATAATATATAAATATTTACACCTTTATGACCCCACACTTATCCACACACAGATACTTACAGGTTATTGTCTTGGAAATGAACAATGCATTACTAGAGTGTATCAATCCACAAAGTGATAATTATTATAATTCCAAATGTGATTAAGTCTTACCATGGGTGTAACCTTTATGTAAGGCTTGACCGGTGGCCAAATATAAATTTCTTCACTATTATCTTACATAAGTCATACTTGTAAATAAGCCAGACTAAAAACAACTGAAAACCAATCCAGCTTATTCGATCTACCTGGGTTATTGCACCAAATATCCTACGGAATAGATGGCCATTTCCTACCCGTTTCCTGACCGTGAGTTTCATGATAGGCATCTTGAGTCACTATTGTGTTGTGTCAATTTAAGAAAACAAGTGTGAGCTATAATGCGCAGCATAATAATGTACAGTATGAGAAATTTATGACTGATTCCATATACCATTAATATATTCATTTAGAAATAGTTCATCTCGGTGATACACACCTTCTTTCAAAATAATTCTTTTATTGACTTATTAGTCTGCAAATACCTTAATGGTAAACCCAGCACCTAGGCTTCGGTTATGGTATTGCATCTCAATTCTGATTGGAAGAATAGGACATCCATCGGAGCCTCCAAGATACAATGATCAGTCGTATAATGGTAAATATTTATTGTTCTCTATATGTATAAGGACAATTCCCTTTGTTATCAGTTATCACCCTTGCCGCATTCGGGCCTTTTCTGTGTCCATCCCTCTCAAGTACACACTTCGTGTCCATCACTCTCAAGACACAGTTTTGCATCTATCCCACTCAGGTACGCATACTCCACATGTTCATAGGTATATAAGGTACCTTCTCATGGGGTAGTAAATTAGTAGTCCCCCTAGTCCACGAAGTACTGGTGTCTACCCCTTTTTGTCCTTGTAAGAATCCCATCATATATCTGAAACTTATTTTATTCCCCAAGCATATTGCTTGTTGATAGGTACACATTGATATATATGTATATATATGTACTTCTGAGAATTTTCGGAGGATGTACTAAGATATTGTGAGTTCACCGTTGTTAATAAATAAATAAATAAGGGGGAGTTTTTTTTGAAACTATAGTCAAAATATTTAAAGTATGTCGAGATAATATCCTTCGACGATCCGAAAGTATTGGAATGACTTTCTGAAACTTAGGAAGTATTTTAAAATAGGTTTTGTGATTTTTAAAATCATATTAAATCATTTAATAATTTATCAATAATTATTAAATAATTAAACCTTGAATAATATTTTAAAAGAATATTTGAATTTATATTCCTTAACTAATTTATGTTTAAATAATTAAAGTAATCTTGAATAGATATAAGTAATCGAGTTTAAAATAAATAATTGTTGGAGTATACTTCTCCTATTTAAAATGAATATCCGTAATAATATTCATTGTTCGAGTGATTAAACATAGTTGAGGGAATACGATCTTTGGAAATCGTTTTAAATATATTTGAGGTATTTAATACATCGCAAGTGGACATCGAGTCCCTTGAAATAAAATAAATACGGACTTTTGATTGTCCAAAACATCACCGGGATGATTCTCGGGTTTTCGTTTCATAACTCCGACCGACTCTTGATCTTATGATTATACATCACGCTTTAGGGTAGCGTTAAAATTTTCTACGATATATTCATGGTAACTCAATCGTTATTGATGTGTAAAAACTCGTAATGTTATTATCATGGAAAACATGGTATTTGTACGAAAGACAGTAAATCAACTTTTCACAACACAACAGTATATAGAGTCAGGTTTGTAAACTTTCCTAGGTACTTTGAAGTGGAGAGTGCTTCAGGGTCTTCCCGAAGATCTATAATTATAAACAATTTCGGTTCGTTAGATCCCGTTCGTATTTATTGCTACTTGTACATACACGATACTTATTAATCATTCACGCAACTCACTTTACTCTTATTATTCCAATAATTACAAGTACTCGTCACATTCGCTTTCTTTTCTAAATCCCTTATGTCCATTAATGTCTTTTACATTTCGATCCTCGTCTCCGCTTGCGATTCTTAAGGGTTTCTATTTGCGCAGTCTCGGCTCCGACATTTTCATAAAACTGAAAAATCCATATTTTCACTTGAACCTTTTATAGAAGTTAAAAAACTCTATTTCTTACTCTCTGTAAAAATTTCATGATTTTTGAATATTCTTAAGTCGATCATTTCTATTTCCAAAGTTCGTAATTCGTAGCAGTTTTAATCGTGTAAATCGTTTTTACTAAAACGGTCATAACTTTTGATCCGTAAATCGAAATTGAGTGATTCAAGTGCCTAAACGATCCTCATAAAATTTTCTGTCATAATCAAGTCTTACTTTCTAAGAATCTCCAGTTTATAATTTCTGTAACTCTGCAGAAAACTTATGTTTACAATTTATGCATTTTAACGATTTTACGGCTTCGATCCGAGTTTCGTTTATGCTCGAAATCATTATTCAACCATCAATACCCTCCATACCATCATCTCTAAAATAACCCCTCTCAAGAACATCATGTTATTAAGGTAAAAAACATCAACTTTAATACTAACTAAACATCAAGAAAATAACAAAACCACTACAAAAATTAGGTTAATAGCTAAGATCTCAACGCTTCTTGAAACTTAAACCTTAAACAAAGTTTGGTAAATGATTTATACCTTTATTGAAAGCTTGGGATGTTTTCTTCTTGATGGCGGAGTCTTGGGGATGCTTGGTTGTGTTTAAGGAACCTAGATCATGCCATGAAAATCAAGAAACCAAGAAAAGTTATAATTTGTCACTATTCATCATCAATTTCATGAATTTATTTCACCAATCCAACCTTAATGAAATGCTCTCAAAAAAATATCTTACCTTATTTTAGGATGTAGGAAGCTTAGGATTTAATTGTAGAATTTTTCCATGGCTGGAAGTTGAATTTTTGAAATTGATTTCCTCCTTTTCTTTGATTTTGTCGAATGGGGCTTGAAGGAGAGAGAATATAGTGTTTTTGTGGTTTTTACTTGGATGCTTCTTGTTAAAGATATTTTTATGTATGTATATATCATCCTAGGATTGTCATATCTTGCCATATATTTCTAGGTTTCCTATTTTCCAAGCTATACACTAGCTTAAATACCTTGGTTACTATTCAAGCCACTATTCACTAGCTAGGTAATCATATTCTCTAGCTAGGATACTATTTGGTAATTAACCATGGTTAGTTTTTTACCCTAATTAGCTTGTATGGTTAGCTTGGCTTGATACATTTATTTATTCACTTACGCGTTCTCTCGGTCGCTTATTCGTTTTTCATAATAAACCTTCGTAAATAGTTCGCGGGATAAATCCTTTCTTCTACATCCT
Organism: Apium graveolens; assembly: GCF_009905375.1. Taxonomy (NCBI): domain Eukaryota; kingdom Viridiplantae; phylum Streptophyta; class Magnoliopsida; order Apiales; family Apiaceae; genus Apium; species Apium graveolens. The sequence continues at coordinate 128,345,257 of NC_133652.1, read as the reverse complement.
TTACATTCCTTCGTAAACCTTCGTATAATCATGTTATCGACTCGGAAACTAAATTTCTCATGCATGACATAGTGTGGGCTAAAAACATGTCCCCGATTATCAGGGTTACTATTCATCGAGCATTTTACAAAGTCTCAAAAAGTCGAGTTATTACAGTCTTCCCCTCTAAAAAGGATTCCATCCCGGAATCAAATAGAAAATAGGTGGGGATATCTTTCCTTCATCGCGTCTTCTAGTTCCCAAGTTGATTCTTCAACATTCTGATTTTTCCACAAGATTCTGACCAGCTTTATAGTCTTGTTCCTCAACACTTGTTCTTTCTGGTCCTTTACCCTCACTGGTCGCTCAACGTAGATCAGGTCTGTTTGTAAGTCTACCTGTTCATGATCTATCACATGTCGCGTATCGGCATGATACTTACTTAGCATTAACAAATGGAACACGTTGTGCACTTGTTGTAGATTAGGGGCAAGGTGAGCTCGTAAGCTAGAGCTCCTATCCTCCTCAAGATCTCAAAGGGTCCTATGAATATGGGACTCAGTTTCCCTTTCTTTCCAAACCTCATCACTCATTTCCATGGAGATACTTTTAACAATATGAATCTCCCACTTCATACTCTCTATCTTTCCTGGTCTGGTCGGCGTACTTTTTCAGTCTGCCTTGAGCCACTATCAGCCTCTTTCTGATGAGTACCACCGTCTCTCGGGTCTGCTGGACCAACTCCGGTCCTATTATCTTATGTTCTCCAACTTCATCCCAACATAAGGGAAAACGACATTTCCTTCTGTAAAGACCTTCATACGGGGGCATTTCTATGCTAGCGTGATAGCTATTATTGTAGGCAAACTCGATCAGGGGTAAGTGGTCATTCCAATTTCCTTTAAAGTCAATGGTACATACTAGCAACATATCTTCCAGGGTCTGGATAATCCTTTCGCTCTGCCCATCTGTTTGGGGGTGGTAAGCGGTACTCATATTCAGTCTGGTGCTACACACTCTTGGAAGCTTCTCTGTTAGGTAATGAATTACACACAGAGGGGGGCTGAATGTGTTTTTGTGTTTTTATGTTTTTTTAAAGTGTTTATGGTTATGAACAAAGTAAATTAAATCTTGCAGTGAGATGTATTAATACTGAGATTAAACAAGCAATAACAGTGAACACAAATCTTTTAAAACTAACTTAAATTTATATTAAAATTAAGAATATTTTGCTACAAAATTTCTAGGCTCTTTGTTGATAAATAGCTTAGCTTCTTCCTTGAGAGAATACAAGATTTTTCTGATCTAAATTGTTACAACTAACAAAGGACCAGTGTTAACTTTATATGATAGTTAACTATTGGTTTACACAGTATAAATAAGAGATACTATTCACTTTAGTAAACTGTCACTAATCATTCAATTTAGGAAAAACATATCTTCCATTTCTGGCTTAGCATATACTGTGTTAACTTTGATCTTCCTTTGTCTAGTTAATCTTCACCTTTGATCTTGCATGATTCAAGCTGCCTTCTGTAGACTTGTCAATCCAACTGAGTGGATTGTTTGTTGATTGTTAATCTTGGACATTGAACTGGTCTGCATTTTGTACTTTGAGTTTCACCTCGATATCTCCAGTTTGATATATAGAGAACTTGACATCTCGATAAGTATATTGGCTTATTGAGATCTCTCATTACTCTATAGTTGCTTCGGCTTATAGAGGTCTCTGAGTTCTCTATAAGAGAATTTAGCTTGTCGAGATCTGTTCACTTCATGTCTTCACTGTGGCTTATAGATATCTCTGAGTTCTCTAGTGACTAATTGACTTGTCGATAACTCAGAGTTCTCTGGTGAAATTTGACTTGTCGATATCTCAGAGTTCTCTAGTGATATTTGACTTGTCGATATCTCAGAGTTCTCTAGTGATATTTGACTTGTCGATATCTCTGAGTTCTCTAGTGATATTAGACTTCTCTATAAGTCATTCTGGAGTTCTCGAATGACTTCTTTATAACACTAAATATGTGACTTGTAGAGATGTTGACTTAAAACATTTTACTTAAAACAGATTTATTCAACTCCAAACTTCTTCATAATTCTTCTGAGGCATGATCTTCTTGATCTTCTTTCAGATAGAATTTTTAGGCTTGATACTATTTACAGAAAAAGACTCCAATATGCTCTTTGACATTTTTACAGACTTTAAATGTTACAATACAAAATTCAAACTAAGATTACAATACAACTTACTTAGGGTTGTCAATTTGACTTAGTCTTGTTGTTGTACAGGCATGTCTTGCACAACAATCTCCCCCAATTTGTGAGAAGATTGCTTAACACAAATGCATGCCTCTTAACAAGACTAACTCTAAGTTATAATGGAAAATAAGATTAATATAAAAATTGACACAATTACAGCAATTGTACATTAGATGATTTCTTGAGTTTGAATAATTACAAGAATCAGAAAAAGACTGGAACTTTTGATTCTTCTCTAATGAGGTCCTTTAGATATACAAGAATTTCAAGTTCCTCTATGATTGGAGTCTCTGTTAGAGCTTCTATTAGTTTGAGTATGTCTTGCTCTAGATAACCATCTAATATTTCAATTTTGAATTTTGAAAATGAGCCAGCTTTTATATATAGAAATCTTCCATCTTTGGAGATTCTGCTCATCCCTTTTGCTTTGAGTTCTTCTGATCTTTTGATATAAATTTTAATCTCCTCATCATACTTCCTTTTTTTTCTCCTCATATTCTGCTTTACTCCATGCTCTTCTTTCCTCCCTTGTAATAATCCATTCAGCTAGAATAGATCTCCATGCTCTTGTAGCAGTATCCTTATCCTTCAACAAACTTATCACTCTCTTGATTTCTGTTGGAGAGAGAGTATACATCAAATTGCTACCAAGAAAAGTGAAGGAGCCATCTTGAAAGTAGATTATTCCTTCTCTTAGAGTTACAACCAAGACTCTAATTATTTCCTCAACTTGTTGTTGGAAATGATCTTCATCTGAGATGCACCAATCTAAGGGTAGAAAATCATTTTGCTTGAAATAATTCCAAATGGCCCTTTAAGTGACTTCCACTTTTTCAATAGGCGTGGCTTTCTTAGGTTTTCTCCCAACAAATTTGTAGTTGATTTTGAGTGATGGCTTTGCAGAAGGTAGGTTTGTGATTTTCTTGAGAGATGTTTGGCTTGTGGTGATTGGTATTTTTAGAAAAGAGTTAGCAGTTTGTCTGTATAGGAATTTGGGCTTAGAGGTTTGAGGTGGTTTGATGTTTGAGATTGTTGGCTTTGAAGGTTGAGCTTTAGTTGTTTGGATTTTCAGGGTTTGTTGTGGTTGATATGGTTCTGAGCCATCTTGTTTCTTCTTGCTTCTCCTCTCACTCCCTTCTTCTTATCCTCATCCTTTTTCTCTTCTTGCTTCTTATCCTTGCTACCAGTTGCCTTGGAAGATTGACTTGGATTTGAGCCAGAAGGTTTTTGATCATCTTTCTGTTCATCATCATCCAAGTTATCCTTATTGATTTGAGTTTTAGGCAAGTTAGCTTCTGGATTTCTTAGATACCTCTTCAACAACTTAATCATCTCTTCATCCTCAACAGTTTTGTTTTTATTGCCCTTCAACTCAGTTTCCAGAATCATGATTAGCTTTTGTTGGCCATGACACATTGTTTAGGGATTTGGAAGTGTTTGAAGTGTTTGGTGGTAGGACATATGTATGCCACTCCCTTGCTTGGTTGTAGGTATGCTTCAGGAAAAGCAGCCACTTGAGCATTTTTTAGTTCAATTAACAAGAGAGTGTCTTCATGAATCACCACTCTGACTTTTCTTATTAGAATATCCAATTTAGATGCCCTCCTAGAGATAAGATAGTTGAGGGACACATGCATACACCTGTCTACCCCTGAGTCATTTATATTGACCACTATCCTCTTCTCCTGAAAATTTTCCTTAGTCACCAAGATCACCCTTATGGAATTTATTGTCCTGTCCAAGGCCTTTTTGTAGGTGAAGAAGTTATTGTTGAAAGAAGCCCTTAGAGCCTTGAGCAATTCATCAAATTCCCTGCTCGGACTTGGTCCCTCACTGCCCTAATGAGCCTCTCCATACCAATATCTACTTCTTGAATTATGCTCTTTTCAGCAGCTTAGACATGTTGAGTAGATGTTCTTGATCTTGATAGCCTAGCCTTTATCTCCCCCTTAGTCTTGTTGGCAGGCATGAGAAGGGGAGTAGGAATTTCAGGCCTCACATCTTCAGGAAGTGCATGCAATGGTATGTTAAGCTTGCCCATGATGGCTCCTAAAACAACTGAATTTTGAATTTGTAGGTGCTTGTGGGAGTCCACCAAGGCTTGAATGTCAGTCTGTTGACTCTACACCAGTGTGGTGAGAGAATGCACTTGAGCTGTGAGCTGATCATTTGATGTTTTCAGTGCGGAGACTTGAGTTTGAAGGGCTTGAATTTGAAGGTTGGTGGATGTAGAGATAGGCTGATGAGAACTTGTAGATGTTGAGGAGCCAAAAGTTGCTTCCACAGGTTGTTTGATGCCATCCATAAGTAGGACAGATGGCTCATATCTGGACTGGTGAAGCTGTTCCAGTTTGACCTTTGTGTCATTTGCATTGGTGATTTGTTGTTGGACTACTTCATGAAAGCAATGAAAGACTTTCTGAGATTTTTGACATCTTTTTCCATAGTGGTCAAATCTAGTCTTTTCATTTGGTCAGCAAAGTGTTGAAACTTGGAGGTGATCTTGACCTGAGAAGGTATAATCTCATCCATCTTCTCATTTACCATTTTCCTCACCCTGTCTTCATGACCAATTAATCTGAACTCTAGTGATTTTTCAAAGAGATGGAAAACTTTGAGTTGAGCCTTGGAAACTTCATTAATGGCATCATACACTTCACCAGGAGTCAGTGCTTTAGAAACACTACCTAAAATAGTCGAATAATCTTCCCTGAACTTAGCTTGAACAGCCTCCATTTCCAGATTATAGTACATGCTCAGCCAAGCATCACGGTTTCCATCCTGTTCAGCTTCATTGACAATTTTGTATTGTTGCTCTTGGACATCTGTTTGATATGAGAGCATATTGGCTTGATAGTCCTGGTTAGACATATCTAATATCAGTAACTGTTCAGAAATTTTGGCAAGTTCTACAAGGTGATCTACCCTGAAACTCTTCAAGATTTGATTGAGGTGGAGCTTCTTGGAGCCAGTTGGAGATAAGATGTAGTTTTTGAGGTTGTGAGGTTGATGGTTGTTATGAAGGATCAGAACCACCTGTGACAGAAGTCATAGTTTGACTCACAATAGGTACTGTGGTTATGTCAAGTTGTTGTTCCACACTTGTTGTGGGGACCTCCAATTGAATTGGAGGGGATTTGACTAGGTTACTGTCATGTGCACCAATCTAAAACCCTTGTGCTTCTTGCAAAGCACTATCACATGAATGTGATATACTTACCTCCTCCATGACAGGATCATTGGCAATTATACTCCTAGCATCAACTGCTAATGCAATTTCTGCTAGGGTTTTGAGGGGAGTTGTTCCTTGAACAGGAACCTCCAATTGAATTGGAGAAGATTTAGATAGCTCGCCCTCAGGAGTACTGTCACACCCCCAACTTAAATAGCGAAATAAATATAGCTATTACATCATTTTAATGAAGGATACACAACCAATCCAAGATCTTACAGTTTAGGGTTTGGAACAGCCTATCACTACCAGCTATTACATCTGACTACAAATACCGAATCCTCACAGCTATTATTACTTATTCTACCTGAGCTCGAACATAAGCATCAGCATCACAGGTCTTACGGGCAGTCTGCTTGAATCTAACCATAGCTGCTAGCTGTAATATCAGGGTAAAGCAAGAAGTGAGCCAAAAGCTCAACAAGTGCTAACAGTACAACGCAAAACATAAATCGAGATATACCTTTAGGAATGACAATGGAAAGACATAATCAATGATAACGAGAGATAAAACTTATGTGAGTTGGCATCATTTTGCTTGCATCAAAACAATTTTAAAATCATTCTTAATCAAAATCATTTTATGACGCTACGGATTACAGCCGGTGATCAGCCGCGAAGTAATCCCGAACCTCGCTGGGTTCTAAAACATTATTGGGAATCCCTAGGCAACTTTTAAGCCTAATATAAGTGTGGAAAGGACTCGCGTCTCAGTCCAGATCCACCATTCAAAGAAAACATTTATCCCCCTTTGGGACTGAAAAATCCACATTTTAATCATTTTAAAAACTGATGCCGATTTATGACAAAATCTCTTTCGACTGTAATCATTTTTATCAAGGGATTATAGATCAACTTGAAACACTGGAAATATGACACTAAATCTCAGGGCCATGATCCACTAGACTTTACTATATTAGGGTAATTGAGAGGTTTCCATAAACAAGAACTTTGATAAGGAAATTGAGCAAGGCTATTGGATAATATGAAAGAGTAATGCCAAACTAGGCTTAAAGCAATGGTTGTAGACAAGGTATATGTATTAGAACATCAAGAAGATAAGCATCACTGGTTCCAATAGGATAGAGGTGTTAAAATATAAAGAAAGTGATCATCAGCTCAAGATATAACAGGGTATCAAGCTTTAGGGTAAGGATAGGGTTATCAAACAATCATGAATGAATTTAAGAAATGATTGGCTTTTAGGTATCAAGATAAAGTTTCTATCGAGGTTATTTCAAGAGTTGAATCAAAGCATCAGGGTGCAATATCAAGATTCTTCAGGGATCAATAGCATGATAATCAAAAGGATCAATAAAGTATTATAACAAATCTCTATTTTATCATGGCATTAAACTATCATGAAAGACTTTTGAACTACTTGCAATACGTACTCGAGGGTTCATGGCATCTCTATGTAACTCAAAGATAAACAAAAGATACGCTTGATTTAAATATATCAAAATGACTCAGGATAATTGCATCGATATATATATGAACTGTTTACAGTAAATACGAAGGTCAAGTTGAATCACTTGCCTTGAGATAGACTGGTCTGGTCTGACTGGTAGGAGCAACAACTGGAGCTTCACTCGAATTTTATGGCAAGTTTTCCCTCGTCTCGAGATCCTACATAAATAATAATAATCCTCATTATAATATATTCTTACCATCTTAACCTATTTACAACCCGAAATTAAACATGGATGGCACTTAGGCCTATACGCACTTAATTCATATCCACCATTATATTTTCAAATGTACACACGTAGCCACATAATCACATATCGTATATTAATACCAAATAACATCATATACACCATAATGCCACACTAGGCTTGGATGATCTCGACTCACCACTTAAGTCACATGGTCGCTAACTAAACAAAGTCTTCAAATTTGGGCTTCCTAACTCAATGTGCCTTTCCTAAATTATCCAAGACCCTCACTTGTGCCTTTTGCTCTACTGACCTTATACTATCTTACAACTATGGTGGTCGACCTAATACTCACTTCTAAGTGTTCTAAAGCTATGTGATAAGTGAAAGTGCTCACTGGTGCAAATTTCAGAATGGTAACTAAGGTTTCTTGAGTGCATTAGACACTCTTAAACTACAAGTTTTTCTTCAAAATTTTTACACAAGACTCTCCTGACCTAAGGGCATCTCACAAGCTTGATGTGGCTCAAAGGCCTGGCTTGGGCCTTCTTGGGCCTAAGCTAAAAGTCCAAGGTTCCCCTGTTTTTCTGGGCAGAAAATGCCCTGACTTGAATTATCTTGTGACACATGGTTCTAGCTCATATCCTATGAACTATGGTTGGAAAAACTTCTCTGACATACCCTCTAACTAAGGCCCAATTGGGCCTAATGAGGGCCTACCCATGACATGGCCAAATCTCCCTATTTCTAAGTTGCAACAAAACTGTCCCCTGCTGGACAGATTTTGTTATTCTACTTGTGCACCTAACCAAATGACATGCAAACCTCCAACCAACTCCTAAAACCTATTATATACTCCCCATACTAACTTCTGGTAGCTTGGGCCTCAAAGTGCACATCAATGACATGGTCAAAACTCACTCTAAACCTCAGGGTACTAAACTGATTTTTCTGCAGAAACTATAACTCTCATTTTTCCAAGGCTTTGACTTGACAAACCTATCTAACAACAACTCAAAACTTAAACAAAGACTTATACATGGTATTCTACTGAACTAACTCCCTTTTTCTCAAAATAACCTTGGTGAGATCATCCTTACCTAAGGTGCAACTATGGCAAAACAAAAGAGACTACTCTTTACAAATCACAAACCTTTATGCTCTTGAAGCAACAAGATATATATATATATTTTTTTATAATAGATAACCACGAATTATTACCATGCAATAAGAAGTATAAATCAATATTAATACATTATTCCTACTGAAATTAAGGCTCACTAACAACATGAATCTAAATGATCAAAACTTCCAAAAAAAATCAAAAGTGATTTACATGCATGAATGCTTTCGGATCTTTCAAGCCAAAGCAACATGATTTCCAAATAAATTTTTATCATAATTCAACATGCAAGCCTAACATGGATTACAACTAAATGATCAACTAGCATGCAAAAGGGTTTTATCAAGCTTTTACTATAAAATTCACGTTATCATCACAAAATACACAAAAATGTAACAAGGCAACAAAACACCATCCATTCGGCTCCTATCAAGTCATGGTCGAATGGATTAGGGTAAGAACAACATTTCATAAGTGTAACACTCTTATGTCTAGCCATTCTTGACCCTATGATACTATATCTCATGGTGAAAGCCTTAGATTCACAAGAATCAAGGAGGTTCACTTTGAGTTTAACAAAAACATCACCATGCAAGGTCAAAACATAGGTTTTTCACTCTAAACTTTTGAAATATATATAAGAATAACATATAGGGAGTAAAATTACTTGGATATAAGATGATTGTTTGAGTGAGAGTTGAAGAAAGAAGGGGATGGGGCTCGGTTTTGGTGGTTGCCGAGAGGGGAGGGGAAAAACCGAGAGGTGAGGGAGGAGGGAGGGAGAAGAGAGTGAAGTGGTGGGGTGAAGTGAGGTGATGATCACTTCTTGGACTTGTTTTTATGCATTGATTTGACTATAATGTGAGTGGGTTTGAGATTTTACAAGAGTAACCCTCCAATATAGTTAGGTAGATTTGCATGCAAGGGTAAAGGGGTAAATTGGTTAGCAAAATGTGAGTTAGTGGGGTTGAGAATGTCTTCTTTTCCCTTTGATTAAATAGAAGAGAGTTTGCATGCAAGGTTATTCATGTAATTTGATAAATATGACAACTAAAATTTATAATGATTTATTTTTATAAAATAAAATACAAGTTCAAAAATTATAAAATTTATACCATAAATTAACTTGTATTTTTAGAGACTTTATAAAATCATTTTCAAAATTTATGAACAAAATGCCTTTTAAAAGAAGATTTTTCCAAAGCTTAGAATATTCCATATAAATCAAAAATAAAAAAATTAAATAAACTCTTGCTTTGAAAAATCATATACTACCCAAAGCAAATTTATAATGCAGAAATTTTCACTCACACAACGTACAATCATTGAATATATTTTCATTTGACTTAATATTATACCAAATTCACAAATAATATTACATAAAATGTCGGTCGTAACAAGTACTACTCCAAACCTAATAGCCTTTGAAGGCTAATTTGTATATGAAGGTGCATTTGTGACATCCATAGGGTGTTCAGTAAAAACTGATGAATCCCATATGTTTGTGTTGGTATCATCAAGGTCTACCCCAGCATGTAGCCTCTCACCATCTAATTATGGTTTCTGGGTGGTGAGCAAGGTTTCTTGAACCAAGTCACTTGATTGAGCTTGCACTTGAGGAATGGATTCAAGTGATGTATGTGATGAAGAAGTTTTGTGAGATTAAGAGTTGTTGTTCAGAGGTGAGTGTTAGCAGCTCCCCCTGAATAGATGAGGGAGCTTCAATAGATATGCTCTCACTGTGTATGCAATCCTTATTTTTTCTACCATACACTTGAATTTGTTCAAGCGTTGACTGTGCAGACTCTTTACAAGGTGCATTGGGGAGAATGATCTTTTCAATAGACACACCCTGTTGAGAGGACGTATCTAGAGTCTATTTTGTCCCCATTTTTACCACTGCATCCTTTTGGGAGGATATAGAGGTGGTTTGAGTGGCCAGCTCAGATTTTTTAGCCTTCTTTGTCCTTTTGATCAATAGTGACTCATCTTCTGTTTGTTCCTCACCACTCTCATTCATAATAGTTAAGGTTATCTCCTTTTTCTTCTTTTAACTCACTTTATCCTTTTGGGAGGATGAAGTGGTTGGTTTCCAAGCTGCTAATGGTTGTGAATAAATGGTTTCAGCTTGGAAAGGTCCCTGTTAGTTTTCCTGTATTTGTGCATCCATAGGTTCAGGAACCATAGTTGTACTGGCTTGTACATCTGATCTCATGTTAGGCAATGGGTAAGGGTATGTCCTAAACCTCTCCATCATGAATGGAGTGATTTTCAGACATACATTTACCTTGTTCTTTGTAGTAAGTGAACCAAATATTATTTTGGACACTTGCTTACAATTGCCTATTTTAGTTCTATCTATACCATTCAACAAATGTATGTCTGTTACTTTATGATTTAAAGTAGACATTATGAATCTAGAAAATAATATTTCCTTACCTTTAGCAGATTGGGGCCTGGTCATCCTGGTTGCAAGTTCTTCCAGGATCAATAGACCAACCTTCAAGTGTCTGTTGTGGGATATTGAGTACACCAGCTTTTGCACCATACTTGAAATGTTGTCATACCATGTCATCTTGCATGTGAAGGTCATCACTACAGAATCAAATATAAAGGACCATTCCTTCCTTAAGTTTGTTCTGTTCAAGCTTGAAAAGTTGGTTCTTCCACCATAGTTGATGAAATCCATGTACTCAGTCAGTTCATCCTGGGTTGGCACTTCCACTAAGTTTGCAGTTGGTAGACCCAAAGCTATATTCAAATCTTGTTCATTGAACTCTATCTATTGGCCTCCAATTGTGCAAGTTACCACCAAAGATATAGAGTTATCATTCATAACAGTCCTTACCACAACTGTTGTCCAAAACTCAAGTAGAACATCCTAGTACAAGACTGGGTTAGCAGTTAAAGCTCCAGCAATGTAAGATTCAGCCAAGAATTTTACAAACCCCTTGAAACTATCAGGGGCCTGGGTAGCATCAATAAAAGGTAGGTAATTGGTTCCTTTCTCTGGGATAGTAGCTCTAACAATATTGAGTGCCGTTGTTGTTTAGTGAGAGTGAATGGGTAAGAAAAATTGGTAAGAAAGGGGTTGAAATGATAGAGAAATCGGTTTTAGATTGAAAAGCTAGGTCACTTGAGTTCTCGAAGATGTAAGTATGTATATGCATCGAGATCTCTGGGTATTTATAGTGAAAGCAAATGACTTGTCGAGAAGTCAAAAATAGACATTTAGAGTATACTTATCGAGAAGTCATTTTGAAATATGAAAAACATATCGATAAGCCATTTTATTTGTTCTTGTAGAGAACTAAAAATAACCTTATTGAGATGTCAAATAAATACCCAGTTTGTCCAAAATGGACTGAATTGTTTCCAATTTTTATTTGAATGAATTCAAGGTAAAATCAGAATAATTTTGCCAAAAGAATTTTACCAAAAGAATTTATTGAATTTAATTATTTTAGTTCTAAGTTATCTATAAGTCTAAAAAGATACTTGTAGAGAACTCTGTTAATTTACACTTATAGAGAACTCTACAATGACTTATCGATAAGGCATAATAAAGCTTATCGAGAAGTCACTCGAGAAGTCAATAAATTGACTTATCGATAACTCACTAGAGAATTCTTAAAATGACTTGTCGATAAGTCAGTTAGACTTATCGACAACTCAGTTCTCTATTTAATTTTGATCAATTTGATTCTGCCTTGTGCAAATTTTACACATTGAAGATTTAAATTAACATTTAGACAGTTTACTTAAAATTTGAAAAATTCCAAGCTGAATTTTTGTTTTTGAAAAATAAATATACAAAGATTACTGAAATATTTATAATTCATATTTCAGTTAATTTCCAATTAAATCGAAATAATTTCGATTCACTAGAAATTAATCTGCTGCAAAACATTAGCTGAATTCTTGTCTTAGGATGAATAATTAATCATTCCAGTTTTACCTACAAGTCTAGTGAAAGTTGCTTCATCCAAAGGTTTAGTAAAAATGTCAGCTAATTGTTTTTCTGTTGGAACAAAAATGAGCTCAATGGTACCATTTGTAGCATATTTTCTAATAAAATTGTACCTTACATCAATGTGCTTTGTCCTAGAATGATTAACTATATTAGCTACTATAGATATAGCCCGAGTATTGTCACACATAATTGGAATTTTGTGTAACACTATACCATAGTCCATTAGCTGATTTCTAATCCAAAGCAACAACTTCTTGCAGCTATGTATTCAGCATCTGCTGTAGAAGTTGACATATATTGTTGTTTCTTGCTATACCAGGATACAAGTCTTTGTCCAATAAATTGACAGCTTCCACTAATAGTCTTTCTATCAACCCTGCATCCAACAAAATCTGCATATGTGTAGCCAACAGCTTCAAAACCATTTCTCTTAGGATACTACAATCCTAAGTTTGGAGTTCCCTTCAAGTATCTGAAAATCCTCTTTACAGCCATCAAATGTGATTCTTTTAGATTGGCTTGAAATTTTGCACACAAACATGTAGCAAACATGATGTCTGGTCTACTTGCAGTTAAGTAAAGCAATGATCCAATCATCCCTCTATAGCTTGAAATATCTACACTTTTGCCTTTTTTATCTTCATCCAACTTTATTTCTGTAGACATAGGTGTAGATTCAGGTGAACAATCAACCATACCAAACTTTTTCAATAAATCTTTGACATACTTAGTTTGGATGATGAAGATCCCATCACTTCTTTGACTAACTTGAAGTCCAAAAAGTAACCTAATTCCCCCATCATACTCATTTCAAATTCTCTATGCATAAGCCTGAAGAATCTTTGATTAAACTTTTCATTTGTAGAACCAAAGATGATATCATCCACATAAATCTGAACTAGGATCATATCATCACCATGCTTCTTGTAGAAGAGAGTCTTGTCTATAGTGCCTCTAGTAAAACCATGTTTAAGTAGAAATTCTGACAATGTATCATACCAAGCTCTAGGTGTATGCTTTAGTCCATTTAGAGCCTTGAGTAACTTGTACACAAAATATGGAAATTCTGGATCTACAAAGCCAGATGACTATTGCACATAAACTTCTTCTTCTAGCTCACCATTTAGGAAGGCACTCTTGACATCCATTTGATACACTTTGAAATTTGAGTGTGTAGCAAATGCTAAAAAAATCCTTATTGCTTCAAGTCTGGCAACTGGAGCAAAAGTTTCATCATAATCAATTCACTTTTCCTGTGAGTAGCCTTTTGCAACCAACCTTTCCTTGTTTCTGATAACTATACCATTTTCATCCATTTTGTTCCTGCACACCCGTTTTGTTCCCATTACACTCCTGTTCTTAGGTGCAGGAACTAACTCCCAAACTTTGTTTCTTTCAAACTGGTTAAGTTCTTTTTGCATGGCAGATATCCAATCAGGATCCATTAGAGCTTTTTCAGTTTTATTAGGCTCTACTTGAGACAGAAAGCATATATATACGCACCTATTAGCAGTTGCCTTCTAGTTCTCACACCAGCAGTTGGATCACTAATAATTACTTCTCTAGTGTGACTTCTATCCCACTTCCTTGTGTGAGTTTATTGACTTGTGCCTTCATCATTTTCTTCATCATTGGTATGACTGGTAGATCCTTCTTCTGTATCTCCCCCTGAGTTTGTGCTATCAAATTCAGGTGTTTGAGATGAGCTTCCATTCCCATGATTTTCCTGTTCAGTGGTCTCTTCATTCTTCATCTATTGTGTATTGACTTCATCTTCTTCATCAGAATCACTATTAATGTTGAAGTTTTCAAATACAAGGGCTTCAGTTTCATTATCATCAAGGCATTCCAAGCCTGGACACCTGTCATCATCAAAAGTCACATCTGTGCTTTCCATAATCTTCTTTTGATCAATTACATAGACCTTGTAGGCAGTTCTCTCCAAGGAATATCCCAGAAAAATTGCTTCAAAAACCTTTGAGTCAAATTTTTCCACATATTCAGAGTTGTCTTTTAAAATGTAACACTTGCTTCCAAATACATGAAGATGCTTTACGGTATCTTTTCTCTTAAACATGATTGAGTAAGGTGATTTTCCATCAACCTTGTTGATGAGATATCTGTTTTGAGTATAGCATGCAGTGTTAACAGCTTCTTCTCAAAAACTAGTTGGCAACTTGGCATCTTGCAGCATTGTTCTTGCAGCTTCAACTAATGTTCTGTTCTTCCTTTCAACTACCCCATTTTGTTCAGGTGTTATAGCAGCTGAGAATTCTTGAACAATACCTTTGTTAATGCATAATTCACTCAATGTTGCATTCCTGAATTATGTTCCATTATCACTTCTCAATCTTTTTACACAATTATGATCTTCAGCCTGTTTTTCTATCTTCCTGATGTGCTCAATTATGATGTGTGAAATTTTATCTTTAGAGTGCATAAATTCTACCCGGGTGTATCTTGAGAAATCGTCCACCATCACAAGTGTATATTTATTTTTTGAAATTGGTAAGACATTTACTGGCCCAAACAAGTCCATGTGAATAAGCTACAATGGTGCACTTATGGAATCACAGTTTTTGACTTGTGACTTGATCTTTTCATTTTTCCTTTCTAACAAGCTTCACAAACTGCAACTTGAGCAAACTCTAGATTAGGCATGTCCCTTACTAACTCCTTTTTGACCAAAGTGTTAATTGCATTGAAATTCAAGTAAGACAACTTTTTATGCCATAGCTTGCTTTGTTCTACAGATGCTTTGGTGTAGAAGCAACAAATTCTATACTTGTTTGTTGAGTCTAAGTCTACAACAAATAAGCTTTCTTTATTTGCTCCTTTTAGAGCAATTTCACTAGTTTTCTTGTTGATAAAAGTGCATTCTTCTTTGTTGAATAAAACTTCAAAGCCTTTGTCAGCAAATTGACCAACACTGAAAAGATTCACTTCAAGACTAGTTACTAGTGCTACATCATCAATGACAACATTTTCAGAAACAATCTTGCCATATCCCATTGTAAATCATTTGTTGTTGTCTCCAAAGGTCACCAAAGGGCCAACTTTCTCCTCAAATTGTGATTGCAGAGCCTTATCACCTGTCATATGTCTGGAATATCCATTGTCTATGATCCATATGACTTTTTTCATTTTATCATGTACACAATGTGTAACACCCCCAGATCCGGGGTCGGGGATCCGGGTCGTCACGAGTTCCATTTCCCTTAATAACACCCAATCTTAATAATTACTCAACTACTCTATACTGTGACCCCACAATAAACACACACACCACACGTTATAGTCTCAGAGATGAACATCCAAAAATAACCACAAGTCATTTTATTCCACAATTATCTGCCAATACACCTTAAAAGGTTTTCTGAATAAATTACATTACTTTGCCATTATTACAATTCATAAATATAAATAAATCTGGTCCATCAAAAGTTGAAAGCCTAGCCTATTGGTAGTTCCTACCTCAGCTACGGCGGTATCAATGCTTCTAGAAAACTGCGGAACGTCTCCTAATCGCTTGCGAATCGGGAGCTTGGTTCTGTTCATCTTTTCTATCTGTTGTTGTGTGATGAAAGAAGAAAGCAAGGGTGAGCAGCAAGCCCACCAAAATAATATGTATAATGATTAATAGTATATGAGCCTACTCATAATACTCATGAAAGTCTTGGTCAAAAGAAATGAACCAAGTTTGATATCTTAATGCGATGAAGTCGCAAAATATTCAGTATATATACATATATACTTTTCAAAATATTGGAAGTCCTCTTCCATGCATAATATACACAAAGTCCCAATGTATAACCGTATAAAAAATATCGTTGCAAGGTGATCTCATATATCTAACCTTGTCTCAACGTTTTTCTGAAAATCTTTGTCATTCATAAGACAATTATTAATTAGATATAAGTTTAAAAGATGAGGTTACCAAATACCCCAATATACTTATATCTTTCCCAATACTACTTGAACTACCACCGTTCAAGTTATAATCAGTTTCAAAAGTTCATCACATAGATGAGATTACAAGACAAGATTTGAATAGATTCAATCTTTGAAATATTATTGAATGAAATAAAGTTACGAGATACTTTATTTAGTCCCGATATATATATATCCACATATATATATCTCTTAAACATTTCCTGGAACCTCTGTTATGTAAAGTATGAACAGAGTTTGAAACATCCAATGAATTTTGGAAAGGAAAAGAATTTTGGCATAAACCAGATATCTTGCTGATCAGGCAAAGATACCAATAAGTAACCTTTTCTACTGTAGATGGATGAATTCCTCACCGGTCATCACCCTGGCCGCATTAGGACCTCGCGCTAGACCGTTACCCGCCCCCTCACGCGTTGATGGACTGCCACCCAGCCACTTACACAATAATAGACCGTACCCCGGCCTGTCGCTTATGCCGACTCAATCAAATGGACTTACTTCCCGAACATTGGGCAAGTAATCAAATTGTTTTCTCAAAACAGCAACCTCGTTGCGAATATAAAATACACCACAGAGCCGGATTCCCCAGGTTTTGAGCGAGTATTTAAATCCCCTTAAAAGGAAGATCTTAAATATAAAAAAAAAGTTTTGGGATCCACTCTGACTTTAAAAATCATTTTGAAGACTCGAAAACACTTTAAAGAGTGTTTGGAGTAAAGCTGATTTAATGAAGTAAATCAGTCCCCAGAATATTTAGAAAATGACTGAATATTTTTATTTAAATAATATTCCCATAAAGAATAATCTTTATAAAAATAATTGAAGTAGAAGTATTAAAACTTATACTTGAAACGAGTATTAAATAACCAAAGATATACTTATATGAAAGTATTATCTTTATTTGAATAATCGAAAATAAGTTTGATTATTGACACCTTATTCTTTAATAAAATAAAGAATATACCTCAGCAAATAATCGGAGTCATAGATCCTCAAATGAATATTCAAATAATATTCATTAAATAATATAAACTGAGTCATAAGCCCTCGAATGAATATTCAAATAATATTCAATAAATAATATAAAAGAGTCATAAGCCCTCGAATGAATATTCAAATAATATTCAGATAAATAAATAAAAGGAGTCATAAGCCCTCGAATGAATATTCAAATAATATTCAAATAAATAAATAAAAGGAGTCATAAGCCCTCGAATGAATATTCAAATAATATTCAAATAAATAAATAAAAGGAGTCATAAGCCCTCGAATGAATATTCAAATAATATTCAATAATAAAATAAAGTTAAAGTTATCGAATAAACCTTATTCGATTAATAGTTTTAAAAACTATATCCTATATATATATATATAAATATATATATATATAATATACTCGGGAACATCGACTCCCGGTTTAGAAATATGTTCACCTTTTATCCCCTATACTAAGGGTATACGCAACTACTTGCTTATTTCTAGCATAGGTATTATGCAACTATAAGCATTGAAATCAACAGATAGATAACCAGATTACGAAACAGACATGCATATATACCATATTAGCATGCTCCAATATATCGCAAAATATGCTAATAACAATCATGCAATATCACAAGATAATGCATATACATATATTTACATCACAACAACAGTATAACGGGTAGAAAACTTGCCTGAGCGACTGGGGTTACGAATGGCTCGGGACGAGTCTGGTAACCTATAAACAACAAGTAAGTTGGAATTAAACCAAAGTCACTTGTAAATCTATACTTTAACTAACTTAGACTCTAACGCTTGTTTTGCGCTCACTGATTCGCTTAAGTCACTCGGGTACCCTCGGCTCCACCATTTTTAATAATTTAACCTTTACGAGTTTTAAAGCGATTCCTTCGCGAGTGTCTTACCAACTGCCTAACACACTTACCATAAATGTTTCATACATTAATTAACCCTTTTTGGTCTTTAACCTATGTTTCAAAGTAAGGCGAGGGGAAAAGTTTCGTTTGCGAAACGCCGTTACTTGAAACGGTCGTTTCTCCTAAACCGTGCATCGGAATCGCACGAACTACATATCAAAACGAAGCTCGTAACATGAGCTATCTAAACATGGCAGTGGTCATAAACTAGCAGGGGGTTCTCGGGTCCTAATGTTATGAACAAAAGCAGTCTAAAGTAAATCGGACATTACGACGGCTATGTTTACGCGATTTCCCAATTTTAAACCAATTCAAAACAACCACAATTCAACCACATATCATTCATACAACCAACATCCATCCATACCATACTACAACAGCCCCAACAATTCAATATTTCCAATTCATACTTATTTCTCAATTATGAACTAAGAGTTTACTTAAGTTCATTAACTAATAACCAAGATTTCCAACTCCAAAAATATCACAAAATCAACCAATCTCTAAACACACAATAATCATGCCTCTCACCAACTAAACTACTCATAACAAGCTCTAAACATGATTACACACCCATTACACTAACCCATCATCTAAACATTAGGAAATCTAAACAACAAAACTTAAAACTAAGACCATGAAGAGTTATACCTTCCTTGAAGCTTTTAATCCATGAAAGGTCCTTGAAATGCCCATGGAAGCCTTAATCTAACCTCCTACAAGCTAGTTCTTTCAAAGAAATCAAGAACACAAAAATTAATTTCAAGAAAGTACTATTCACCATCTTCTTGAATGATTTATAGGAAATGCTAGGAAAGGATTTTGAAGCTAAGATTTCTAGGAAGTATGTAACTTAACTAGGAGAAGCTAGGATAATTACCTTGTAAAATGGCAAGTGGAGGAGCTTGGACTTCCCAATTCTTAAGAAAGAAGCCGAGAGCTTCATGAAGAAATGGAAGGTTTGGTGTTTTGTGATTTGTTTTGCTTGGTTGGTTGCTTTTTGTCTTGTTTTTTGGTTAATTCCCTTTGTAGCCTTGACTTTGTGTGGTTAATATTCCACCACATTTCCTTCCCTCTTATGTCATGCTTGCATCATCCTCATGATGTCATCCTCCCCTCCTTGTCCTCTTCTCATTGGTTGGGTGACATCATCCTCTCTAATCCCTTTGATTAACTTCCTAATTGTTTGCCTAATGACCGCTGATCTGTTATACGGTTCGCTTAACTTTCGTTTTCGTTTATCGTTTGAGGGATCATACCCGGGATCTTATTACTTAGGTTCCCTTAACCTTTCTCAATACATTATATTCCTTTTTATGATCCTCTCTTATAATCCTTTAATTTAAATCCTTTTTATTCTGTTACCTTTTTCTCAATTCTTTCCGTATCTAGTGGATTTCCGGGAAAAATCAAAATGTTCGGATTTGGATTCTGACGATCTTTACATACACTTATATCCCATATAAAGTACTAATAAAATCTCAGAATATCCATATCAGAACCCCTACATAGTGTGGCATGAAAAGTTTTCTCATTCAGCAAAAACACTATTCATAAGGGTTTCAAAAATTTCCCAAAAATTGGGGTTATTACACAATGAGTTTTAAGTGTGTTTAGCAACCTAAGCAGTATTGGGCATTTTCTTCTTATTAACTGATTTAGCAGAAGTAGAATGAGTTGTCTCAGATAAAATAGAATTCATTGACTGTTGTGCATTTCCCTATTTGTTGTAGACCCAATTTTTGTTTCTTTGAGGTCTACTCTCAACTTGTGGCAACTTTTCATCACTTTCAAGTTGCAAGGAATGTAATCAAACTTATCACAAAATGAGTAGGGATCTTTCTTCTTGATGTTCAAGGCATCATAATCAAGACCAATATCAATATTTGTACATGGCTTGTTCTTCTCATGGTATTGTCCTACCAACTCAGATGCATTCTTGAAAGACTTTAACTTGACTTCATTCTTTTCCAACTTCTCCCTTAAAACTACTTCAATTTCATTTGCACACTTGAGCTTGTTCTTTAGATATGCATTTTCTTGCTTAACAGCTTCAAGGTCTACCAGTAACAACTCAGTTTCTTGTTTCTCATTTTCAAGTTTCTCTTTTATCTTTGTCAGTCTGCTAACCTCTTCATTAGCAACAACCATACTTGTATGAATGTGAAATATTTCTATGCTCATCTTTTCTACAGTTTCCTTATATTGACTCACATTTATATCAATGGTGGTAAGAGTTGGTACTTGTGATGTTGATGAGGATGACTCTCCTTGCTCGAAGGCCATTAAAGCATAATTTCAAACTTCCTCATCTTCATCATTATCAGAATCATCCCAACTCTTTCCCTCTCCAATATAGGCTTTGCTTTGTTATTTCTTCAGAAGAGCTTCACACTTTGCTTCCAATTCAAGATAAGCTTTGTCTTTCTTTACTTTCTTGGGTTTCCTGCATTCAGTAGCAAAATGTCCTAGCTCATCACAGTAATAGCACCTTATCTTTGATCTGTCAACAGATCTAATTTTGTAACCATTTTTGCTATCTGATGTGTACTTCCCTTTTCCTTTCCAACTGTTGTCTTTGTTGAATGACTGTCCTTTACCATTGAAAAATCTTGGTTTCTTTACTCTAATGTTAGAGAACTTTCTTCCCAAATAGGCCATTGACTGATCTAGCTCATCAAGTTCATCCAGGGTGTAGAACTCATCTTCTTCTAATTCCAGTATGACTTGTTCCTGAGAGTCATTGTTTATTTCCTCACTTGTTGAGGCAACTAGAGTCTGGGATCTTGGCTCATCATTAGAGGTCTGGCCTTCATTGACAATTAGAGCACTTGAACCATCCATAACATGCCCTTGACCAGTTTTCAATGATTTCCTTTGAATCATTTCTAATTCATATATTTTTAAGATTCCATAAAGAACTTCCAAAGTTATCTTGCTTAAATCTCTCCCTTCTCTGATTGCAGAAATTTTCAGTTCCAGATGATCAGGGAGTGTGAGCAAAAACTTCAAATTTACCTCTTTAGCTTCATAATATTTATCATGTAGTTGCAAGTCATTTATCAGCTTGTTAAACCTTTCAAACACATGAGTGATACTTTCTTTTGGCCTAGCCATGAAACCCTTATACTATGAAATTAGTATCCTTCTTTGATTAGATCTAACTTCCTCAGTTCCTTCACAGAGTATTTCAATCTTTTTACATATCTGCTTAGCATTCGCTCGGTCGCTTATTCATTTTTCATAATAAACCTTTGTAAAAAGTTCGCGGGGTAAATCCTTTCTTTTACATCCTTTACGTTTTGAAGCTTTGTACTTGGGTTTGAATTTTTAGGATTTTAGATTTGTAATTATATCGTGATTCTCGTATTCCTTGATGGTTTGTAGATACGGTCGTTTTTCAAAGTTCGTTTTCTTCAAAAACTAATAGCATTTACATACACTTATTTAGTACGTATAATCATGTTATCGACTCGGAAACTAAATTTCTCATGCATGACATAGTGTGGGCTAAAAAATATTCCCCGACTATCAGGGTTACTATTCATCGAGCATTTTACAAAGTCTCAAAAATTCGAGTTATTACATTATTCCCTTCTAAAAAGGATTTCATCCCGGAATCAAATAGAAAACAAGTGGGCATATCTTTCCTTCATCGCGTGTTCTAGTTCCCAAATTGATTCTTCAACATTCTAATTTCTCCACAAGATTCTGACCAGCTTTACAGTCTTGTTCCTCAAAACTTGCTCTTTCTGGTCCTTCACTCTCACTGGTCGCTCAACGCAGGTCAGGTCTGGTTGTAAGTCTACCTGTTCGTGATCTAACACATGTCACGCATCGGCATGGTACTTACTTAGCATTGACACATGGAACACGTTGTGCACTTGTTGTAGATTAGGGGCAAGGTGAGCTCGTAAGCTAGAGCTCATATCCTCCTCAAGATCTCAAAGGGTCCTATGAATATGGGACTTAGTTTCCCTTTCTTTCCAAACCTCATCACTCCTTTCCATGGATATACTTTTAATAACATGAATCCCCCACTTCATACTCTCTATCTTTCTTGGTCTGGTCGGCGTACTTCTTCAGTCTGTCTTGAGCTGCTACCAGCCTCTTTTTGATGAGTACCACGGTCTCTTGGGTCTGCTGGACCAACTCCGGTCCTATTATCTTATGTTCTCCAACTTCATCCCAACATAAGGGAAAACGACATCTCCTTCTGTAAAGAGCTTCATACAGGGGCATTCCTATGCTAGCGTGATAGCTATTATTGTAGGCAAACTCGATCAGGGGTAAGTGGTCATTCTAGTTTCTTTAAAAGTCAATGGCACATACTCGCAACATATCTTCTAGGGTCTGGATAGTCCTTTCGCTTTGCCCATCTGTTTGGGGGTGGTAAGCGGTACTCATATTCAGTCTGGTGCCTACACACCCTTAGAAGCTTCTCTGTTAGGTAATGAATTACACACAGGGGGGGGGTGAATGTGTTTTTGTGTTTTTTATGTTTTTCTAGAAGTGTTTATGGTTATTAACAAAGTAAATTAAATCTTGCAGTGAGATGTATTAATACTGAGATTAAACAAGCAATAACAGTGAACACAAATCTTTCAAAACTAACTTAATTTTATATTAAAATTAAGAATATTTTGCTACAAAATTTCTAGGGTCTTTGTTGATAAAGAGCTTAGCTTCTTCCTTGAGAGAATACAAGATTTTTCTGATCTAAATTGTTACAACTAACAAAGGAATAGTGTTAACTTTATATGATAGTTAACTACTGGTTTACACAATGTATAATAAGAGATACTGATAGATATATTTGAGATGTCATGTCTAATATGTTTCATGTTTAGTTTTTAGATCTTAACTAACAGGAAATATCAGTTCTTACTGGAATCAGGACTTACTGGAAGTCAGGATTTAAGGATATCAGGACTTAGATTATCAGAAGATAATATCAGAAGATGGATATGAGAACTTAAGTACTGGAGGACTAACAGTTAAGGAAAGAAGCTGATTTACAGGAAAGAAGATCGAGACTAATAAAAGAAGAAGATATGCATGGAAAGAGTTAGAGGACTAGAAGAATTATATAAGATATCTGATTGATATATTTTAGGAGACGGAATTATATTCCATATCAATTAGAAGTTATCTTTTAACTGTGTGTCTATATAAACATATACATAGGTTTACACTATATGTGTTATGATAACCGAGAAGATCATACATTGTAACCTAGCAGCTCTCATGATATTTGTTCATCACTGAGAGAGAATAGTTCCATTGTAACAGAGTTTATTATATCGAATACATCTTTTTTCTGTTACTTGTATTTTAAATCGATTTGATTATATTCTACACTGTATTCAACCCCCTTCTACATTGTTGTGTGACCTAACAAGTGGTTTCAGAGCCTATTTGTTAACACACATACAGTAAAGATCCAAAACAATTATGTCTGAAGAAGCAGAAAATCCAACCAAGCCCGCTAAAACTGAAGAAACTCCAAAGACTCAAACCCACAGTTGATATGAGACTATTAGGGTGCCCATACTGAGACCTTCTGAGTATCCCATATAGAAAGTGAAGATGGCTATGTTTCCGGAAGCTACAGATCCAGAATACCTTGACAGAATTTATGAAGGACCGCATAAGCCAACCAGGCTCTCTATTGTGGTTGCAGATCAGCCAGCAAAGATTATACCAAAGGAGAAAAGTGAATACACAGCTGAAGATATCTCATCTATTGCCAATGATTCAAAGGTAAGGCATTTGCTGCATAGTGCCATTGATAATGTCTTGTCAAATAGGGTAATTCAATGCAAGACTGCAAAGGAGATATGGGATGCTTTGGAAACAAGGTGTCAGGGAAATGATGCAATCAAGAAAAATAGGAGGACTATACTCACTCAAGAGTATGAGGACTTTGACTCCAAAGCTGATGAGTCATTAACTAGTTTATATGACAGATTTGTCAAACTCTTGAATGATCTGTCACTGGTGGACAAGGAATATGATCTTGAAGATTCAAATCTTAAATTCCTTTTAGCTCTTCCTGAAAGTTGGGATTTGAAGTCAACTACTATAAGAGACAACTATGCTCTTGATGAAACTACTCTTGATGAAATTTATGGTACGCTCAAGACTCGTGAACTTGAGATGGATCAAAGAAGCAAGAGACATGGGAGAAAGTCAAGGATAGTTGCTCTTAAAGCTGAGCAGGAATCCCCTAAAGTGGCTGCCTCAAAGAAAGGAAAAGGAAAGGCTCTCATTATATAGTCTGATTCAGATTTATCAAGTTCTGATGATGATGATGACTCAGAAACTAAAAGTTTACCTGAAGTAGATGTTGATGAAGAGATGATGAAATTGTGTGCTCTTATTGTGAAGGGTATCACAAAGATAGCCTACAAGAAATTCAATTCAGAAAGGGAAAGAAGTTTTCCAAGAAAGGAAGAAGTTCTGATAAGAAGGGCTTCAGAAAATCTGAAGGCAAAGGAGGAAAGTCTGACAGAGGAGATTACTCAAATGTCAAATGCTACAACTGTGGTGAGAAATGCCACATATCTCCTGACTACAAGAAAGGAAAGAGTGACAAAGGCAAGGCTCTTGTCACAAAGAAGAAAAACTGGACATACACTTTAGATTCTGAAGATGAGGAGAACTATGCCTTGATGGCAAATGCTGATAGCAGTTCTGATGCTGCTGAGTTAAAGGTACCTCAAACAACTTATGCCTTTCATACTGATGATATTACTGAGTTGAGATTATATCTTAAAACAATGTTTATTAGTTACAGAGATCAAACTTTAACATGTGAGAGATTAATTTATGAAAATCTTGCTTTTAAAAAGAGGAATGATTATTTAAAAAAAGAGTTAGTCATGTTCCATCAAACTCAGAAAGAAAGAGATGATGCCTTTTATGTTAGAGATGAAGTGCTAGAAATGAATAAATCTCTAAAAACTGAGTTAGAAAAGGAGAGAGAGATTATCAGAACTTGGACTAACTCTGGTAGAGCAACTCAGGATATAATAAGTAGTAGAAACTGGAAAGTGGGCTTAGGTTATGGAGATGAGAAAAGTGAGAAAGGAGCTGAACAAGTTAAGCCAATTATTGTTAAACAGACTACTAAGCCAAAGATAAATCCTGTTAAATTTGTAGCTAAAACTGTAAAGTCTGATTCTGAAAAGATGAAAGATATTGAGACAGAAGTGATAGCAAAGTCAACTTCTGACAAATTAGAACAAGATAAACCAACTGAAGTTAACATAGGCTTAATGACAAAGAAACAACTTAAACATAAGCTGAAAGAGATTACCAGTGTAAACAAGGTAAAGGTAGCTAGGAAAAATAGGAATGGAAAGGAAGGTGTGAATAAAAGCAAGTTCCTAATGCTCCTAGAAAGAATGCTATAATTGTGGAAACTCTAACCATCTGGCTTCTTTTTGCAGGAAGAATAAGAATATAAACTCCTTACCTTCTAAGTCAGGAGTTAAGAGTCAGTCTGTTAGGTTTAAGCCACAAAATCCTTATTTTCATTGTGGTAGTATATGGAATTCCATTTATACCTGTAAGGAATATCATAGTTTTTACTATGATTATTATCAGATAAAATCTTCTTTGAAGAAAGTTGTTTTAATTCCTTCTAGTGTAAAGTATGACGCAAAGTTTGATACTGTTGATACTGATAAGAAAAATGTTAGCATAAACTTTGATGTTAAATCCGCTGCAAATGTTAACAAACTTAAAAAGGCCAAAGGATTTAAGCAAGTTTGGGTCCTTAAAACTAACCATTAGTGGTCTTTGTGATTGCAGGGCAAAAGGAAGAACGTCCTAGTTATGGATAGTGGATGTTCAGGACATATGTCTGAAAATAAAGCCCTGCTATCAGACTTTGTGGAGAAAGCTGGCCCAGGAGTTTCTTATGGAGATGGCAACATTGGAAAAACTCTGGGATATGGCAAGATCAATCTTGGGAATGTCATTATTGAAACAGTAGCTCTAGTCTCAGGACTTAAACACAATCTGTTGAGTATAAGTCAAATCTATGATAGAGGTTATCATGTGGATTTCTTTGAATAACACTGTGAAGTTATAAGTAATTCTACAGGTAAAGTGGTTCTGAAAGGATACAGGCATGGTAACATTTATGAAGCCAGACATTCAACAAGTACTGATGGTTCTTCAATCTGTCTGTTGAGTAGAGCATCAATTGAAGAAAGCTGGAATTGGCACAAGAAACTCTCTCATTTAAATTTCAACAATATGAATGAGCTTGTAAAGAAAGATCTTGTGAGAGGACTGCCAAAAACAATATTTTCTCCTGATGGCCTTTGTGATTCATGTCAGAAGGCAAAATAAAGAAAATCTTTTTTCAAGAGCAAAACTGAGTCATCAATTCTTGAGCCTTATCACCTACTACATGTTGATCTATTTGGTCCAATCAATGTTATGTCTATTGCAAAGAAGAAATATTCTATGGTTATAGTGGATGAGTTCACATGATACACTTGGGTGTATTTCCTGCATAAGAAGACTGGAACAGCATCTACTCTAACTGATCATGTCAAACAGTTGGATAAATTGATCAAAGATTCTGTTAAAATCATAAGGAGTGATAATGGCACTGAGTTCAGGAATTCAATCATGCAAGAGTTCTGCAAAGATCATGGAATCAAACAAGAATTTTTTGCACCTGGAACTCCACAGCAAAATGGAGTTGTAGAAAGAAAAACATGACTCTCATTGAAGCTGCACGAACAATGCTTGATGAAGCAAAACTACCGACCTATTTTTGGGCTGAAACTATGCAGACTGCTTGTTTTACACAAAATGCTACACTAATAAACAAGCATGGAAAAACACCATATGAGATGGTGAAGAAAAAAAGCCAAATCTGAAATACTTTCATGTATTTTGTTACAAGTGTTTTGTTCTTAAGACTCATCCTGAACAGCTGTCAAAATTTGATCTAAAGGCTGATGAAGGAATTTTTGTTGGATATCCACTTTCCACAAAAGCCTTCAGAGTCTACAATTTAAGAATAAGAGTTGTTATGGAATTTATCAATGTCTCTTTTGATGATAAGAAGATTACTGGACTTGAAAATTTCGATGATCATGATCAGCTGGGATTTGAGAATGAAGATTTAAATTTTGATTCTGGAAATTCTGATGACTTAAATCCTGATCCTGTAAGTTCTGATGGATTAAGTTCTGATGTCATTAAAACTGTGGTAACAACTCCAAAGGAAATGCACCTGTCCAGGGGGAGCAAGCTGAAGATTCTACCACATCTCTAGACTCTCGAGAAGCATCAGAACCTGTCACTCGCTCTTTAAGTTCTGATTCATCTAGTTCTGATGAGCCAAATTCTGATAATTTTGGAAGCTCTGATTCTTCAACTCCTGAAAAATCAAACTCAAATCTAAAGTTGCAGAGAGCATAACTACAGGGGGAGCATCAGAAAATGCTGATGGAGACAGCATGGATCATGGGGGAGGATCCAGTTCTAGAGATCAACTTCCATCTGCAAGGAAGTGGACTAAAGCACACACACCTGATTTAATCATTGGAGATCCAGAAGCAGGTGTCAGAACTAGAACTGCAACTTCAAATGAATGTCTCTATCATTCTTTTCTATCTCAGACTAAACCAAAGAAAGTGGAAGAAGCTCTTCAAGATGCTGATTGGGTGCAAGCAATGCAGGAAGAGTTAAATGAATTTGTAAGAAATAAAGTCTGGACCCTAGTGCCAAGACCAAAGAACAGATTAGTTGTTAGTACAAAATGGGTCTTCAGAAACAAAACTGACAGTGATGGCATAATTACAAGGAATAAACCAAGACTAGTTGCTAAAGGCTACTCTCAACATGAGGGTATTGATTATGATGAAACATTTGTACCAGTTGCTAGATTAGAAGCCATAAAGATCTTTTTGGCTTATGCTGCTCACAAGAAGTTTAAAGTCTTTCAAATGGATGTGAAAAGTGCTTTTATCAATGGAGAATTGGAAGAAGATGTATATGTTGAACAACCTCCAGGCTTTGTAGATCCTAAATTTTCCAATCATGTCTACAGGCTTGACAAAGCACTTTATGGCCTTAAGCAAGCTCCAAGAGCATGGTATGAGACTTTAGCTCAATTCCTTCTGGAAAGTGGATTTCACAGAGGCACAATTCACAAGACTTTATTCTACCTCAACCATGGAAAGGACTTACTTTTGGTACAGATATATGTTGATGATATCATATTTGGTTCTACTAGTTCCAAACTGTGTGAGAAGTTTGCAAAGCTAATGCAGTCAAGATATCAAATGAGTTTGATGTGAGAACTCAGCTATGTTCTGGGCCTTCAAGTCAAGAAAACTGAAGAAGGCACTTTTATCTGTCAATCCAAGTACACCAGAAATTTACTGAAGAAATTTGGAATGCAAGATTGTTCAACTGCATCCACTCCCATGGCCACTACAACCAAGTTAGATAAGGATACTGGTAAATCAGTAGATATTACTTACTACAGAGGTATGATTAGCTCCTTACTCTATCTAACTGCAAGTAGACCTGATATCATGTATGCTACCTGTCTTTGTACAAGATTTTAGGCTGATCCAAGAGAACCTCACTTATTACCTGTCAAAAGAATTTTCAAGTACCTTAAGGGTACAGCTGATCTAGGATTGTGGTATCCTAGGGAATCAGATTTGAAGTTAATTGGTTACTCAGATGCAGATTTTGCAGGATGCAAAATAGACAGGAAAAGCACTAGTGGAAGCTGCCAATTTCTTGGTGTTAGTCCCTTAACAATGTAGCAAGAATTACAGAAGGGGGGTTGAATGGAATTCTTGAACCTTTTTCTTGAAATAAAAAGTGTTCAACTCGATTATTGATATATTTGTTTTGATTAGCACAATGCGGAATATAAACATAAATGAATCAAAACACAAGTAATTAAAAACAAGAGTCTTTAAAAACTTTCTGGTGGATTTAAACAATTCCACCAGAGATATATATAATATATCGAGAGGACTCTGTGTGCAGAAATGCTCACAGCTGCTTACAAAATAGAACTGCTGAGAATACAGGAAATGCTAAAGAGTATGCTTACAAAGATTTCTCTGTTTTTGAGTTTTTCTCAGTTATCTCAGTTCTTTTTTTCTATTTGCTACTCTCTTGGTTTATATAATACCAAGATTACAAAGTCAAAAAGATTGAACAAATATAAAATCTAACAGTCTTAATCTTTGTTGCTTTTCGTCCTCTATTACCCAGTTAATGGGCTTCCACAATGTGTTTTAATACAACTCGACGGCTGTGTGTCAGCTTTCACTGTTCAACTGATGTTTGAATTCTTGATATGATCATCCGTCGACTTTCAGATCATCCGTCGATGACTTAATTGATCATCCGTCTACTGCTATGTTAAACATCCGTTGATAGTCATTTGATCATCCGTCAAAGGCTTTGTTAATCATCCGTCGGTAGCTATTTTGGCACTTGACTTCATTTCACTTATACAGAATTACAAGACATTACTTATATACAATTAATCAACCTATTCTGCATATCTAGTTAAAGTCAACATGACTTATATGCTACTACAGATTCTATACAAAGGTGCATACATCACTGTGCTACAAACTTATTATTACATAAGCTACTCACTCGATGGATAATAAGTTAATCATCCGTCGGGACTATAATGAGTTATCCGTCGGGACTATAATTCTTATCCGTTGAGTGCTACATTATTTCACTAAGTAAAATCTACTTAGATGTTTTGTTTAAGTGATCATCAGGTACACAACATATTCACAACACTTGGAGGCATATTGGTTTCTTGGATTAGCAAGAAACAAAAGTCAATTTCCACATCAATTGCAGAAGCAGAATACATTGCTGCAGGAAGTTGTTGTGCACAGATTCTTTGGATGAAGAATCAGTTACTGGATTATGGGTTAGAAGTTTCTAAAATCCCTATTTACTGTGATAATCAAAGTGCTATTTCTAAGATAGGTAATCCAGTTCAACACTCAATGACAAAGCACATCAGCATTATGTACCATTTCATAAAGGAATATGGATGAAGGTACAGTGGAATTGTATTTTGTTCCAACAGATCAACAGCTAGCAGATATCTTCACAAAACCATTATGTGAAACTACTTTTATAAGATTGGTAAATGAACTTGGAATGGTTTTAGGTTCTTTCTCTAAATCTGCTTAGTTTTTGTTCTCATGCATCAGACTTTATGATCAGTGTTTACAGATTGTATTATCTATATGTAATCTGAATTTAATTTGAAAATTCATTAAATGCTGATTGTTATCTGATGTGAATTTATATACTATGATAAGTGTTTTGAATGTTCTATTCAATCCAATGAGAATAATTGTGCTAGATGCTGACCTAGTAGTCTTTAACATACTAGAAATCCCATGTTTGAATTAGTTGTTTATGTGGAAACTCATTAACACAAGCAGATTGTGATATTGAGCTTAGTCAAGTTTACTTTGTGTATCTTATTACTAAGTCACAAACTAGATTCTTGTTTCTTATCTGTCAAATTCTGATGTCAGTAAATCTTAAGAATGAACTAAGTGCTGATAAGCCTCACTTATCAAATGAAAAGAAAGGAAAAGAATAAAAGTCAGGTACTCCTTTGAGATCTAGAGTAAAAATGTGGAAGGGAAGACCCAAGTGCATTGCTGGTATTAAGTAATATGCATTAGAAAAGCAAATATTTTTTCTTGGTGACTTTTCACACTCTATGATTACTGGAGAAATACTCTGATAACATCATAAATTCTGATAAGCAGTCGTGACTCACTTACACTGAGAAGCCACTATAAAAAGGAATTTCAAAAGATGCATAAAATGAGCACAAACAATTGAGGTGGACTCTTGCATAAATCTGTTCTATAGTAGACATCATGACTGATGACAGATTTTTAGCACTTTTCTTAGTTATGCCTTATTTCTAAGATGTACTGAAGTTTATCAGACTTTAATATTTATCTGATATTTTACTGAATGCACACACACTTTCATTCCATATGAATGATGAAAATTACTGTGGTGATTAAGTTGTTGTTGACAAACAGTTAAGTGTCGTTTGCATAAATTCTGAGGACAAGTTTTGATGGAAGTTTTGATGATTAAACTATGAAGAAAACAAGTCAGTATTTGTATGAAGAATCACATAAAAAGATATTCACTTTTTGAGTACAGAAGCTATGTTCCGATGACTGTTAAAATCTGATATAAGTTAAGTTCTGATATTAAATCCTGATGGAATCTTTGACGCATACGTGGCATTTTTCTTTACTTGACTTATTTGTGGTAAAATCTGAAATAGTCATATTTAAATCAGAATAAATTTGGGTGAGATAAAAACAGTCATAATTATTATGGGTTAGTGGTTAACTTGTATGTCCTGAAAAACTGCATGTGCACAGTAATTGTTAATTATTTCTCGTGCCCATTAACTCTTGCTTTAGATCTTTTTACTGACTGTTATAATTACACATCAGTCTAGGGAGTCGAGGGATCATTATTTTTACTTGTAACCATTAAACAGTCCTCATGTCCCTTGGTATTCTATTGGCTATTTAAACCGACTGTTCATCCCAGCCAAAACATCTTCCATTTTCTCACAAACTCACTCTCTTTGTATTCTCATCAAACAAAAACATGGTTCGTTTCAACTTGTTCATGAACTATGAAACTTTCACTATAGAGTTGAGTTGTGATGACTAGCGGCAGGAGTGGCATGTCACTGCCATTCCTGAAGAGCTCTGGAATTCAGTTCCACAAGAGGTTCACACAGACCTCTTGTTCTTTTCGATGGACTACCACCTCCATCTTGATCGTTTGGAAGAGGCAAGGAGAGAAAGTCTTCGTCAGTAAGAACGGATCATCCGTCTTGCAGTGCTCTTCGTTAGTAGCAGAAGGAACTAGTCGATAGACTTCTTAGACTAGGACTAAGGCTATTGATGTTAAAATTCTTAGAATGGGACTATCTTGTAATTTTTGCATTATATTAATAAATTTCATGAAATGTACTCATCTGATATATTAATGAAATTTCCTTTAATTGCAAGATTTGGTCTTTGTTTCTCAAATTATGTGACTGTGCATGTTTTAATTGCAATTTGTTAATCTTTACTTCATCGATTTTTAACTTTATCATGTGATAAATGTTTTGATTCAATAATGGTCAATAATAAATTTTGATGATTTGAGGAAACACTTGAAGCACGAGTTCATGCATATGAACCTGTGATAATTGAAGCTAAGAATGTTACTTCTCAGAAAGAGAAAGCAGTTCAAAGTTCTGATACTTTGAAAAGGAAATCTATATATTCTGATGCTACTGAAGCAACTCCTTCATTGGCAAGGAGATTGAAGAAAATGAAGGCTAGGAGGTATTTGGCTAAGGCTATATCAGAAGATACTGAAGAAGCTGAGGAAGGGGATCAGGAATCTCTGATCTCACAAGAACCAATTATCATTAAAGCCCTTCCAGCTCAAGCCAAAGACACTGCTAATGACACAGTTGTTACCCCTCTTGTCTCTCCTATTAAAGCTACAGATGATGCTAAAGAACAAACAGATAATTCTGAAATAGATATTCATCATTTGAACATACCTGAAGTTCTTTATCTAGAAGCTCCATCTACATCAAAGACACCAGCTCTGGAGATAAATTCTGCTGATCAGAATTTAGGTGATGTTATTCCTGAATCTCCAGTTGCTTCACACACTGTTGAGCTATCAGAATAGAATGAGTCTTCCTCAAGTTCTGATGACAGTGTTTCTGTTGAGACTCTAGTACCTATTCTTGGCAAGGAAGAATTGGTGAAGATATTTGTTGAAAAGGAAGAACCTATTCCTTGGGAGGATACTCACAGAGGTGTTGAGTGGATCAAGAAGTGGAATGAATCAGATTTTATTCCATGTTCTAAAGTTATTATAGAGCATATTGCAAAAGCTGATGAGTTGTTCACAAATGCTGATTTCAAGACACAACTCAATATCACAGCTCTGTCTACAAAACATCTTCAAGGTCTACATACTTCTAATCATGAAAAGGTTGATACACTCAGGGAATATGTTGATAAGCTAGATCTAAAAATTAATCTTAAAAAGAACAGGTATATCAGACCTATTTCTGAAAAAGTTGAAGCCATTGAGAAAACTCAAGAGAAGCAACATGCCCAAATTGCTGAGGTCCTGGCTAATCAAGCTTCTCAGAAAGCTCAATTGGATGAAATCCAATCTTCAGTTGAACTTCTTCTTTGTCTCTTACTTCCCGATTATTCCAAAAAGGGGGAGAAGGTAGTTAAGTCCAAATGCTCACCTACTCAAGAACTGAAGAAAAAGGATGATAAAGGTGATGACCATGGAAACTCTGAAAAGAGCAGAGGTCAAAGAAAAGTTCAAGGGAAATCTTCTATTCAGAACAAGTCAAGTTTTGATGCTGTGAATGCTCAAAGACTGAAGTCAAGTGGTGATAAACAAAGTCTGATGTCAAGTTCTGATATTCTGATTCAATCAGGATCTGAAAACTCTCAGAGGTTTTTGCAAACTCTGAAGTTAAAAGGGAAGCAGACTACTGTTTATTATAAAGATCCTAAAATCCAGACACTTGATGAGGAGATAGTAAGAAGATTATTTCTGAAACATAATCCATGAATGGATTTAAAAACTCTCAAGGAGGAAGAAGCTAGATTTGCTGTGGAGAAGACAAATCCTAAGTCTAAAGCTTCTGATGTAAAGAAACCTCCAAGGCCTAAGGAAAAAGGCATTGTGATCAAGGAAAAGTTAAATTCTGAAACTTCAAAGTTCAAGACTAGATCACAGACTAAGAGTGATCCCAAAGACAAAGGGAAAGGAAAATTTTATGAACCAACTAAGATACTAGACTTGAAAACTTCTCAATATCTGATGAAAGCAGTATGTAAAATGGTTCAAGTGACTTATGATAATCTTGTTGAAGATGAAACTGTTCAAATTCTGAAAAGAAGAAAGATAAATGAAGATTCTAAAACAACCTCTGACATTGCTCAAGTTGTTGTTCAGAATAAAGGACAGGAAGGTACAGAAGAAACAACAAATTCTGATCAAGCTATCAAGACATCACCTACTGAAAATTCTCAAGTTGATTTGGATAAAATGACAATTGCTGATAAGAAGAAGCTTTAATGGAAGAAAGCTACTCCAGTTGGACCAAAATCCAATCTCATGATTAATCAACTCGCTACATTTGGGTTGAGATCCAAGCAACCTAGAGATAGAGTTAGATTAGGTTCTGACGAAGAGAAGATTCAAACAGGAGTATAGGTTACTCTAAGAGATCCTTTCATATTGACAAACAAACCATATGAACAAATCAAATAAAGGCACATTGGCAAGGTGTTGTCTTCTCAAGTTGTGATAGATGCTCATGATAAGGAGAATCTAAAAGAGAAATTGATCTTATTTCTCAATGATGGAAGGACTTACATATTAGCTGATACTGATGTACTAAAGAAGTCTATCAGAGAACTTTAACATAGTCACTATCTTCTGGAAGTAAAATCTGATGTTACAAGAAGATGGTCAGAATACATTTTGAAGGCTATAAGAGATCTATTCAAAATCTCTGGTACAAAGACTTCTCATTACAGTCCAATGATTACTGAAGGTGATGGAAGAGAATATCTATGCTGAAGAATTCTGCTAAGGTGGAAGTTATTCTGAAAGGAAGATGCTTATATTATAATGAAAACTCTTCACATCCTAAGGTTATCAGACTTGGTGATGGACTTGAAACAACATCCATTCAAGCTCTCAGAACAACCATTTATCAAATTGGTGATAGTAAAGAAGAAGAACTGATGCAGGTCAAAGGACAGTTAGCTGAAGTTCTGAAGAAAGTTGAAGATAATCTGATAAATGATTTTATTAAGAATCATTATGGATTCAGATTAATTCAGTGATGTTGGTAAAGCTGGATGTTTTGTAACTTATAATTAATAGTCTTATTAAACTCTTATTGCATTTGAACTTAAATGTTTTTGACTTCATCAAATTTATCAACTTGTACATTCTTGCATAATTTACAAGTTAGGGGAGATTATAAGATATATTTGAGATGTCATGTCTAATATATTTCATGTTTAGTATTCAGATCTTAACTAACAGGAAATATCAATTCTTACTGGAATCAGGTTTTACTGGAAGTCAGGACTTAAGGATATCAGGACTTGAATTATCAGAAGATGGATATCAGAACTTAAGTACTGGAGGACTAACAGTTAAGGAAAGAAGCTGATTTACAGGAAAGAAGATCGAGACTAATAAAAGAAGAAGATATGCATGGAAAGAGTTAGAGGACTAGAAGAATTAGATAAGATATCTGATTAATATATTTTAGGAGACAGAATTATATTCCATATCAATTAGAAGTTATCTTGTAACTGTGTGTCTATATAAACACAGACATAGGTTTACACTATATGTGTTACGATCATTGAAAAGATCATACATTGTAACCTAACAGCTCTCATGATATTTGTTCATCACTGAGAGAGAACAGTTCCATTGTAACAGAGTTTATTATATCAAATACATCTATTTTCTGTTACTTGTGTTTTAAATCGATTTGATTGTATTCTACACTATATTCAACCCCCTTCTACAGTGTTGTGTGACCTAACATATACTATTCACTTTAGTAAACTGTCACTAATCATTCCATTTTAGGAAAAACATATCTTCCATTTCTGGCTTAGCATATCTTTGCATATTGTGTTAACTTTGATCTTTCTTTGTCTAGTTAATCTTCACCTTTGATCTTGCACGCTTTAAGCTTCCTTATGTAGACTTGTCAATCCAACTGAGTGGATTGTTTGTTGATTTTTAATCTTGGACATTGAATTGGTCTGCATTTTGTACTTTGAGTTTTACCTCGAGATCACCAGTTTGATATATAGAGAACTTGACATCTCGATAAGTATATTGGCTTATTGAGATTTCTCTTTACTCTATAGTTGCTTTGGCTTGTAGAGGTCAATGAGTTCTCTATAAGAGAATTTAGCTTATCGAGATCTGTTCACTTCATGTCTTCACTTTGGCTTATAGATATCTCGTAGTTCTCTAGTGACTAATTGACTTGTCGATAACTTAGAGTTCTTTAGTGATTTTGACTTGTCGATATCTCAGAGTTCTATAGTGATATTTGACTTGTCGATATCTCAGAGTTCTCTAGTGATATTTGACTTGTCGATATCTATGAGTTCTCTAGTGATATTAGACTTCTCTATAAGTCATTCTGGAGTTCTCGAATGACTTCTTTATAACACTAAATCTATGACTTGTAGAGATCTTGACTTAGAACATTTTTCTTAAAACAGATTTATTCAACTCCAAACTTCTTCATAATTCTTCTGAGGCATGATCTTCTTGATCTTCTTCCAGATAGAATTCTTAGGCTTGATACTATTTACAGAAAAAGACACCAATATGCTCTTTGACATTTTTACAGACTTTAAATGTTACAATACAAAATTCAAACTAAGATTACAATACAACTTACTTAGGGTTGTCAATTTGACTTAGTCTTGTTGTTGTACAACCATGTCTTGCACAACAATCTCCCCCAATTTGTGAGAAGATTGCTTAACACAAATGCATGCCTCTTAACAAGACTAATTCCAAGTTATAATGGAAAATAAGACTAATATACAAATTAACACAATTACAGCAATTGTACATTAGATGATTTCTTGAGTTTGAATAATTACAAGAATCAGATAAAGACTGGAACTTTTGATTCTTCTCTAATGAGGTCCTTTAGATATACAAGAATTTCAAGTTCCTCTATGATTGGAGTCTCTGTTAGAGCTTCTATTAGTTTGAGTATGTCTTGCTTTGGATAACCATCTAATATTTCAATTTTGAATTTTGAAAATGAGCCAGCTTTTATATATAGAAATCTTCCATCTTTGGAGATTCTGCCCATCCCTTTTGCTTTGAGTTCTTCTGATCTTTTGATATAAATTTTAATCTCCTCATCATACTTCCTTTTTTCTCCTCATATTCTGCTTTACTCCATGCTCTTCTTTCCTCCCTTGCAATCATCCATTCAGCTAGAATAGATCTCCATGCTCTTGTAGCAATATCCTTATCCTTCAGCAAACTTATCACTCTCTTGATTTCTGTTGGAGAGAGAGTATACATCAAATTGCTGCCAAGAAAAGTTAAGGACCCATCTTGAAAGTAGATTCTTCCTTCTCTTAAAGTTACAACCAAGACTCTAATTATTTCCTCAGCTAGTTGTTGGAAATGATCTTCATCTGAGATGCACCAATCTAAGGGTAGAAAATCATTTTGCTTGAAACAATTCCAGATGGCCCTTTCATTGACTTCCACTTTTTCAATAGGCTTGGCTTTCTTAGGTTTTATCCCAACATATTTGTAGTTGATTTTAAGTGATGGCTTTACAGAAGGTAGGTTTGTGATTTTCTTGAGAGATGTTTGAATTGTGGTGATTGGTATTTTTAGAAAAGAGTTAGCAGTTTGCCTGTATAGGAATTTGGGCTTCGAGGTTTGAGGTGGTTTGATGTTTGAGATTGTTAGCTTTGAAGGTTGAGCTTGAGTTGTTTGGATTTTTAGGGTTTGTTGTGGTTGATGTAGTTCTGAGCCATCTTGTCTCTTCTTGCTTCTCCTCTCACTCCCTTTCTTCTTATCCTCATCCTTCTTCTCTTCTTGCTTTTTATCCTTGCTACCAGTTGCCTTGGAGGATTGACTTGGATTTGAGCCAGAAGGTTTTTGATCATCTTTCTGCTCATCATCATCCAAGTTATCCTTATTGATTTGAGTTTTAGGCAAGTTAGCTTCTGGATTTCTTAGATACCTCTTCAACAACTTAATCATATCTTCATCCTCAACAGTTTTGTTTTTATTGGCCTTCAACTCAGTTTTCGGAATCATGATTAGCTTTTGTTGGCCATGACACATTGTTTAGGGATTTGGAAGTGTTTGAAGTGTTTGGTAGTAGGACAGATGTATGCCACTCCCTTGCTTGGTTGTAGTTATGCTTCAGGAAAAGCAACCACTTGAGCATTTTTCAGTTCAGTTAGCAAGAGAGTGTCTTCATGAATCACCACTCTGACTTTGCTTATTAGAATATCCAACTTAGATGCCCTCCTAGAGATAAGATAGTTGAGGGACACCTGCATACACCTGTCTACCCCTGAGTCATTTATATTGACCACTATCCTATTCTCCTGAAAATTATCCTTAGTCACCAAGATCACCCTTATGGAATTTATTGTCCTGTCCAAGGCCTTTTTGTAGGTGAAGAAGTAAGTTGTTGTTGAAAGAAGCCCTTAGAGCCTTGAGCAATTCATCAAATTCCCTGCTCACACTTGGTCCCTCAGCTGCCCTAATGAGCCTCTCCATACCAATATCTACTTCTTAAATTATGCTCTTTTCAGCAGCTTGGACATGTTGAGTAGATGATCTTGATCTTGATAGCCTAGCCTCTATCTCCCCCTTAGTCTTGTTGGAAGGCATGAGAAGGGGAGTAGGAATTTCAGGCCTCACAGCTTCAGGAAGTGCATACAATGGTATGTTAAGCTTGCCAATGATGGCTCCTAAAACAACTGAATTTTGAATTTGTAGGTGCTTGTGGGAGTCCACCAAGGCTTGAATGTCAGCCTGTTGACTCTACACCAGTGTAGTGAGAGCATGCACTTGAGCTGTGAGCTGATCATTTGATGTTTTCAGTGTGGAGACTTGAGTTTGAAGGGCTTGAATTTGAAGGTTGGTGGATGTAGAGATAGGCTGATGAGAACTTGTAGATGTTGAGGAGTCAAAAGTTGCTTCCACAGGTTGTTTGATGCCATCAATAAGCAGGACAGATGGCTCATATCTGGACAGGTGAAGCTGTTCCAGTTTGACCTTTGTGTCATTTGCATTGGTGATTTGTTGTTGGACTACTTCATGCAGAGCAATGAAAGACTTTCTGAGATTTTTAATATCTTTTTCCATAGTGGTCAAATCTAGTCTTTTCATTTGGTCAGCAAAGTGTTGAAACTTGGAGGTGATCTTGACCTGAGAAGGTATAATCTCATCCATCTTCTCATTTACCATTTTCCTCACCCTGTCTTCATGACCAATCAATCTGAGCTCTAGTGATTTTCCAAAGAGATGGAAAGCTTTGAGTTGAGCTTTGGAAACTTCATTAATGGCATCATACACTTCACCAAGAGTCAGTGCTTTAGCAACACTGCCTAAAATAATCAAATAATCTTCCCTGAACTTAGCTAGAACACCCTCCATTTCCAGATTGCAGTCCTTGTTCAGCCAAGCATCACGGTTTACATCATGTTCAGCTTCATTAACAATTTTTTATTATTGCTCTTGGACATTTGTTTGATATGAGAGCATATTGGTTTGATAGTCCTGGTTAGACATATCAGATATCAGCAACTGTTGAGAAATTTTGGAAAGTCCTACAAGCTAATCTACCCTGCACTCTTCAAGATTTGATTGAGGTGCAGCTTCTTGGAGCCAGTTGGAGACAAGATATGGTTTTTGAGGTTGTGAGGTTGATGGTTGTTATGAAGGATCAGAACCACCTGTGACAGAAGTCACAGTTTGACTCACAATAGGTACTGTGGTTATTTCATGTTGTGGGGACCTCCAATTGAATTGGAGGGGATTTGACTGGGTTACTGTCATATGCACCAATCTCAAACCCTTGTGCTTCTTGCAAAGCACTTTCACATGAATGTGATATACTCCTAGCATCAACTGCTAATGCAATTTTTGCTAGGGTTTTGAGGGGAGTTGTCCCTTGAACAGGAACCTCCAATTGAATTGGAGAAAATTTAGATAGCTCCCCCTCAGGAGTAATACCCCAAACCTAACAGCCTTTGAAGGCTGATTTGCACATGAAGGTGCAATTGTGACATCCATAGTTAAGGTTATCTCCTTTTTCTTCTTTTAACTCACTTCATCCTTTTGGGAGGATGAAGTGGTTGGTTTCCAAGCTGCTAATGGTTGTGAATAAATGGTTTCATCTTGAAAAGGTCCCTGTTGGTTTTCCTGTATTTGTGCTTCTACAGGTTCAAGAACCATATCTGTACTGGCTTGTACATTTGATCTCATGTCAGGAAATGGGTAAGGGTAAGTCCTAAACCTCTCCATCATGAATGGAGTAATTTTCAGACTTACATTGACCTTGTTCTTTGTAGTATGTGAACCAAATATTATTTTGGATACTTGCTTATAATTGCCTATTTTAGTGTTATCCATACCATTCAACAAATGTATGTCTGTTACTTTATGATTTAAAGTAGACATTATGAATCTAGGAAAGAATATTTCCTTACCTCTAATAGATTGAGGCATGGTCAGCCTGGTTGCAAGTTCTTCCAGGATCAATAGACCAACATTCAAGTGTCTGTTGTGGGCTATTGAGTACACCAACTTCTGCACCACACTTGAAATGTTGTCATACCCTGTCTTCCTGCATGTGAAGGCCCTCACTACAGAATCAAATATAAAGGACCATTTATTCCTTAAGTTTGTTCTATTCAAGCTTGACAAGTTGATTCTTCCACCATAGTTGATGAAATCCATGTACTCAGTCAGTTCATCCTGGGTTGGCACTTCCACTAAGTTTGCAGTTGGTAGAGCCAAAGTTATATTCACATCTTGTTCATTGAAGTCTATCTATTGGCCTCCAATTGTGCAAGTTACCACCAAAGATACATAATTGTCATTCATAACAGTCCTTACCACAGCTGTTGTCCAAAACTCAAGCAGAACATCCTAGTACAGGACTAGGTTAGAAGTTAAAGCTCCTGCAATGTAAGATTCAGCCAAGAATTTCATAAACCCCTTGAAACTATCATGGGCTTTATTAGCATCAATAAAAGCTAGGTAATTGGTTCCTTTCTCTGAGATAGTAGCTCTAACAATATTGAGTTCCGTTGTTGTTTAGTGAGAGTGAATGGGTAAGAAAAATTAGTGAAAAAAGGGTTGAAATGAGAGAGAAATCAGTTTTAGATTGAAAAGCTAGGTCACTTGAGTTCTCGAAGATGTAAGTATGTATATGTATCGAGATCTCTGGGTATTTATAGTGAAAGCAAATGACTTGTCGAGAAGTCAAAAATAGACATTTGGAGTATACTTATCGAGAAGTCATTTTGAAAAATGAAAAACATATCGATAAGTCATTTTATTTGTTCTTGTAGAGAACTAAAAATAACCTTATTGAGATTGTCAAATAAATACCCAGTTTGTCCAAAATGGACTGAATTGTTTCCAATTTTTATTTGAATAAATTCAAGGTAAAATCAGAATAATTTTGCCTAAAGAATTTTACCAAAATAATTTATTGAATGTAATTATTTTAGTTTGAAGTTATCTATAAGTCTAAAAAGATACTTGTAGAGAACTCTGTTAATTTACATTTATAGAGAACTCTACAATGACTTATCGATAAGTCATAATAAATATCGATAACTCACTTGAGAATTCTTAAAATGACTAGTCGATAAGTCAGTTAGACTTATCAGGAACTCAGTCCTCTATATAATTTTGATCAATTTGATTCGGCCTTGTGTAAATTTTACACATTGAAGATTTAAATTAACATTTAGACAGTTTACTTAGAATTTGAAAATTTCCAAGCTGAATTTTTGTTTTTGAAAAATAAATATACAGAGATTTCTGAAATATTTATAATTTATATTTCAGTTAATTTCCAATTAAATCAAATTAATCTTGATTTACTAGAAATTAATCTGCTGCAAAACATTAGCTGAGTTCTTGCCTTAGGATGAAGAATTAATCATTCCAATTTCACTTACAAGTCTAGTGAAAGTTGTTTCATCCAAAGGTTTAGTAAAAATGTCAGCTAATTGTTTTTCTGTTGGAACAAAAATGAGCTCAATGGTACCATTTGTAGCATGTTCTTTAATAAAATGGTACCTTACATCAATGTGCTTTGTTCTAGAATGATTAACTATATTAGCTACTATAGATATAGCCCTAGTATTGTCACACATAATTGGAATTTTGTGTAACACTATACCATAGTCCATTAGCTGATTTCTAATCCAAAGCACTTGAGTACAACAACTTCTTGCAGCTATGTAGTCATCCTCTGCTGTAGAAGTTGACACATATTGTTGTTTCTTGTTATACCAGGATACAATTCTTTGTCCAAGAAATTGACAGCTTCCACTAATACTCTTTCTGCCAACCCTGCATCCAACAAAATCTGGATCTGTGTAGCCAACAACTTCAAAACCAGTTCTCTTAGGATACTATAATCCCAAGTTTGGAGTTCCCTTCAAGTATCTGAAAATCCTCTTTACAGCCATCAAATGTGATTCTTTTGGATTGGCTTGAAATTTTGCACACAAACATGTAACAAACATGATGTCTGGTCTACTTGCAGTTAAGTAAAGCAATGATCCAATCATCCCTCTATAGCTTAAAATATCTACACTTTTGTTCTTTTTATCTTAATCTAACTTTGTTTTTGTAGACATAAGTGTAGATGCAGGTGAACAATCAACCATACCAAACTTTTTCAATAAATCTTTGACATACTTAGTTTGGATGATTAAGATCCCATCACTTCTTTGACTAACTTGAAGTCCAAGAAAGTAACTTAATTCCCCCATCATACTCATTTCAAATTCACTCTGCATAAGCCTGAAGAATCATTGACAAAGCTTTTCATTTATAGAACCAAAGATGATATCATCCAGATAAATCTGAACTAGGATCATATCATCACCATACTTCTTGTAGAAGAGAGTCTTGTCTATAGTGCCTCTAGTAAAACCATGTTTAAGTAGGAATTCTGACAATGTATCATACCAAGCTCTAGGTGTCTGCTTTAGTCCATTTAGAGCCTTGAGTAACCTGTACACAAAATCTGGAAATTCTGGATCTACAAAGCCAGATGGCTATTGCATATAAACTTCTTCTTCTAGCTCACCATATAGGAAGGCACTCTTGACATCCATTTGATACACTTTGAAATTTGAGTGTGTAGCAAATGCTAG
The DNA here is from genome assembly GCF_009905375.1 of Apium graveolens. Lineage (NCBI taxonomy): Eukaryota > Viridiplantae > Streptophyta > Magnoliopsida > Apiales > Apiaceae > Apium > Apium graveolens. The sequence continues at coordinate 128,302,078 of NC_133652.1, read as the reverse complement.
AAAAATCCTTATTGCTTCAATTCTGGCAACTGGAGCAAAAGTTTCATCAAAATCAATTCATTTTTCCTGTGAGTAGCCTTTTGCAACCAACCTTTCCTTGTTTCTAATAACTATACCATTTTCAACCATCTTGTTCCTAAACACCCGTTTTGTTCCAATTACACTCCTGTTCTTAGGTGTAAGAACTAACCCCCAAACTTTATTTCTTTCAAACTGGTTAAGTTCTTTTTGCATGGCAAATATCCAATCAGGATCCATTAGAGCTTTTTCAGTTTTCTTAGGCTCTACTTGAGACAGAAAGCTTGCATGTAGGCACTCATTAGCAGTTACAGTTCTAGTTCTCACACCAGCAGTTGGATCATCAATAATTACTTCTCTAGTGTGACTTCTATCCCACTTCCTTGTGTGAGTTTGTTGACTTGTTCCTTCATCATTTTCTTCATCTTTGGTATGACTGGTAGATCCTTCTTCTCTATCTCCACCCGAGTTTGTGCTATCAAATTCAGGTGTTTGAGATGAGCTTCCATTCCCATGATTTTCATGTTCAGTGGTCTCTTCATTCATCATCTATTGTGTATTGACTTCATCTTCTTCATCAGAATCACTATCAATGTTAAAGTTTTCAAATGCAAAGGCTTCAGCTTCATTATTATCAAGGCATTCCAAGCCTGGACACTTGTCATCATCAAAAGTCACATATGTGCTTTCTATAATCTTCTTTTGATCAATTACATAGACCTTGTAGGCAGTTCTCTCCAATGAAGATCCCAGAAAAATTGCATGCAGTGTTAAACCACTTCTTCTCAAAAACTAGTTGGCAACTTGGCATCTTGCAGCATTGTTCTTGCAGCTTCAACTAATATTCTGTTCTTTCTTTCAACTACCCTATTTTGTTGAGGTGTTTTAGAAGCTGAGAATTCTTAAACAATGCCTTTGTTTTTGCATAATTCACTCAATGTTGCATTCGTGAATTCTGTTCCATTATCAATTCTCAATCTCTTTACACAATTATGATCTTCAGCCTGTTTTTCTATCTTCTTGATGTGCTCAATTATGATGTGTGGAGTTTCATCTTTAGAGTGTATAAATTCTACCCGGGTGTATCTTGAGAAATCGTCCACCATCACAAGTGCATCTTTATTTCTTGAAATTGATAAGACATTTACTGGCCTAAACAAGTCCATGTGAATAAGCTGCAATGGTGCACTTATGGAATCACAGTTTTTGACTTGTGACTTGATCTTTTCATTTTTCCTTTCTGACAAGCTTCACAAACTGCAACTTGACCAAACTCTAGATTAGGCATGTCCCTTACTAACTCTTTTTTGACCAAAGTGTTAATTGCATTGAAATTCAAGTGAGACAACTTTTTATGCCATAGCTTGCTTTGTTCTACAGATGCCTTGGTGTAGAAGCAACAAATTCCATCCTTATTTGTTGAGTCCAACTGTGCAACAAATAAGCTTCCTTTCTTTGCTCCTTTCAGAGCAATTTCACTAGTTTTCTTGCTGATAAAAGTGAATTCTTCTTTGTTGAATAAAACTTCAAAGCCTTTGTCTGCAAATTGGCTAACACTGAGAAGATTCACTTCAAGACTAGCTACTAGTGCTACATCATCAATGACAACATTTCCAGAAACAATCTTGCCATATCCCATTGTGAATCATTTGTTGTTGTCTCCAAAGGTCACCAAAGGGCTAGCTTTCTCCTCAAATTATGATTGCAGGGCCTTATCACCTGTCATATGTCTGGAATATCCACTGTCTATGATCCATATGACTTTCTTCATTTTACCCTGTACACAATGAGTTTTAAGTGTGTTAGCAACCCAAGCAGTATTGGGCATTGTCTTCTTATTAACTGATTTAGCAGAAGTAGAATGAGTTATCTCAGATAAAATAGAATTCATTGACTGTTGTGCATTTTCCCTATTTGTTGTAGACCCAATTTTTATTTCTTTGAGGTCTACTCTCAGCTTGTGGCAACTTTTCATCACTTTCAAGTTGCAAGGAATGAGTAGGGATCATTTGCATCTGCTTCATTATATTGGAGGCTCCTTCAACTGGATTGATAACAAACTTTTTACAAAGGTGAGTTAGGTGATTCACAGAGCCACATTTCTCACACTTCTTTCTTGGAACATCTGCAACATAAGCAAAATTGTTGCTTTTGTTTATCCCAATCTTCCCATTTCTATTTTTTTCTTCTTTCTTGCATCTTCAGTTTTTTTTCCTTGACAGGTGTCTTTGAATCTTGGTTGTCCAGAGCTTCTCTTCAGCTTTGAAAGATTGAGTTGCTTCTGCATTTTTCTTCTCATTGTTTTCATCAACAATTTATTGCTTTATAATCAACTCTTCTTCACCGAAGTTAACTTCACATGCCTTGAACATAGGTGAAACAACCTTTTTCAGCATAACTGGAACATTTTCATTTCCTGTTGCTTTCCCTTTATCGTCTATATCTTTCTTCTTGTTGTTCAAGGCATCATAATCAAGACCAATAGCAATATTTGCACATGGCTTGTTCTTCTCATGGTATTGTCCTACCAACTCATATGCATTCTTGAAGGACTTTAACTTGACTTCATTCTTTTCCAACTTCTCCCTTAACACTACTTCAATTTCTTTTGCACACTTGAGCTTGTTCTTTAGATATGCATTTTCTTGCTTAACAACTTCAAGCTCTACCAACAACAACTCAACTTCTTGTTTTTCATTTTCAAGTTTCTCATTTATCTTTGTCAGTCTGCTAACATCTTCATTAGCAGCAACCATACTTGTATGAATGTGAAACATTTCTGTGCTCATCTTTTCTACAGTTTCCTTATATTGACTCACTTTTAAATCAACGGTGGTAAGAGTTAGTACCTGTGATTTTGATGAGGATAACTCTCCTTGCTCCAAGGCCATTAAAGCATAATTTCAAACTTCCTCATCTTCATCATTATCAGAATCATCCCAACTCTTTCCCTCTCCAATATAGGCTTTGCTTTGTTATTTCTTCAGAAGAGCTTCATACTTTGCTTCCAATTCAAGATAAGCTTTGTCTTTCTGTACTTTCTTGGGTTTCCTGCATTCAGTAGCAAAATGGCCTAGCTCATCACAGTTATAGCACCTTATCTTTGATCTGTTAACAGATCCAATTTTGTAACCATTTTTGCTATCTGATGTGTACTTACCTTTTCCTTTCCAGTTGTTGTCTTTGTTGAATGACTGTCTTTTACCCTTGAAAATCCTTGGTTTCTTTACTCTAATGTTAGAGAACTTTCTTACCAAATAGGCCATTGATTGATCTAGCTCATCAAGTTCATCCAGGGTGTAGAACTCATCTTCTTCCAATTCCAGTATGACTTGTTCCTGAGAGTCATTTTTTATTTGCTCACTTGTTGAGGCAAATGGAGTCTGGTATTTTGGCTCATCATTAGAGGTCTGGCCTTCATTGACAATTAGAGCACTTGAACCATCCATAACATGCCCTTGAACATCTCTCAATAATTTCCTTTGAATCATTTCTAATTCATATATTTTTAAGATTCCATAAAGAACTTCCAGAGTTATCTTGCTTAAATCTCTCCCTTCTCTGATTGCAGAAATTTTCTGTTCCAGATGATCAGGGAGTGTGAGCAAAAACTTCAAATTTACCTCTTTAGCTTCATAATATTTATCATGTAGCTGCAAGTCATTTATCAGCTTATTAAACCTTTCAAATACATTAGTGATACTTTCTTTTGGCCTAGCCATGAAACCCTTATACTGTGAAATCAATATCCTTCTTTGATTAGATCTAACTTCCTCAGTTCCTTCAAAGAGTATTTCAATATTTTCCCAGATCTGGTTAGTAGTGTCACAGTTGACAATGTTATTTACGTTACATTGTCAAGTGACTCTATCAGGATCAGCTGCAAGCCACTATCTAGGAAAACTTTTTCTTTCTCAGGTTCAGTGTACTCAGAAGGGTCTTTAGGAGCATAATGAGTTGGGATGACCATATCTCCATCTGTAGATTCCTCAACTCTAACCATAGGAGTGAAAGGCCCAATTTTGAGAATCTGAATGTATATTGGATTAGCCATCCTCATAAACAGCAACATTTTCTTCTTTCATAAAGTGTAGTTAGTCTTATCAAAAGTAGGAATTTTGATGCTACTGATTTTCTGTGTATTCATTCTTCCAAGATCTTGAATCTGTTTACTTTCAGATTTTGCTCTGATACCACTTGTTAGGTAATGAATTACACACAGTGGGGGGGGTGAATCTGTTTTTGTGTTTTTATGTTTTTCTTGAAGTGTTTATGGTTATGAACAAAGTAAATTAAATCTTGCAGTTAGATGTGTTAATACTGAGATTAAACAAGCAATAACAATTGTAATAATCCAAATTTTTGGAAATTTTTGAAACATTGATGAATAGTAACTTTTGCTGACTATGCTGATTAAGGAAAATTATCAGACCACACTATATAGGAGTACTGTTATGGAAATTCTGAGATCGTATTGGTATTCCATAAAGTAAATGAGTGTATGTAGAGGTTGTTAGAATTCGAATCCTGACACTTTGATTTTTCCCGAAAATCCGTCAGATACCGAAAGAATTGAGTATAAGGTAACATGATTAAAAGGATTTAAATTCAAGGATAATAAGAGAGGATTATAAAAGGAATATAAAATATTGAGAAAGGTTTAGGGGAACCCAAGTAATAAGATCCTGGATATGATCCCTCAAACGATGAATGAAAATGAAAGTTAAGCGAACCGTATAACAGATAAGCGGTCATTAGCCAAGTAATTAGGCACTAATCAAAGGGATTAGGGGAGGATGACATCATCCAACCATAAGGATTGAACAAGTGTCCTTGTGATAATGTAATCAAGGTGAGATCATCACTCTATTAAAGCAAAAGCAAGGATATTTTGAAAGGTTAATTTTCAACCAAGCTTTTCATTTCTTTCACACAAAAAATCAACCAAGCAACATTTCATTTCTCTCCCCCCATTTCCAAGCTTCTTGCTCTCGGCCAAAATAATACCAGCAACTTCAAATTGCCATATCTCCTACAATATTCACTCAAATATTATGTTCTATATCTCGTTGGAAAGGTATTGAGATGGCTTACAACTCTTGTTCACAAGTCTTGTCAAAATAATCATGGTAAGGCCCTCATATATACAGTTCTTTAAATCGGACTAATTGTACCTCCAAAAGTTTTAACTCATTTCTTGAACTCCTTTTCAAGTTTGAACATGATAAACATAGATCAAGGCTCTATTCAGGATTACAATATCTTGTAAGTGGTTTAAGGATCTAAGGAAGGTATAAAATTCAAACCCTATCTTTGATTTTATGATTCCATTAAGTTTTATTGAAGCATTGTTAGTATTAAGGCTTGATCTTTGATTATAAGTAGTTTTGGTGGATTTGTATTGGTTTTGAATATTGGGTCTTTTATTGGTTGGATAAATTGGTAAAACTTGGAGTTGGGGACTGAGTTTTTATTATGATGGTTGAATATTGTTGTGTTAGTGGTTGTGAGTGAATTGATGAGGATTTAGAGTGGTAATTATTTTGGGAATCTCGTAAACATAGCCGTCGTAATACTCGTTTTCCTTCGACTGTTTTGCATGAAACTTTCGGACCCGTGAACTCACTATAAGCTTCTGACCTTTCCATTTCTAGATATTTCATTTTACGAGCTTCATTTTGATATGTCGTTCGCTTAGATCCGATTTACGGTTTAGGAGAAACGACCATTTTAAGTAATGGCGTTTCGCGAGCGAACCCCGAAATCTTGAGTAACTTTGAGACCATAATCGAGACCGGTAAATGATTAATCGAAACACGAAACAATTATGTAAGGTGGATTAGGCAGTTGGTAAAGTACTCGTGAAAGAGTCGCCTTATAATTCGTAATGATTAATTTATTAAAATTGGTGGAGCCGAGGGTATGCAAGCGATTAACGCAAATCGTTAAGCGTATAAGCAACCGTTAGGGTATGAACGAGTTTTGACTAGTTTCTTAAGCGACCATGGTCTAATTCCGGATTATGTTATTTTTCATAGGTTACCGGACCCACTCAAAGCTTAAGTCTATCCTGGAATACTCAGGCAAGTTTTCTACCCGTTATACTGTTGTTGTGATGTATATATTTGTTTGTGCATTATCTTGTGATAAGTGCATGGTTGTTATTAGCAAGTATTGCGATATATTGGAGCATGTTGTTATGATATATATATATATATATGCATGCCTATTTCATAATCTGGATATCTCATTGATGATGCAATTGATTATAACCGTATAATATCTATGCTAGAGATAAGCAGTACTTGCGTATACCCTTAGTATAGGGGACCAGAGTTGAACATTTTTCTAAACTGGGAGGCGATGTTCCCGAGTATATTATATATATATAATAGTTTTCAAAACTATTAATCGAATAAGGTTTATTTGATAGTTTTATATTATAAATGAATATTATTTTGAATATTCATTCGAGGACTTATGACTCCGCTTATTTTATTTAATGAATATTATTTTGAATATTCATTCGAGGACTTATGACTTCTCTTATTTTATTTAATGAATATTATTTTGAATATTCATTCGAGGACTTATGACACCGCTTATTTTATTTAATGAATATTGTTTTGAATATTCATTCGAGAACTTATCACCCCGCTTATTCTATTAAATAATATTCTTTATTTTTCTAAAGAATAATATTTCGATATTTGCCAAGTATTCGGAAAATAATTGATACTATCAAATTATTCTTACTTTAAATATTTCCAGATATTATTTTCAAATTTTATCAAAACTATTTTTGGAAAGTTAGAGCGGATCCCAAAACTCGTTTTCAAATTTAAGATCTTCCTTTCGAAGGGAATTTAAATACTCGCTCAAAAATCTGAGGGATCCGGCTCCGTGATGTATTTTTATATTCGCAACAAGATTGTTGTTTTGATAAAAGAGTTTTTGATTACTTAACCAACACTCGGGAAGTAAAATTCTTGGAATAAGTTAATCCATTAATAGGCATCGCCTGAGAAATATCGGTGAGTTTTTCTTTCCAACTAGATGTGACTTCTTGGTGGAGTCGTATCAACAAGTTCCTACTTGGGGAAAGGGGAGACGAGCTTTACATTTCAGAGTCATGGATTTCATCTGAACTAGAAGTGGCGTAAGTGGTCGAGTGGCGCCGGCCCAGCCTTATTTATTGGCCAAAATGGCCCGGAAGTTCCGCTAAGATGGTCCATTCCTTAGGAGTCCAGCGTTTGGTGGACAAGTAAATCCGACTGTTCTCCTCTACAAGTAGAAAATGGTGGGGTTACACTACTGCGACTGATCATTGTGAGTGGTCTTCCTGGTCCGGTGAACTCCTGTAATGAGTTCATCATCTAGTTGGATATTTCTGCAACACTACCTAGAGCACTTCGATAGAAAGGCTACGGTTGGGCGATTGTTGAGTGTTGACAGGGTCGAGTTTTTAAAATGATGTTTTCATCAAATGAAGTATCTCATAACTTCATTTTATTTTGATGATATTTCAAAGATTGATTCTATACAAGTTTTGTCTTGTAGCTTCATCTATGGGATGAACTATTTATATCTTGAACTGTGGTAGTTCAAGCAGTATTCGGAAAAGATATAAGTATATTGGAGTATCTTGTAACTTCATCTTTTCAACTTATATCTAGTAAATGATTATCTTATGCATGACAAAGATTTTCAGAAAAATGTTGAGACAAGGTTAGATATATGAGATCACCTTGTAACGATATTTTTATGCAATTATAAACTAGAACTCTGTGTATATTATGCATGGAAGAGGACTTCCAAGATTTTGAAAAGTATATATACATATATACTGAATATTTTGCGACTAGGTCGCGTTAAGATATCAAACTTGGTTCATTTCTTCTTGACCAAGACTTTCATGAGTACTATGAGAATGCTCATATATTGTAAATTATTATACATATTATTTCGGTGGGCTTGTTGTTCACCCTTGATTTCTTCTTTCATCACACAATAACAGATAGACAAGATGAACATGACCAAGCTCCCAATTCACGAGTGGATAGGAAATGTTCCGCAGTTTCCTGTAGGTGTTGATGCCGTTGTAGCTGAGGTAGGAACTACCAATAGGCTAGGCTTTCAACTTTTGATGTACCGGACTTATGTATATTATGAATTGTAATAATGGCAAAGAAATGAAAATTTATTCAGAAACCCTTTTTGAGGTGTAATGACTTATAATTGTGGAATAAAATGACTTGCGTTATTTTGGTATTCCTCTCTGAGACTATAACTTATGGTGTGTGTGTATATTGTGGGGTCACAGTACGCAATAATTGGTTGTTTATTTATATTAAGTGTTATTAAGAGAAATGGAACTCGTGACAACCCAGATCCCCGACCCCAGATTTGGGGGTGTTAGAGAAATGGTATCAGAGCTAAGCGTTATTAACCTCAGAGATGATGCGTCGTTAAAATGATAAGTTCACTAAGATAATAAGAACTCTTGCCAAGTTCATAGTCGGACTACCTAACGTAGTACTGACAATTAAAACCCATACGGGAACCCTTATAAATATCATGATTGTAACATAGATCGTTATCTTATATGGTAGCGGGACTCCGAACCCTGAAGTTTAAAAGCAATAACACGATGATGTTTTACTATATATTAGGGATCGGATTGTGGCTCCAATGGAGCACCCTAACGAGGGACCAGATGATGTTCTTATTAAGGATGTAGCAGTTGAGGATGTTATCCCAGAAGGGATTGTTGTTGAAGAGGATCCCATGGGAGATCCTGACAAGAATGAAGAAAGGACCGTTGAGGAATCGATGACCGTGGTTAGGGTGACTACCAGAGGTAGGATTGACCGGTTATTACCGTAGGTTCGTTCAAGTTTGCAAAGATAGCAGTCCCTTTAACGCGGCTTACTCGTAAGACTGAGAAGTTCAAATGGACAGAGAAATGCGAGACCAACTTTCAAGAACTGAAGCAAAGATTGGTGACAGCCCCTATGTTGGCGTTGCCAGATGGAAAAGGAGATTTTGTGAATTGTAGTGACGCTTCGCATAAGGAATTAGGGTGCTTCTTATACAGCACGGCAAGGTAATCGCGTACGCATCAAGACAATTAAGGGAATATAAAATTTGATATCCCCCCATGATCATGAGCTCACGGTAATAGTTTTACCCTAAATATTGGAGGCACTACTTGTATGGAGAGAAGTGCGAGGTTTACGCAAACCCCAAGAGCTCAATTATATTTAATGCAAAAAGAGCTGAACATGCGCTAGAGGAGGTGGTTAGAGCTAATCAAGGATTATGATTATGAGATTATTTATCAGCCAGGTAAATCCAATATGGTGGCTGACGCCCTTAATAGAAAGGAGAGACTCAAGATGATAATGTCTTCGGGAGAGTAGATTAAAGGTTTCGAGAAAATGGAAATAGAAGTGAAGGTAACCGGAGCCGGTACTGAAAGGCTATTTAAGGTTGTAATGCAACCTGAATTATGGGAAAAGATCACATTATGCCAGGAAAAAGCGATGAATGAAGGCAGAGAGCCAATGACTGGAGAATAGATTAATATCGAGAAAGATGATAAGGGAATAACGAGGTATTCCTACAGAATTTGGGTCCCAAACGTTTAAGAGCTTAAGGACTGGATCTTAGATGAAATCCATAGTTCGAGGAATAAGATTTAGGGCAAACCCTGAATGTGATAGTCAGGGAGGTCGCAATCAAGAAAGAAGGAACCCATAACATAATGAAGTGGAAAACAAAGATTTTAACGTATAAGATAACCCCAATTGTGGGAGGAGGATAAAACATTTAATATTGAGAAAACAGAAGTCAAGAAAGATAGGGAGAACCAGGACGGTACTCCTATGGGACAATTCATGGACCTGCCTAAACAAAACTTATACTTATCCCCAACCATCACCCGGAGGAATCAATGCGGTGGGAAATTTTTTCAGGACCTTTAAGTCGCTAAGCTCTCAGAGTTCCAAGGAACAAGATGACCCAGTCGAGGCAAGAGCCTGGCTAAAAGAAATAGAGGAATCATTTGAGATTCTAAATGATTGACGAAGCATAAAAGACTATTTTTTCCACTTACCTTCCTAAGAGAGAGGCCACCCGCTGGTGGAAGGCTAAGGAAGATAGAAAGATAGTGTAGAAGTTTTAAAACCAGGCCAGAGGCGGACAAGTATGATAAATCATGAATCTAGGTTGTGAAAGTCGTTAAGGTTCGCCTAAAGGACACGAATCCAGAAATCAATGCTTATGCTGTGTTGGTTCATGAAATGGTTGTAATAGAAACAAAAATAAAAAGACTGAAAGGGGAAGGAATGTAAAGGAAATAGAGTTTGAGGAATGATAAGGGTGTTGGGTAAGGGGAAACCCTAAAGACCCGTAGCAATAGAGATAGAAAAGTATGTAATCATCAGGATGAGGGTGATTCACCATGAGTTAAAGTTGATGGTTGAAGGCATAAGTGATACATATATTTTATCCCTTTTAAGTTGGGAGTATTCAATAAAACTTCGAGATAGATCGATGGATTAATAAGGAAACATACATGGACTGAGAAGACAGGAAAGCAAGAAATTAGGAAATTGGATGAAGGAAGTGACCTTCAAGAATATGAGGTGTATGTAACACCGGTGACTTGATACCCAAAAGGAGACACAAGGTACAAAAGATATCCCAACATTGAGATGACTCTTAAGATAAATAACAGAGGTAAATGAGTAATTAGATCTAAAAAGTTCACGTTGAACACGACAAATATCTTCCAGAACATCCCTGCTATCATTACCAAATCAAGCAAGAAAATCGGATAACCGTTATTATCTTTTGGAGGCCATATGGTATGACCTCCGTTTGAATAAAGGATGCTATTATGAAATTAGGTATAGACTATCGAGGTGAGAATGGTTGAATAAGATACCCTATTAGGGATAAATGACTTGATTTATTCATGAAATGATGCAAGTACCTTTTTTAAGGTGGAATTAAGGATAGAACCTCGATAACTTGAGATGAACCTAAGGGAATGCATAAGGTTGGCATTTCACTCTTAATAAGGACAGTATGAGTGTCAAAGTATTAATTGGGAAGAATTAAAGTAACAACAATCTTTAAAGATCAGTGGAGAAAGTTTTTCAGAACTATATAGACAATGGTTCTAGTATTAGTAATGGTATCTTGATATGCCCTGTACATAGGGAGTACAGGAGGAATGATTTGAGGATAACCTTGGAGAAGTTACAAAAAGAGAGGTGATATTTAAGTTTTTCCAAATTAGAAAATTTTGGTAAAGGAAATATGACGTAATAATAATGCCAAGTGGGGCATGTGTTAAACCATGAGAAAGTATGGATCGAACCAGTAAAGGTCAAAATTGTTCAAGGCAATTAGGACCCAAGATAAGAGACGCCCTAAGTATGATCGGGAGTCAATCGTGATAATATTAGCCTCTAAAGACCGAGGCAATAACTTATGGAAAAATGGTGATATTTTTTTTTCTTTTTCTTTCTCACCAAAGCTTAAGGAAGAGCATTTTCCCACAAGCAGTGATTGGAAATGAGGTAGAAAATTTAGTTGGAGATCGTTCAAAAGATATTGATTATAAGGAACTATTACTATAGGCCAATGAAGTGGCCGACACTCTAACTATAAGAGAGAAATTATAGGCACTCGTGCTAGAAGAATACAGTGATGATGGTTATAGCCGTGAAGGTTGTATTATGGTTTGAAAGATTGATATTCCTTCTGACGATTGTGCGATACTCAACCGTAATAGTAGTTTGGTAAAGATTTAATTCACGTTATCGCTGTAAGCGGGCTACCTATCTTAGAAGGTCCTATCTTGAGATAAACCAGGACCATGTTACGAAAGGACTAAATGAACCTTTGAGCTTCATATCTCCTAATAAAGACATATGGTTAATAATGGTATTAACCTGCTATCATTTCTTTTATTGAAACTCTTCTGCAATTTTATCTGCTTCATATTATATGTACGTCAAGTTCAGGAGTGTTCTTCATGAATCATGAACGGTGATCATGTTGCCTCCTTAGAAGAATTTGATACGGTAGTTATGGACTCTGTAAGGTTAGATATTAAGATTTCATGGAAAACGAATGACTACAGTAGGTCCGTGGTGGACTATAGTAATGCATCAACGATTCTTTGAATAATGAGATGATAACAACAGTGAGAGTTGTATTGTAATGGATGTAAAGATTGAGCACCACTAATCAGGTCGTGGTGATGTATAAGTTATCATTGATAGACTAATTAAATCGATTATCTACCTATTGAATATTTATTCCTTCTTATCAATAGAGAGTCGTATAACTATACAAGGAAGATTGCAGTGCAAGCATAGAATTCTAGTAACGACGATGTCTAGAATGAAATCCCATATTCGATTTTCTATGTCGAGGGAGTTTCAAAGGTGATTGTTTATAAGCTTGAGCAAGAGCATGGGTCCATAGAATGATGGACGGAATAGTAAAAGATTCAGGAACATGACTTGCGATGCGTAAATACTTGAGGTTGATATATATATATACATCTATATGTATTTTGTTCTCCGGTGATAAACCTCTATAGTTCAGAGGTAGATTCCAAGCCACATATTTTGTGACCATATATTTTTATATATAATTCTCTTAAATTCATTTTTTCTCTTCTTTTCGTTTTCGTGTAAACTGAGAAGGACAACCCTTCCAAAAGGGGAGGTATAGCCGAATGACTATCTATATGTGTGATAGAAGCCTAGTAGGATACCACTTGTTGTTTAATTGCTTGTCAAGTACTAAAGGGTGGCCACCTTCTGTTCTAACTATGTAATAGAACAAGTGTTCATGATCATAGTGATCTCTCAATAAATTCCTTTACTTCTATATGATTGATCAAACTTTGGAAAATAGAAGCAGCTAGAAAAGGAGTAGTATCAGTGTAGTGGTATTCTGATTCTAACGCGTTCGTGATACTAAGGTTGACGTGTTTATTAAAAGGTTATAAAACTCCAGCGAGTAAAATTATAGACCAAATAGTATTATGAACAAAAGATAGTTACGATTGCGAACTGGAAAAGAGTGAGTATTGAGAAGTAAAAGCTATAACGCTAGAAGCTATGATGAGAGTCTGTGCGATAGACTTGAAAGAATTTGGAATGATCACTTAGCACGTATTGAGTTTTCTCACGACAATAGATCGTATGTCAGTATCGAGATGTCGCCTTATGAGATCCTTGAGGGAAGACAATATTGATCTCCCTTATGTTAGGATGAAGTTGTAGAGCGCAAAATGCTCGGACCAGCAGTGGTCCAAAGGACCAAGGATATAATAGGTCTAATCAGAGGACGGCTGGTAGTAGCCCAAGATGGACATAAGAAGTATGTTGATTTGACAACGAAAGGACAAATAGTATGAAGTAGGGGACCTATTATTGTTAAAGGTATCCCCATGGAAAGCCTTGGAAAGGATTGATGAGGTTCAGAAAGAAAGGAAAGCTAAGTCCACGATTTGTTGGACCCTTGGATATATTAAGATGTATTGGGAAGTTATCAAATGAACTAGCCCTACCCACGAACATGCAACAAGTTCGCAATAAGTTCCAAGTATCAATGTTAAGGAAGTATGATCCAGAGGCGAGACACATAGGGGAATATGAACCCGTAAACCTCCGACTAGACTTAACCTATGTGGAGCAACCAGTGAGGGTTATGAATCAAAAAGGAACAAGTGATCAGAGTTTTGTAATAGAATCACAATGTGGGAAAATTGACTTGAGCTTGAAAGTGCAATGCTAGAAAAGTATCCCCGTCTGTTTTCAATCTGATTCCGGGACGGAATCCTTTTAAGGAGGGGAGACTGTAATAACCCCAATTTTTGGAAATTTTTGAAACCCTGATGAATAGTAACTTTTGCTGACGATGCTGATTAAGGAAAATTATCAGACCACACTATATAGGAGTACTGTTATTAAAATTCTGAGATCGTATTAGTATTCCATAAAGTAAATCAGTGTATGTTAACATCGTTAGAATTCAAATCCGGACACTTTGATTTTTCCCGAAAATCCATCAGATACCGAAAGAATTGAGTATAAGGTAACATGATTAAAAGGATTTAAATTCAAGGATAATAAGAGAGGGTCATAAAAAGAATACTCCCTATGTCCCAATCATTTCTATACAAATGGTTTGGGCACGGAGGACAAGAAATTCATTAAAATAATATTTGTTTTGGTAAGGTAGTGGGATGAGAGAGAAAGAAAATGTATAATTTAGTGAGAAAAAGTATAAAGTTGGGTAAAGTGGTGGGACCAACCGATATTTAATGAATAAAGTAAGTGTAATGGGAGAAAGTAGTGGAAGTAGTTAATTTTTATATTATTAAATTTTTACTATTTTTGGTAAGTTTGAAATGTATAAAATTGAATGGGACATCAAAAAAAGGAAAGTGTATAGAAATGAATGGGACAGAGGGAGTATACAATATTGAGAAAGGTTTAGGGAACCCAAGTAATAAGATCCCGGATATGATCCCTCAAACGACGAATGAAAACAAAAGTTAAGCGAACCGTATAACAGATAAGTGGTCATTAGCCAAGTAATTAAGCACTAATCAAAGGAATTAGGGGAAGATGACATCATTCAACCATAAAGATTGAACAAGTGTCCTTGTGATGATGTAATCAAGGTGAGATCATCACTTTATTAAAGCAAAAGCAAGGATATTTTGAAAGGTTAATTTTCAACCAAGCTTTTCATTTCATTCATAAAAAAATCAACCAAGCAACATTTCATTTCTCTCCCCCCATTTCCAAGCTTCTTGCTCTCGGCCAAAATAATAGCAGCGACTTCAAATTGCCATATCTCCTTCAATACTCACTCAAATGTTGTGTTCTATAGCCCGTTAGAAAGGTATTGACATGACCTACAACTCTTGTTCACAAGTCTCGTCCGAATAATCAATATAAGGCCCTCATATTTACAGTTCTATAGTCAGACTAATTGTAAATCCAAAAGTTCTAACTCATTTCTTGAACTCCTTTGCAAGTTTGAACATGCTAAACATAAATCAAGGCTCTATTAAGGATTACAATATCTTGTAAGTGGTTTAAGGATCTAAGGAAGGTATAAACTTCAAACCCTAGCTTTGATTTTATGATTCCATTAAGTTTTATTGAAGCATTGTTAGTATTAAGGCTTGATCTTTGATTATAAGTAGTTTTGATGGATTTGTATTAGTTTTGAATATTGGGTCTTTGATTGGTTGGATAAATTGGTAAAACTTGAAGTTGGGGACTGAGTTTGTAGTATGATGGTTGAATATTGTTGTGTTGGTGGTTGTGAGTGAATTGATGAGGATTTAGAGTGATAATTATTTTGGGAAACTCGTAAACATAGTCGTCGTAATGCTCATTTTTCTTAGACTGTTTTGCATGAAACTTTAGGACCCGTGAACTCATTGTAAGCTTCTGAACTTTGCCATTTTTAGATATTTCATGTTACGAGCTTCATTTTGATATGTCGTTCGCTTGAATCCGATTTACGGTTTTGCGAGCGAACCCCAAAATCTCGAGTAACTTTGAGACCATAATCGAGACTCGTAAATGATTAATCGAAACACGAAACACGAAAAAATTATGTAAGGTGGATTAGGCAGTTGGTAAAGTACTCGTGAAAGAGTCGCCTTAAAATTCGTAACGGTTAATTTATTAAAATTGGTGGAGCCGAGGGTACGCAAGTGATTAACGCAAATCGTTAAGCGTATAAGCAACCGTTAGGGTATGAGTGAGTTTTGACTAGTTTCTTAAGTGACCGTGGTCTAATTCCAGATTATGTTGTTGTTCATAGGTTACCGTACCTACTCTAAGCTTAAGTCTATCGCGAAACACTCAGGCAAGTTTTCTACCCGTTATACTATTGGTGGTGATGTATATATTTGTTTGTGCATTATCTTGTGATAAGTGCATGGTTGCTATTAGCAAGTCTTGCGATATATTGGAGCATGTTGTTATGATATATATATATGCATGCCTGTTTCATAATCTTGATACCTATGCTAGAGATAAGCAGTACTTGCGTATACCCTTAGTATATGGGACCCGGAGTTGAACATTTTTCTAAACCGGGAGGCGATATTCCCGAGTATATTATATATATATATATAATAGTTTTCAAAACTATTAATCGAATAAGGTTTATTCGATAGTTTTATATTATAAATGAATATTATTCTGAATATTCAGTTGAGGACTTATGACTCCGCTTATTTTATTTTGAATATTCATTCGAGGACTTATGACTCCGCTTATTTTATTTAATGAATATTATTGTGAATATTCATTCGAGGACTTATGACTCCGCTTATTTTATTTAATGAATATTATTTTGAATATTCATTCGAGAACTTATGACTCCACTTATTTTATTAAATAATATTCTTTATTTTCCTAAATAATAATATTTCGATATTTTCCAATTATTCGGAAAATAATTGATACTATCAAATCATTCTTACTTTAAATATTTCCAGAGATTATTTTCAAACTTTATCAAAACTATTTTTGGAAAGTTAGAGCGGATCCCAAAACTCGTTTTCAAATTTAAGATCTTCCTTTCGGAGAGGATTTAAATACTCCCTCAAAAATATGACGAATCCGGCTCCGTGATGTATTTTTATATTCGCAACAAGGTTGTTGTTTTGATAAAAGAGTTTTTGATTACTTACCCAACACCCGGGAAGTAATTTTTTTGGAATAAGTTAATCCATTAATAGGCATCGCCTAGGAAATATCGGTGAGTTTTTCTTTCCAACTAGATGCGACTTCTTGATGGAGTCGTATCAGCAAGTTCCTACTTGGGAAAGGGGAGATGAGCTTAACGTTTCAGAGTCATGGATTTTATCTGAACTAGGAGTGGCATAAGTGGTCGAGTGGCACCGGCCCACCCTTATTTATTAGCCCAAATGGCCCGGAAGTTCCGCTAAGACGGTCCATTCCTTAGGAATCCAACGTTTGGTCGACAAGTAAATCCGACTGTTCTCCTCTATATGTAGAAAATGGTGGGGTTACACTACTGCGACTGATCATCGTGAGTGGTCTTCCTGGCGCGACAAACTCCCGTAATGAGTTCATCATCCAGTTGGATATTTCTGCAACACTACCCAGAGCACTTCAATAGAAAGGCTACGGCTGGGCGATTGTTGAGTGTTGGCAGGGTCGAGTTTTCAAAATGATGTTTTTATCAAATGAAGTATCTCGTAACTTTATTTCATTTTTATAATATTTCAAATATTGATTCCATACAAGTTTTATCTTGTAGCTTCATCTATGGGATGAACTATTTATACCTTGAATGTTGGTAGTTCAAGCAGTATTCGGAAAAAGATATAAGTATATTGGAGTATCTTGTAACTTCATCTTTTCAACTTATATCTAGTATATGATTATCTTATGCATGACAAAGATTTTCAGAAAAACATTGAGGCAGGGTCAGATATATGAGATCACCTTGCAACGATATTTTTATGCAGTTATAAACTGGAACTTTGTGTATATTATGCATAGTAGAAGACTTCCAAGATTTTGAAAAGTATATATACATATATACTGAATATTTTGCAACTTGATCGCGTTAAGATATCAAACTTGGTTCATTTCTTTTTGACCAAGACTTTCATGAGTACTATGAGAATGCTCATATATTGTAAATTATTATACATATTATTTCGGTGGGCCTATTGCTCACCATTGCTTTCTTCTTTCATCACACAACAACAGATAAACAAGATGAACAGGACCAAGCTCCCAATTCACGAGCGAACAGGAAATGTTCTGCAGTTTCCTGTAGGCGTTGATGTCATTGTAGCTGAGGTAGGAACTACCAATAGGCTAGGATTTCAACTTTTGATGTACCAGACTTATGTATATTATGAATTGTAATAATGGCAAAGAAATGTAAATTTATTCAGAAACCCTTTTTGAGGTGTAATGACTTATAATTGTGGAATAAAATGACTTGCGTTATTTTGGTATTCATCTCTGAGACTATAACTTGTGGTGTGTGTGTATATTGTTGGGTCACAGTACGCAATAATTGGTTGTTTATTTAGATTAAGTGTTGTTAAGGGAAATGGAACTCGTGACAACCCAGATCCCCGACCTCAGATTTGGGGGTGTTACAACAATGAACACAAATCTTCCAAAACTTACTTAATTTTATATTAAAATTCAGAATGTTTTGCTATAAAATTTCTAGGCTCTTTTTTGATAAAGAGCTTAGCTTCTTCCTTGAGAGAATACAAGATTTTTCTGATCTAAATTGTTACAACTAACAAAGGATCAGTGTTAACTTTATATGATAGTTAACTACTGGTTTACACAGTGTATAATAAGAGATGCTATTCACTTTAGTAAACTGTCACTAATCATTCCATTTTAGGAAAAGCATATCTTCCATTCCTGGCTTAGAATATCTTTGTATACTGTATTAACTTTGATCTTCCTTTGTCAGTTAATCTTCACATTTGATCTTGTACGCTTCAAGCTTCCTTTTGTAGACTTGTCAATCCATCTGAGTGGATTTTTTGTTGATTGTTAATCTTGGATATTGAACTGGTCTACATTTTGTACTTTGAGTTTTACCTCGAGATCTCCAGTTTGATATATAGAGAACTTGATATTTCGATAAGTATATTGGCTTATTGAGATCTCTCATTACTCTATAGTTGCTTTGACTTGTAGAGGTCTCTGAGTTCTCTATAAGAGAATTTAGCTTATCGAGATCTCTTCACTGCATGTCTTCACTTTGGCTTATAGATATCTATGAGTTCTCTAGTGACTAATTGACTTGTCGATAACTCAGAGTTCTCTAGTGATATTTGACTTGTCGATATCTCAGAGTTCTCTAGTGATATTTGACTTGTTGATATCTCAGAGTTCTCTAGTGATATTTGAGTTGTCGATATCCATAAGTTCTCTAGTGATATTTGACTTCTCTATAAGTCATTCTGGAGTTCTCGAATGACCTCTCTATAACACTAAATCTGTGAATTGTAGAGATCTTGACTTAGAACATTTTTCTTAAAATAGATTTATTCAACTCCAAGCTTCTTTATAATTCTTTTGAGGCATGATCTTCTTGATCTTCTTCCAGATAGAATTCTTAGGCTTGATACTGTTTACAGAAAAAGACTCCATTCTGCTCTTTGACATTTTAACAGACTTTAAATGTTACAATACAAAATGCAAACTAAGATTACAATACAACATACGTAGGGTTGTCAATTTGACTTAGTCTTGTTGTACAGGTATGTATTGCACAACATTCTCCAAAATCGGGAGTTAAACCTTGGGTCCCTGTCTAACACTGTGGCAACGGGAACTCCGTGCCTCACTATGATCTCTCTCAGGTAAATATCCACTAACTTGTCTATGGTGTACCTTTCGTTAATTGGAAAGAAGTGCATGGACTTGGTTAGCCTATTTTTGATAACCCATATGGCATCGTGTTTGGTTTTAGTCCTTTGTAGGCCTGTCACAAAATCCATGGCTATATGCTCCCATTTCGATTTTGGAATTTCCAGCGGCCGTAATAGTCCACTCGATCACTGATGTTCAACTTTCACTCTTTGGCATGTCAAGCATTTGCTGACCCACTCTGCTACTTCTCTCTTCATGTTAGGCCGCAAATAATATCCCTGAAGGTCACGATACATTTTTGTACTTCCTGGGTGGATTGAATACCTAGAGTTGTGCCCTTCGTGGAGCAGCTCGTCTCTTAATTCTTGCACATTCGGAACCCAAATCTGGGATGCATACCTCATGAACCCTTTCTCATCTTTCTCGCATCTGACCTCCTCACCGGTCAATATGTCTCTTTCTTCATTCATCTTCTTTTCCTGATACACTAGTATCTTCTTAGCTAGTTCTGGTGCTAACCTAATCTCGAATAGTCCTTCTGATCCTTTACCGCTTATTCTCACGTCGATCTCCATTTTCTCAAATTCCTTAATTAACTCCTCGGATGTCATTATCATCTTGAGTCTCTCTTTCCTACTGAGGGCGTTAGCCACCACATTGGCTTTACCCGGGTGATACAAGATTTCACAATCATAGTCCTTAATCA
Source organism: Apium graveolens (assembly GCF_009905375.1). NCBI lineage: Eukaryota > Viridiplantae > Streptophyta > Magnoliopsida > Apiales > Apiaceae > Apium > Apium graveolens. Next base: position 128,281,906 of record NC_133652.1, on the reverse strand, counting down.
GCTCTAAGCATCTCCCATGTCTCATGTTTAATTCCTTCTGGGTAAAAATATACTTGAGGCTCTTATGGTCTGTATAAATCTCGTATTTTTCCCCGTACAGGTAGTGCCTCCAGATCTTTAGGGAAAACACTATGGCTGCTAATTCTAGATCGTGGGTAGGGTACCTTATCTCATATTCTTTCAATTATCGAGATGTATACGCAATAACCTTTCCATGCTGCATAAGCACACATCCTTGCCCCTTATGTGAGGCATCACTGTATATCATGAACTCTCCCTTTCTATCGGGAAGAGCGAGCACTGGTGCTGACATCGGTCTCCTTTTTAGCTCTTGAAAGCTTTCCTCACACTTCTCTGTCCACACAAACTTTTCCATTTTCTGGGTAAGCCTAGTCAATGGGCCGACTATCTTGGCAAAGTCTTGCACGAATCTCCGATAATATCCTGCTAAGCCCACAAAACTCCTAACCTCGGTTATGGTAGTCGGTCTTTCCCAATTAGATATCACCTCTATCTTGGCAGGGTCGCCTAAAACTCCTTTGCTACTCACTACATGCCCTAGGAACTGAACTTCCTTTAACCAAAACTCATATTTTGAGAACTTGGCATACAACTTCTCATTCCACAAGATTTCTAAGACTATCCTCAAATGTTCTACATGTTCTTGCTCTGTCTTTGAGTAGATTAGAATATCATCTATGAAAATTATCACACATTACTTCTTGACACTCTATTCATCAAATCCATAAAGGCCGCGGGTGTATTGGTTATCCCGAATGACATGACTAAGAATTCATAATCTCCATACCTAGTATGAAAGGAAGTCTTTGGTATATCTTCGGGTATGATTTTCAACTAGTGATTTTCTGTCCTCAAATCTATTTTGGAAAAGTGCACAGCACCTTTGAGCTGGTCGAATAGGTCGTCAATCCTAGGGAGAGGGTACCTATTCTTGATGGCTAGCTTGTTCAACTCTCGGTAGTCTATGCATAATCTCATACTAACATCCTTTTTCTTTATAAACAGTACTGGTGCACCCCATGGTGACACACTGGGTCTTATCATCCCATTATCTAACAATTCTTGCAGTTAAGAAGCTAGTTCCTTCATCTCAATGGGGGCCAGTCTATAGGGGGCTTAGATACCGGTGCCATCCCTAGTGCTAATTCTATAACAAATTCTATTTCTCTTTCGCGTGGTAATCCTGGTAAGTTCTCTGGGAACACATCCTCGAACTCATTTACTACGGGTATGTCCTGTATGTTGGGGACTTCCTTCTTAGTATCCATCACATAAGCCAAGTAGGTCTCGTTACCTTTCTTTAACAATCTCTTAGCCTGAATTATGGTCAGAAATTTCTGGGTCTGTCGTTGACCTTTAAACAATATCTCTTTTCCATTGTGCACTCTTATTCGTATTTTCTTTTGCTCACAGTCTATCTGTGTTCCATTACTGGATAACCAGTCCATTCTCAGGATCATATCGAATTATCCTAACACAAATGGGATTAAGTCAACCTCAAAGACTTTCCCTTCTAGTTTCAACTTGCATCTAGGGTGTACTTGATTTACAGGAATGATTTCTCGGTTCGCTATTTCCAATTGTAATATCTCACGTAAGGGTACAACGTTAAAATTTAACTTCTAAGAAAAAATTAGAGATATAAAAGACTTGGTCGCTATGAAATCAAATAAAATATTTGCACATTCGAAATTTACCTGAAGGATACCTGCTATCACATCAGTGTTTCGGACAGCGTCCTGAACGGTCATGTTGAAATTCCTAGCAATTCGAGGTTGGTTGGATGCAGCTCTGCTCATCCCTGAGGCTGGGGGCCTTAGTGCCTGGAAATCCTTCCTCATGTGCCCTACTTTCCCACACCGGAAACACACCACATTGGGGTGGGTACATTTGTTAGCAAGGTATCCGATTTGGCTACACTTGTAGCATTTTAGAGGGGCTCTCGCCTGGATACACACTCCAAGGTGCCTTTTTCTGCACGTTCGATATTTCGGTATCGGGGCGCGGGGTTGGCTGTGAAACATCACTCTAGATGGTTTGCCTCCCTGGCCAACATTCTCAATTGGGGCATTTCTAAATAGGGGGCCTCTCGCAGGTTGAGACTCGACTCCCCTGTCGAACCTGCTCGGAAGGCTCTTATTCCCGGTTCCTCGTCCTCCTTGACTTCCTATCTTCCTTTCCTACTTTCCTTCTCTTTTAAAAGTTTCTCACTACCTGCTTCAACAATCGGGGCCTTCTGCACTAAGATGGCCTAATCTGTTAGTTCTAGCATTGCTACTCGGTTCTCGACCCACTGTTTCAGACCAAGCTGAAACCTTCGTGCCTTCTTCTCTTCTATATTCACAAAGTCTGGTACAAATTGTGATAACTCAGTCAACTCGACCTCGTACTCCGCCACAGTCATTTTTGAAGGGTTTTTAGCACATATACGCAGCGAAAACGTAAATTTAATCTTAAAAAAAACCGAAACCCTCCGCAGGATCCATGCGAAAAATAATATTTAATTCGTAGTTCAGTGTGTTTACCTTAAGAAGCTTTACGTTAATAGAAAGATGGAGGTCTTTAATAGCGATCCAAGAACGATGAACGGAGATCCTTAGCAGCTGCTCCTCAAGTGTGAAGCACTCCACCGGTATCTACCAAATAAACGATGTAATAAAGGAGGAGGAGATGGAGAGAATTAGGGTTTTGTAAATCTTTTTGGTTGAGGCAAAAATAGGGTTTATAATAGTATATTTATAGGCAAAATTTTCAGCTGAAAATTTTCCCATAAAATATTATTATTATTAACCCTTTATTATTCTCACTAATAATTAAAACACCTTTTAATTATTAATCCTTTTTCTAAACTCTTTAGAAATAATTCTCTCACTTGATTTAATTTCCATAAATTAAATTCTTAATTAATAATATTAAGAACCTTTTCTTAATTAATTTATAATTAATTAAATCTCATTTAATCAATTATTAAATTTGCCAATTAATTATTTATTTCATAAATAAATAATTATCAGCCATTATTAATTAATTCCCACACCATTAAATCATTCTCTTTTATGGTGTGACCCTGTAGGTTCAATATTAAGCCGGTAGTAGAAATAAATAATAATAAAACTATTTTATCATTATTTATATAAATTCTCTAATTCATTAAATATGATTAATTAATTAATCATATTTATTCTACATCGTGAGGGATACTTCCCAGCATATCGCGACTATCCGGATAATACGAATTCACTGCTTAGAATACCAAGAACCTATTCAGTGAGTAGTTACCGTACAATTAATTCCTTCTACCCTGCAATGTTATGATTAAATACAAGGCATGGAACTTGTGTCAAGCCTATCTTATTTAATCACTTGCTTTCCCATTCACTATGCCTAGTTCTATTTAATGTAAATTATAAACTCCTTTCTAATTTCATTCACTCTGGCCAGAGATTCCTGAACTAGCATAAGTGGATCAATATTGAACATTCTCTTCCTTCACTGGAAGCGGTAGATCCTTTATTGATTATACACTATCTTCGTGTACAAATTCCTATACCCAGTAGAGCCCTTATAATTGTCCCTTGAGACTAAGAACTAAACCAAAGCATAGTTCAGTGTACCCAAGATGACTATGATGACCTCAAGTCTAAGGATACTTGTTCAACTATCACTATGTGAACAACTGCTAACACGTGAGTGAACTCCATCAGTTGTTCAGCTGTGTGAGTCATGTTCAGTGCACTTATTCTACAATAAGCACCTACATACTAGCTATAGTGTCACCACACAAATGTCTATGAGAACAGACATCCTTCATAATGGAGCAAACATAGTATGTACCGATCTTTGTGGATTATTAATTACCAGTTAGTAATCCTACGACCAGGAACTATTTAAGTTTAGAGTTATCATCTTTTAGGTCTCATTATTATGATCTCATCACAATCCATAAAAAGCTTTACTCTAAATTATGGTATATCTTATTTAAACATTTAAATAGATAGAGCCCGCAATAAAAACAAAACAAGTCTTTTATTAATATCAATGAAATCAAAACAGATTACATAAAAGTTATTCCTAAATCCTCATACATGAGAAAGTGGTTTTGTGAGTGGGTCTGCTACGTTGTTATGTGTGTCAACTCTCTCGACTTTGATATCTCCTCTTTGAACAATCTGAATTGCACCACCATTCAGAGTACACACGTACCCTGACATTGATTTGATATCACTTTCTGATTGAAAACTAGAGTCAGTATAACCCTCTATTTTCAACTCAGATTCACCACCAAAAAGAAGAAAAATGTCCTGAGTCCTTCGCAAGTACTTAAGGATGTTTTTCACTGCTTTCCAAAGGTCTTCACCTGGATTGGACTGATATCTGCTCGTCACACTAATTGAATAAGCAACATCAGGCCTTGTACACAACATCGCGTAGATGATAGATCCTATTGCTGAAGCATAAGGAATCTTACTCATATGCTCTCTTTCCTCAGGTGTCTTAGGAGACATTTTGTCGGAAAGGGACACTCCATGGCTCATCGATATGAGACCTCTTTTGGAGTTTTCCATGATAAACCTTTTAAGCACTTTCTGGATGTATGTACCCTGGTAAGAGCTATCATTCTTTTAGATCTATCTCTATAGATTTTCATACCGAGAATGTAGGATGTTTCTCCCTAGTCCTTCATGGTGAAGTTCTTTGATAGCCATACTTTGACTGATTGTAGCATCGGTATATCATTTCCTATAAGAAGTATATCATCCACATACAATATAAGAAATGTTACCGTGCTCCCACTAACCTTCTTGTAGACACATGATTCATCTATGTTTTTGATAAAACCAAACTCTTTGATTGTCTCATCAAAATAGATGTTCCATCTACGAGAAGCTTGCCTTAAACCATATATGGTTCGCAGCAGCTTACACACTAGGTGTTCATTTCCCTTGGAAAGAAAACCCTCTGGATGTGTCATATACACTTCCTCCTCAAGTTCCCCATTGAGGAAGGCTGTTTTCACGTCCATTTGCCAGATCTCATAGTCGTAGTAAGCGGAAATCGCAAGCAAAATCCGAATTGATTTTAATAGGGCTACAGGCGAAAAAGTTTCATCAAAGTCAATCCCTTACCTTTCTTTGAATCCTTTTGCCACGAGCCTGGCCTTATAGGTCTCCACCTGGCCATCTGCTCCAATCTTTCTTTTGCATACCCACTTGCACCCAATAGGCTTAACACCTTCAGGCGCCTCAACCAGAGACCATACTTGGTTGGTATACATAGATTCCATTTCGGATTTCATGGCACTATGCCATTTCTCTGAGTCAACACTACTCATAGCCTCATTATAGATCACAGGGTTGTCATCATCAATGATTGACAACTCATTGTCATTCTCAATGACAAGGCCATAATACCTCTCAGGTTGGCGAGACACTCTCCCTGTCCTACGAATGGGCTGTTCCACAGAAGGTTGTTCAGTCTGAACAGGTGTTTCCACTTGATTCGTAGTAGTTTGTGCTTTTTGAACTTCATCAAGTTCAATTTTGCTCCCACTGTTTCCTTCAAGGATAAACTCCTTTTCCAAGAAGGTAGCATGTCTGGAGACAAACACCCGATGATCGGTGTAAAAGTAATACCCCAAAGTCTCTTTAGGATATCCCACAAAATTACATTTTACGGATCGAGATTCCAGCTTATCTGGGTCAACTTTCTTGACATAAGCTGGACATCCCCAAATCTTAACGTGTTTAAGACTCGGTTTCCTTTCTTTCCATATCTCATATGGTGTTTGAGGAACAGATTTGGAAGGCACCTTATTCAGTAAATATGCTGAGGTTTCCAATGCATAACCCCATAGGAATACTAGAAGATTCGCATAGCTCATCATGGACCGAACCATGTCTAACAAAGTTCGATTTCTCCTTTCAGATACCCCATTTAACTGTGGAGTATATGGAGGAGTCCACTGGGAGACTATACCATTTTCTTTGAGATAATATAGAAACTCTCCATTCAAGTATTCACCACCTCGATCTGATCGAAGAGTTATAATACTGTGTTTAGTTTATTTCTCCACTTCATGTTTATATTCTTTGAACTTTTCAAAGGCTTCAGACTTGTGTTTCATCAAATACATATATCCAAATCTAGATCTATCATCTATGAAAGTAATGAAGTATGAAAATCCACCCATGGCTTGCGTAGACATTGGTCCACATACATCTGTGTGTACCAATCCTAGCAAATCTGCAGCCCTCTCCCCATGTCCACTAAATGGAGATTTGGTCATTTTACCCAATAGACAAGACTCGTATGTAGGATATGATTCAAAATCAAAGGGGTCAAGTAACCCTTCCTTATGCAATGAACGCAGTCTATTTTCACTAATATGACCTAGCCTACAGTGCCATAAATAGGTCAGATTTTCATCATCTCGTTTTCTTTTATTAGTTTGTTCAATCTGAAGTAAATCATGCTCTACGTCACATACATACAGACCATTATTTAAAATGCCACGTCCAAAAAGAACATTATCTCTAAGGATAGAACATTCATTATTCTTAATAATAAATGAAAAACCATCCACATCCAACATAGGAATAGAAACAATATTCCTCACAATGGAGGAAACGTAATAACAATTATTCAAAATAATAGTCAAACGTAGGTATATGTAAACTAAATGATCCTACAGATATGGCCGCAACCCTTGCTCCATTGCCCATATGTAGAATCACCTCATCTTTTTCAAGAGTCCTACTTCCCTTTAGTCCTTGCAACGAATTGCAATTATGAGAACCACAGGCGGTATCTAATACCCAAGTAGAAATTTGACCTAGTGACATATTAACTTCGATCATGAACATGCCTGAATCAGAAGCGGTAGTCTTACTACGACCCTTCTTCTTCTTCAATTCTGCAAGATAAACCTTGCAGTTCCTCTTCCAGTGCCTCAACTTGTTACAGTGAAAACAAACAGCTAAATTAGGACCAGTCAACTTGTGAGCATCTAGTATGCTCTGGAGTGATAGTGCAGAAGACATGATGAATATAGTAAATCTGTAAATGATAAACACATAACAACACTTAGCAAATATTCAATTTCATTTCAAAACACTATATGAATCCGGTCTTTATTCATAAGTGTCTCCCACTAGTTTATCTAATTTTTTCAACCCCCTAAGTGAAAATTAAGCATTCATAATTCTAGTGGGAATAGGGATCCTACATTCCATCACACAACCTCGGCTGTGGCACGAAACGTCATGTGATGTTCAATAGGCAGACAACTCTTATCAATTACATCTTATGTTATTCCCTAATATAAGTTTAGCCTCTTGAATAATTGAGTCACGGCTGTGGCACGAGAAACTCAATATTCTAAGTCAAGTCTAACCCAATATTTCGTACAATTGAATCAGTCTCCAATGGCCCACGGCTGTAGCACGTACCGACCTTTAGATTCTAATTCAATGTACACATCTCTATGTAATAGACAAATATTTCTTATTTCAAAATCAAAGCCCTCGGCTGTAGCACGAAATGATAATAATTTAAATATAAGAACCACTTTCTACCATGTTGGAAGGTTATGACCGACACAAGCCCGTTGTGTCATTGGCCAATTACTATTTGATATTATTTATATTTAGAGGGATTATATTACGTTACAATCATAATTATATTATAAAGAGATTCTTCCTTTTAAATTAAATATTTCAAATCAATAATCGATAATCAGATGATTCCCAGATCGGGTGGAGCATTGTCAAGAGGCGTCACTTAATAACCCTTTCTTACAGATAGAAATCTGTTGTTGACAGAATCATCCTTTCTCTCAATATTGAAAATTCATATTCAATTACGTGTTTCATAAACACAAGAATCTCATGATCGTATTCATAATATTTATTGTTAAGGTAAGAAACGATTCCTATTCTAGATTTTCTAGAGCACGCCTTATATTGATTTAAGTTCACCTAAATCTCTCATCGCATGGTAAATATAGGCATATATCTCATATATAAAATTAAATAAACAAGTAAATATAAAGTGCAATAAAGTAAATGTGTTTGGTTATGGCCACATCCTATGTGATCTTTATCAAGCTCATGATAAAGATCAAGGTCAATTTAATATGGTGATGGAAATAAATACAACTAGTTATGACATGAGTCTTCTTCTTTGTTTAGACTTCTTGTATGCATCGTCTTCTTCTTTGTATCACCTCCATTGGATAGCCTTCCTGAGTCTTCAATTACATTACATGATTGAAAGTAAAACTAATCTAATGAACTTACAAGAATAACTCGAGTTACATTTGAGATTTATAATTACAAAGATTGACGACATGCAAGTCGTATTTAAAACCAAAACCAAAACCATTACACTAAGGTCGAAAGGCCATAACCATCCACCATGCTCATACAACACATAAAAGCATGTTAAAACACATAATCTGATCTTAACATATCATATTATCCATGATCTAATCATAAAAAGAAAATATGACAAAAATTAAAAAAAATCAGAATCAAATCAGAAAAACAAGAATCACTGTTTACGGGCAGTAAACGACGTTAAACGGCTTACAGACGAGTCGTTGATAGCTTTAACTATCAGTTTTGTTCAGACGCTCGTTTACCTATGGAATAGGGTATTCGTTTGCGTAAATCGGACACCAGACCCAGATTTCAGCAAATCTGCAGCAGCCAATTCAGAATCCGTATCTAATATGATTCTCATAATTTGAACAAACATAAATCATGTATATATCAGTATATATACAGATTACATAATCATCTTATGATTATACAACTCACATGAATATCATATATTCAAAACCATACATATACAAGCATATTATATCAACATCAAATCATGGCGAATCACGTACATGGTCATATATCGAAAATAGTTAAACACATAAACGAATTAAAAACTTTTCGCAAGTAGCTCTGATGCCATTGAAGGGTTTTTAGCACACAAACGCAGCGAAAATGTAAATTTAATCTTAAAAAAAACCGAAACCCTCCGCAGGATCCATGCGAAAAATAATATTTAATTCGTAGTTCAGTGTGTTTACCTTAAGAAGCTTTACGTTAATGGAAAGATGGAGGTCTTTAATAGCGATCTAAGAACGATTAACGGAGATCCTTAGCAGCTGCTCCTCAAGTGTGAAGCACTCCACCGGTATCCACCAAGAAAATGATGTAATAAAGGAGGAGGAGATGGAGAGAATTAGGGTTTTGTAAATCTTTTTGGTTGAAGCAAAAATAGGGTTTATAATAGTATATTTATAGGCAAAATTTCAAGCTGAAAATTTTCCCATATATATTATTATTATTATTAACTCTTTATTATTCTCACTAATAATTAAAACACCTTTTAATTATTAATCCTTTTTCTAAACTCTTTAGAAATAATTCTCTCACTTGATTTAATTTCCAAAAATTAAATTCTTAATTAATAATATTAAGAACCTTTTCTTAACTAATTTATAATCAATTAAATCTCATTTAATCAATTATTAAATTTGCCAATTAATTATTTATTTCATAAATAAATAATTATCAGCCATTATTAATTAATTCCCACACCATTAAATCATTCTCTTTTATGGTGTGACCCTGTAGGTTCAATATTAAGCCGATAGCAGAAATAAATAATAATAAAACTATTTTATCATTATTTATATAAATTCTCTAATTCTTTAAATATGATTAATTAATTAATCATATTTATTCTACATCGTGAGGGATACTTCTTAGCATATCGCGACTATCCGGATAATACGAATTCACTGCTTAGAATACCAAGAACCTATTCAGTGAGTAGTTACCGTACAATTAATTCCTTCTACCCTGCAATGTCACGATTAAATACAAGGCATGGAACTTGTGTCAAGCCTATCTTATTTAATCACTTGCTTTCCCATTCACTTACTTCACTGGCCAGAGATTCCTGAACTAGCATAAGTGGATCAGCATTGAACATTCTCTTCCTTCACTGGAAGGGGTAGATCCTTTATTGATCATACACTATCTTCGTGTACAAATTCCTATACCCAGTAGAGCCCTTATAATTGTCCCTTGAGACTAAGAACTAAACCAAAGCATAGTTCAGTGTACACAAGATGACTATGATGACCTCAAGTCTAAGGATACTTGTACAACTATCACTATGTGAACAACTGCTGACACGTGAGTGAACTCCATCAGTTGTTCAGCTGTGTGAGTCATGTTCAGTGAACTTATTCTACAATAAGCACCTACATACTAGCTATAGTGTCACTACACAAATTTCTATGAGAACAGACATCCTTCATAATGAAGCAAGCATAGTATGTACCGATCTTTGTGGATTATTAATTACCAGTTAGTAATCCTACAACCAGGAACTATTTAAGTTTAGAGTTATCATCTTTTAGGTCTCATTATTATGATCTCATCACAATCCATAAAAAGCTTTACTCTAAACTGTGGTATATCTTATTTAAACATTTAAATAGATAGAGCCCGCAATAAAAACAAAATAAGTCTTTTATTAATATTAATGAAATCAAAACAGATTACATAAAAGTTATTCCTAAATCCTCATACATGATTGGACTTATGACATATCTCTTTCAATTTTATCCTATTTTAGCTCTAGAAACTTAATCTCCATCCGAGTCTCCATAAACTAGGGAAGTACATGTCTGGGAGTAATCAGTTAAATCTATCCTATGGAATCACAACATCAGTCTCGAGGTTATATTTAGACTCCCACCGGTAGTTAGCTTCCCCCTTCAGCATGTAGGAGGAGAAGATGGTCTTGTGTCGCTCTTCAACACTTAGTATCCCGAAGGACTTTTCTATTTCCTTAAACCAGGCCTATGCCTCAATGGGGTCGGCAGATCATAAAAACTAAAAACTTCAGGGGTTTGAGAGACTTAAACGCCCTGAAGGAGGTAACAACAGTTTGTTGGACAACATGTGGTTGTGGTGGAAGAGGCTGTTGGTTCAGATTGGCCCTTAAAAGTTCCATGAATTTATTCATGGGGTTCCCCCTGATGGGTATCCTCAGCTTCTTCCTCTACATATCCTTCTTCATCAAACTCATTAAAGTCTAGGTCCTCTTTACTTTCCTCATTCATTATATGGTCAGGTTCATTTTGTTGTTCGTTGACAGATTCTGCGGGTTGTGCCCTAGTTCCTCTTCTACGGGGAGGCATCGTTCTGATAATGAAAATGATGTCAATACAGTTGCATATTTGTTTAGAAATAGTTCATCTCGGTGATACACACTTCTTTCAAAATAATTCTTTTATTGAGTTATTAGTCTGAAAATACCTTAATGGTAAACCCAGCACCTAGGCTTTGGTTACGGTATTGCATCTCAATTCCGATTGGAAGAATAGGACATTCACTGGAGCCCCCGAGATAAGATGATCAGTCGTATAACGGTAAATAAATTTATTTTTCTCTACATACAGAATGATGATTCCCTTTGTTATCGGTTATCACCCTTGACGCATTTTGGCTTTTTCTCTGTCCATCTCTCTCAGGTACACACTTCGTGTCAATCCCTCTCAAGACACGGTTTTGCATCCATCCCTCTCAGGTACGCATACTCCACATGTTCATCGGTATATAAGATACCTTGTCATGTGATAGTAAATTAGTAGTCTCCCAGTCCACGAAATACTGGAGTCTACCCCTCCTTGTCCTTGTAAGAATTCCATCATATATCTGGAACTTATTTTCTTCACCAAGCATATTATTTGTTGATAGGTACACATTGATATGTATGTATATATATGTACTTCCGAGAATTTTCGGAGGAAGTACTAAGATAATGTGAGTTGACCGTTGTCAACAGATAAATAAATAAGGGGGAGTTTCTTTTGAAACTATAGTCAAAATATTTAAAGTATATGGAGATAATATTCTTCGACGATCTGAAAGTATTAGAATGACTTTCTGAACCTAAGAAAGTATTTTAAAATAGGTTTTTTGATTTTTAAAATCAGATTAAATCATTTAATAAATATTTAATAATTAAATAATAATTATTAAACAATTAAACCTTAAATAATTATATTTTAAAAAGAATATTTGAATTAATATTCCTCAACTAATTTATGTTTAAATAATGAAAGTAATCTTTAATAGATATAAGTAATCGAGTTTGAAATAAATAATTGTTGGAGTATACTTCTCCTATTTAAAATGAATATCTGTAATAATATTCATTGTTCAAGTGATTAAATATAGTTGAGGGAATACGATCTTTGGAAATTATTTTAAATATATTTGAGGTATTTAATACTTCACAAGTGGACATCGAGTCCCTTGGAATAAAAAAAATACGGACTTTTGATCGTCCAAAACCTCACCGGGATGATTCCCGGGTTTTCGTTTCATAACTCCGACCGACTCTCGGTCTTATGATTATACATCACGCTTTAGGGTAGCGTTAAAATGTTCTACGATATATACATGGTAACTCAATCGTTATTGATGCGTAAAAACTCGTAATGTTATTATCATGGTAAACATAATATTTATACGAAAGACAGTAAATCAACTTTTCACAACACAACAGTATATGGAGTCTGGTTTGTAAACTTTCCTGAGTACTTTGAAGTGGAGGGTGCTCTAGGGTCCGCCCGGAAATCTATAATTATAAATAATTTCGGTTCGTTAGATCTCGTTCGTATTTATTGCTACTTGTACATACGCGATACTTATTAATCATTCACGCAACTCACTTTAATCTTATTATTCCAATAAGTACAAGTACTCGTCACATTCTCTTTCTTTTCTAAATACCTTATGTCCGTTAATGTCTTTTACATTTCGACCCTCGGCTCCGCTCGCTATTCTTAAGGGTTTCTATTCGCGCGGTCTCGGCTCCGATAATTTTATAAAATTGAAAAATCCATATTTTTACTTGCAATTTTTATAGAGGTTAATAAACTCTATTTATTACTCTCTATAAAAATTTCATGATTATTGAATATTCTTTAGTCAATCATTTCTATTTCCAAATTTCGTAATTCATAGCAGTTTTTATCGCATAATCACTTTTACTAAAACAGTCATAACTTTTGATCCATAAATCGAAATTGAGCGATTCAAGAGCCTAAACGATCATCATAAAATTTCATATCATAATCAAGCTTACTTTATAAGAATCTACAGTTTATATTTCTGTAACTATGCAGAAAACTTATGCTTACAATTTATTCATTTTAACGACGTTACGACTACGATCCGAGTTTCGTTTACGCTCTAAATCATTATTCAACCATCAACAACCACCATATCATCATCTCAACACTAAATCCTCTAAAGAACATCATGTTCTTGAGGCAACAAACATCAACCTTAATACCAACTAACTAAACATCAAGAAAATAACAAAACCACTACCAAAACTAGGTTTAAAGCTAATATCTCAAAGTTTCTTGAAACTTAAACCTTAAAAAAAGTTTGTTCAAGGATTTATACCTTTATTGAAAGCTTTGTATGTGCTTAAGGAATCTAGATCATTCCATAAAAATCAAGAAACAAAGAAAAGTTACTATTCCACACTATTCATCATCATTTTCATGAATTTATTTCACCAATAAAACCTTAATAAAATGCTCTTAAAATTTATATTACCTTAGTTTAGGATGTAGGAAGCTTAGGATTTAATTGTAGAATTTTTGCATGGCTAGAAGTTGAATTTTTGAAATTAATTTCCTTCTTTTATTTGATTTTGTCGAATGGGACTTGAAGGAGAGAGAAGAGAGTGTTTTGTGGTTTTTGCTTGGATACTTCTTGTGAAAGATATGTTTATGTGTATATATATCATCCTAGGATTGTCATATCTTGCCATATCTTCCTAGGTTTCCTATTTTCCAAGCTATACATTAGCTTAAGTACCTTGGTTACTATTCAAGCCACTATTCACTAGCTAGGAAATTTTATTCTCTAGCTAGGTAACTATTTGGTTATTAACAATGGTTAGTTTTTACCCTAGTTAGCTTGTATGGTTAGCTTGGCTTGATATATTTATTTATTCTCTTACGAGTTTGCTCGGTCGCTTATTCGTTTTGGTAATAAACCTTCGTAAACGGTTTGCGGGATAAATCCTTTATTATGCGTCCTTTAAGTTTAAAAGCCTCATACTTGGGTTTGAATTTTTTAGAATTTTAGATTTGTAATTATATCGTGATTCTCGTATTCCTTGATGGTTCGTGGATACGGTCGTTTTCTTCGAAAACTAATAATGTTTACATACACTTATTTGGTATGTATAATCATGTTATCGACACGAAAACTAAATTTCTCTTGCATGACATAATGTGGACTAAAACAAATTCTCCGATTGTCAGGGTTACTATTCATCAAGCGTTTTACAAAGTCTTGAAAATTCGAGTTATTACAAGAACCATTATTTAAAAAATAAAAATACATAATTTATTTTATTTTTCATCATATATAGTTACAAATTTTAATTACCAAATTTAAAATGAAGTTGCACAATTTTTTTATTTAAAAAATCATTGAAATTTGATGAAATAGTTTAAAGTGGATCCATAGTAGAATCACAGTAAAATCACATTTATCCAAAATTATTCCATAGTAGAATCAAATTTAAAATCAAATTGTTTTTCAAATTTTAATTGTCAAACGTTTTATTATATTAAAATATAATTATAATTCTACATTAGCAACAAATGTGATGAAATTTTATAATAAGATCAAGGGTTCTATACGGTTATATATATAAAAGGGTTCTCTCTTAAAGAAAGGGCCATATATGTATTCTCATATGTTGCAAGCACACTAGGAAAGTTACTAACATGCGGAGGACATGTGATTCTCAACATCAAATGTGTGGATCAACCCCTAGAGATATTACATGTATTTGTATGTTAATAAGACTGTTAGTGTGACAATGAGAATAGCAGTCTAAAAAGAATCTGATATCATGTACGCCATAAAGAAGTGATAAATGGATTAGCTACTACTCATCAATGAAAATTGGTGGATATGTTCATGGAATGCATCTCTTCAACAAGGTATCAAATCAATCATGGAGTTAAAGAATTAGTATAATAATTATGGGGAGTGGTATAAGACAAGGGACCCATTATCTTCTTATGTATTCTTGATATGTATGGGGGACTCACGACTCTTATTCAAAATTATGAACACAAACGTCTCTCGAATGGTATTCAGGTTGTGCGAGGTGCCCCTACTATTTCCCATATGTTCTCGCAGATGGTAGTTACATATATTACAAGGCCAGGATCAAGGACGCATATCAAGTTGTCAATTTTCTCATTGCTTTTAAACAAGAATCATGAAAATAAATAAATGAAGAGAAATCTTCAATTTTCTTTAGTCACAATACTTCTAGCGAAGCTAGACAAGAAATTTGTAATATTCTTAATTTCTATGAAGCAAACAAAGGCATCACTTATTTGGGGTTGCCTAATATCCAAGGGAGGAACAAATCTGTTGTTCTGGGCTATTTAAAAGATCGGGTCAAAGGCAGAATAGAAGGTTGAATAAAATGCTATTGTCAAAAGGTAGAAAGGAAACATTGCTAAAAACAGCAGTTCAGGAAGTGCCAAATTTGGCCATGAGCATGTTTTTACTCCCTCAACAGCTATGCAATGATATAGAAAGACTAAAGTCAAAGTTTTGGTGGAAAGCTACACTAAATAGGGGAAAAGGTATAAGTTGGATGAGCTGGGAAAGCATGAACAATAGAAACACCAAGGGAGGAACGGGTTTCAGTAAGCTATACAATTTTAACATAGCCTTACTCGGAAAGAAAAACTTGAGGCTCATAGTAGATCAAACCAGCTTGGTGGGAAGAATTTATAAGGCACGAAACTACCCAAATGTTTCATCTCTATCTACCAAAATTGGCAACAATACAAGTTATATTTGGCGGAGCATTCTAGAAGCTCAAGTTTTACTAAAGCCAAAGGAAGTACATAGAGTTGGGAATGGAAATAACGTACGTATTATACACAATCCCTGGTTGCCAAAGGTGGAGAGTCCTTTTGTGCAAACATTTCATGAGGCTATACAGGGGGAAACGGTATCAGCACTACTTATGCTCACCGTTCAAAATGAGTGGGATACCGATTTAATAAGGGATATTTTTTCTGACAATGATGTCAATATAATATTTTCAATTCCTCTGAATAACACTGATTCAGACTCGTGGTTCTGAAAAAAAGCTAGGGTACTATAACGTGAAGAGTGCATAAATGTTGTTACAAGAAGCGAGAGAGCAACAAGATGTGAATGAAGTTTAGCAAGTTGGAAGAAAGTATGGAATATGAAGATATCACAGAAAATAAAGATTTTTCTTAGAAAGCTATATTTTAATGTCTACCCATAAAAGAACAACTTATAGTGCGTAAAGTTAATTTAAATCCTTATATCCCAGTCTATAATGGAGAACGGGAGACTGTATTTCATTTTATGGTCAGGTGCCCTTTTGCATCTCAATGCTGGAGTCTCACAAGTTATGATTTTAACATCCAAGACATTGACAACTTCTTTTCGTGGGTGACAAGGATGGTACAACAGAACGCAAAGAAAGAGTTGGAAAGGATTATCATGATATGTTGGCCTTTGTGGAAGAATAGAAATAACTTGGTATGGACTCAAAAAGGTAAAGAATCGATAGACTTGGTAGAAGTGCGCAAGATAAACCTTGGTATGGACTCAAATAGGAAGTGTGCAAGATAAACCTTGGTATGGACTCAAATAGGAAGTGCGCAAGATAAACCTTGGTAAAGAATATAAATGACTTAGTATAGACTCAAATAGGATTGTCATTATCAATGAAGAATTGCGCAAGATAAGTCATTTAATAATTATCTTTGGTATATGACCCAAGCAAATGGCTATGAGCATTGGAAACGACCACTGGAAGGCATGGTTCAATACTGATGCCTCCTTGTTAGATGAATCCAATAGTTACAGTTACGCTATGATAGCAAGAAACCATTTGGAGAAATTCTGGAGGCAAGGTCGAAGTGTAAGCATGGTCAGATGGATCCAGAAATGGAAGAAGCTAGGGTGTTAAAGAGGCATTGAGTTAGGTTAAACAAAAAATGATTTCAAAAGTGATAATTGAAATGAATTGCCTCTCAGTTGTTTAAGCTATTCGATGCATGTCAAGGTGCCTTTGGCAGATTGATTAATGAGTGTAAAAAGCTGCTAAATTCTTTAAAAGAACATAAGGTTACGTTAAATTTCGTTAAACGTTCAAGGTTGTTGTTGAGTGGCATTTATGACACTTTATTACACTCCATAAAGCTTTGAATTGGTGCATTTTACTCGAGTTGTTGGTGTTTTAATTTGTTTTCTAGTGTTTTTGCATTTTCAGGCATTATTCAGGTAATCAGGTGAATTAGCATTGTTTTGGTGCTAATTTGGTGTTTGGGAGGTGTTGGAATAAAAGCTATCGAAAAGTCGGCTCGAATCAGCAAGGTTAAATGAAGAAGTCAGAAATTTCATTAGGTGGTCAGCGCGCCTGCGATGTGATAGCGCGCGGCCGCGCCCAAAGTCTAGAAGCTTAGTGCGCCCGCGCTAGTCAAGCGTGCGGCCGCGCCCGGTCGAGAAAAGAAATCCTGATTCTATTGGGCTTTTGATCCAGAAGACTTCTACTCTGTATGGGGCTGCTATATATACATAAATAAGCTCGTTTTTTATAGAGAGACATACGAGAGCACAAGAAGAAGGTGTAAGAAGAACGTTTTAACATAATTCAACCAAGGCGAAGAAGATCTAGTTTTAACTTGTGATTCTTCGTTTAAGTTATAACATTGGATACTAGTTTTCTTATTCTTGAACCTATACTCTTGTTTTGTACTTTGTTTATTATTCATTTATAAAGACTATTTTTATTATATCATGCTTTCATCGGAACCCACGTTGATGATGAGTCCGATTATGGGCTAATCGTTATTGTGGGGTTCTAGCTATTTATTTATGGATTTTTTAGTTAAATTGTTTCGATGCCTTAGTGTGTGGTAATTGTATGATAACCTAGTATTGGTTGTGCGTATTCGTCTTATGAGCGTCACGAACTTATAAGATAGTGTGTTAATTCTTAATGAAGTGAAAGTGAATTTAAGGATTTAGAACTTGTTATGCTAGTATAGGTTCATGTGTTATTGTTATGCATGATTTACAGGTAATTTTAACCATCTTACATGCCCTATGTAATCGCGGTAGATAACTTGTGCATTAATCCGTTATGTTTTCAAATTTTATAGACATAGAGGGTCTTAATATAATTGGTGTCTATTCAGGTTCTATCTCTTTTGTGGATGTCTGGTAGTATGGTATTCGTGCAACGAAAGTTGGCATTTATCAGTTTCGTGTTTTCTGATTAGTGTCATCACCATTACATGCTAAGGTTAAAAACAAAAAGGCTATTGAATGAAGTATTTAATGAAGTTAGAATGCATGTTTGTCATACATATTAATTCAACCATTCTTAATCTCTTAGTTATAAGTGTTAGTTTAATTCTTAGTTATAAATAATCTTAATTTATTAATCGTCTTAGAATTGGATAATAACCATATCATTGTTACATAGGTGCATATTCTTAAATTAACCAAAGAGTCTCTGTGGGAACGAATTTGATCTAAATCTTATACTACATGAGAACACGTATACTTGCATGTATTTTAGCGCGTGTTTAGTGACTAACAAGTTTTTGGCGCCGCTGCCGGGGACTCGGTGTTAATCTTTAGTTTATGTGTTTGTCATCAGTGTTCGTTAAAGTTCATTGACTCGGACATTTTTACTTATCTGTTTCCTTGTCTTATTTCAGGTACTCTAGCGAGCGTGTATACATACACGTTCTCGTTCTCATAAGAGAAATCTGGATCAAATCGAGGAAGAAGCTGTAGTGGTTCGAAGGGAAGTTGTTGAGGATGAAGAGAATGTAGAAGAAGAAAAGAAAGTCGAGGAACCAGTTTTAGTAGTGATGGGAGATCAAGCAGAAATTCCCAAGGCTTTGATGGACTATTCTCAGCCTAAGATCAATGATATTCAGTCAAGCATCATCAGGCCAGCCATCTCGGCTAACACATTTAAGATCAAGTCAAGCATGATTCGGATAATACAGAACTCGGTTCAGTTTGGGCTTTCTCCTACAGAAGACCCCAACATGCACATCAGGGATTTTATCGAGATTTGCGATACTTTCAAGTTCAATGGTGTGACTGAAGATGCTATCAAGCTGTGACTCTTCCCACTCTCTGAGGGATAAAGCTAAGTTCTGGTTATATTCTCTACCATCAGGGTCTATCAGTACTTGGGAAGATCTTGCTCAAAAGTTTCTCACTTAATTCTTCCCTATGACGTAGACCGCTGCAATCAGGAATGCTCTTACTCAGTTTGCTCATCAAACTGGAGAATCTTTGTGTGAGGCATGGGATCGATATAAGAAGATGCTAAGGAAGTGCCCACACCATGGCATGCCTGATTGGATGATTCTAAACTGTTTCTACAATGGATTGGGTTCTACTTCTGCACCCATGCTCGATGCAACATCAAGAGGATCTTTGTGGGATAAGAGCTATAATGAAGCTTATGAATTAATTGAACTGATGGCTACTAATGAATACCAGAATCCTTCCCAGAGACTGACTCAGGGAAAAGTAGCAGGAATTCTGGAGTTGGATGCAGCAACTGCTATAGCTGCCCAACTTAAGGCTTTGACGATGAAGGTGGACACTTTGGCTAATTATGGAGTTAATCAAATCTCTAGTGTCTGTGAGCTTTGTGCTGGTGCCCATGAGACTGATCAGTGTACTATTTCTAGTGAGTCATCTCAGTTCGTGAGCAACTTTCAGTGATCACAACAACCTGTGCCAACTACCTATCATCCTAACAACCGCAATCATCCTAATTTCAGCTAGAGGAATGTTCAGAATGTGGTTTAACAGCCTTATCAGCAGTACCCAGCTAAGCAGTATAACCCCCTAGTTTTCAGCAACCGCAATATGCACCAAGACAGCAACTCCAGCTACAACAAGCTAATGAAAAATCTGAATTAGAGGAGTTGAACCTTATGTACAAGAGCCAATCTGTTTCCATCAAGACCTTGGAAAATTAAATTGGACAAATTGCCAATGCCTTGCTAAATCATCAACCTGGGACACTACCTAGTGACACTGAAGTACCCGGAAAGAGGGAAGCTAAGGAGCAGGTGAAAGCAATCACTTTGAGGTCTGGGAAGGTTGTGAATACCGAACAAACTCAAGTTTCGGAGGAAGAAGCTGGGGCTGAAGAAGTAGAGCAGCGGGGAGCAGAAGTGGAACCAAGGAAGACTACTATTGAGCACACTCCTCCTGAGGGTAATACAGGGGAGAAATAGATCTATCCTCCACCGCCTTTTCCTAAGCGGCTGCAGAAGAAAAAGCTGGATAAGCAATTTATGAAGTTTCTGGAGGTGTTCAAGAAACTTCATATCAACATACCTTTCGCTGAGGCTCTTGAGCAGATGCCTAGTTACGCAAAGTTTATGAAGGGTATTCTCTCTCAAAAAGTAAAGCTAGATGATTTAGAGACTATTGCTCTCACGGAGGAATGCAGAGCTGTGCTATAACAAAAGTTGCCTCTAAGGCTAAAAGATCTTGGAAGCTTCACTATTCTGTGTACTATTGGAAAAGTGTCTTTCGGCAGATGCTTATGTGACTTGGGAGCTAGCATCAATCTGATGCCCTTGTCAATCTTCAAGAAGTTGAACTTTCCTGATCCAAAACCGACTTATATGACCTTGCAGTTGGCCGATCGTTCTATTATATATCCTCGAGGTATTGTGGAGGATGTCTTGGTCAAGGTTGATAAACTCATCTTCCCTATTGATTTCGTAATTCTTGATTTTGAGGAGGATAAGAAGATCCCCATAATCTTGGGGAGACCCTTCTTGGCGACTGGCCATACCTTAATAGATGTGCAGAAGGGTGAGCTTATAATGCGAGTGCTGGATCAGGATGTAACTTTTAATGTGTGCAATGCTATGAAATTTCCTATAGAAAATGAGCAGTGCTTAAAGGTGGAGTTGGTCGATTCTATAGTGACTTCAGAACTTGATCAATTGCTAAGGTCTGATGTCTTAGAGAAGGCCTTGTTGGGGAATTCAGATAGTGAAGATGACGAAGGTGAAGAGCAATTGCAATATCTGAATGCTTCTCCTTGGAAGAGGAAGATTGATCTACCTTTCGAATCTCTTGGAATGGAGGAATTGAACGAAGCTGCTAAATACCTCAAGCCATCTATTGAGGAAGCTCCTACTCTTGAGCTTAAGCCTTTACCTGGACGTTTGAGGTATGCCTATTTAGGTGATGCATCTAGTCTGCCTGTGATTATTGCATATGACCTTTCAGGTAGCGATGACGAGAAGCTCTTGGGGATTCTAAGAGAGTTCAAATCGACAATTGGGTGGACCATAGCAGATATTAAGGGAATCAGCCCTTCTTATTGCATGCACAAAATTCTGCTAGAGGATGGTAGCAAGCCCATGGTTGAGCAGCAAAGAAGACTTAATCCAATCATGAAGAAAGTAGTGAAGAAGGAAATTCCTAAGTGGCTGGATGCAGGGATTATTTATCCCATTTTTGACAGTTCTTGGGTGAGTCTAGTTTAGTGTGTACCGAAGAAAGGAGGTATCACAGTTGTTGCTAATGAGAAGAATGAGCTCATTTCTACTCGAACAGTCACGGGCTGGTGTGTTTGTATGGACTACAGGAAGCTGAACAAGGCCACTAGGAAGGATCACTTCCCTCTGCCTTTTATTGACCAGATGCTCGACAAGTGGGCTGGTCACGAGTACTACTGTCTTCTGGATGGCTATTCGGATTATAATCATATTTTTATCACTCCAGAAGACTAGGAGAAGACTACCTTCACTTGTCTATTTGGTACTTTCTCCTTCAGACGAGTTTGTTTTGGTCTGTGTGGTAAACCGGCCATATTTCAGAGATGCATAATGGCCATTTTTCTGATATGATTGGCCAGAATGTGGAGGTGTTCATGGGAGATTTCTCTGTATTTGGCGATTCTTTTGATGAATGCTTGTAGAATCTTTTAAATATTCTCAAGAGGTGTGTTGAGACCAACCTGGTTCTCAATTGGGAGAAATGTCACTTTATGGTGCGACAGGGCATTATTCTTGGGCACAAGGTCTCTAGTAAAGGTCTTGAGGTGGACAAAGCCAAGGTGGGGTCATTAAAAATCTTCCTCCACCAATTTCTGTTAAGGGAATTCGCAGGTTTCCTTGGTCATGCGGGTTTCTATAGGCATTTCATCAAGGACTTCTCTAAGATTTCGAAGCCATTGTGTAGTTTGGTAGAGAAAGACGTCCCTTTCAAGTTTGATGACGAGTGCCTTTCCGCTTTTAAGACACTAAAAAAGAGTTTAATCATGGCACCTATCATAACTGCACCTGACTGGAATGAACCTTTTGAGATGATGTGCGATGTAAGTGACTATGCAGTTGGAGCAGTTCTTGGGCAGAGAGGGAACACCATATTTCATATGGTCTACCACGCTAGTAAGACCTTGAATGGTGCTCAACTGAATTATACTACTACAGAGAAAGAACTTTTGGCTATTGTCTATGGTTTTGAGAAATTTCGATCTTATCTACTTGGGACTAAAGTGACAGTTTTTGATCACGCTGTAATTCGTTATCTCGTCTCGAAGAAGGACTCGAAGCTTAGATTGATCAGATGGGTTCATTTACTTCAAGAATTTGAATTAGAGATCAAGGACATAAAAGGGACTGAAAATCAAGTCGATGATCATCTATCTCGTTAAAAAACCCTAATGCTACCTCACTGGACAAGACATTGATAAATGAGTCTTTTCCCGATGAGCAGCTATTTGGAATGCAAGAGGAAGAACCGTGGTTTGCAGACATTGTGAACAACCTTGTGAGTAATATCATGCCTCCTGACTTATTATATGCTCAAAGAAAGAAGTTTCTACATGAAGTGAAGTGGTATATGTGGGATGCGCCATTTCTTTTTGGACAAGGAGCTGACCAAATCATCAGAAGATGTATTCCTTACAGCGAAACGGGGGGAATCTTGCGAGATTGCCACTCGACGACTTATGGAGGACACTATGATGGAGAAAAGATAGCAGCTCGTATTCTTCAAGCAGGTTTCCTTTGGCCAACCTTATTTAAAGATGCTCATCAGTTCGTTTTGAAATGTGATCGATGTCAAAGTGTGGGTAATATGTCTAAGAGGGATGAAATGCCTTTTAATGTGCTTCTCGAGGTTGAAGTCTTTGATGTTTGGGGGATTGACTTCATAAGGCCATTTGTCTCATCTTATAACAATCAGTACATCTTGTTAGCGGTTGATTATGTGTCAAAATGGGTTGAAGTTAAGGCGTTGCCAAAGAACGATGCAAAGGTGGTGCTTAATTTTCTTCACAAACAGATATTCACAAGGTTAGGAACTCCAAGAGTCAGAATAAGTGATGAGGGGTCGCATTTTTGCAATTGCAAGTTCACTGCTATGATGCAAGAGTATAATGTGAATCATCGCATTACTATGGCTTATCATCCTTAGACAAATGGTCAAGCTGAGGTGTCTGACAGAGAGATTAAGGGCATTTTAGAGAAAGTTGTGTGTCCATCAGTGCAGTATTGTTCTTTGAAGATTGATGAAGTTGTTTGGGCATATAGAACAGCATACAAGACTCCATTTGGAATATCTCCATTCCAGTTGGTTTATGGTAAGGGGTGTCATTTGCCTGTGGATCTCAAGCATAAGGCGTATTGGGATTTGAAGAAGTTGAATCTTGACTTGGATGCAGCTGGAAAGAAGAGGATGCTTCAATTGAATGAACTTGATGAGTTTCGACTTCAAGCTTATGAAAACAACAAAATGTATAAGGAAAAAGTCAAGAGGTAGCACGATAGGGGTCTAGTTCTCAAATCATTTGTGCCGGGACAACAAGTTCTTTTGTTTAACTCTCGCCTCTGTCTTTTTCCTGGAAAGTTGAAGTCAAGGTGGTTAGGTCCCTTTATAATCAAAACTGTGTTTCCACATGGAGCGGTGGAAAATTTTGAGAATGATCCGGGCCAAGCATTCAAGATAAAAGGTCAGAGGTTGAAGCATTACTATGGTGACACGGCAAACCGTAAGGTGGTTAGTGCCGTTTTATTGTCTGTTTGATCTCAAGATTTTACATCGAGCTAACGACCTAAAACAAGCGCTTCTTGGGAGGCAACCCAAGTTTATTATACATTAGTAGGTAGAGGAAGCAAAAGAAAAGAGAAAAACACAAAAAAAATCAGAAAAAGAAAACAATTCATGGCCAACTTTAGAAGCCAAGTGCGCCCGCGCTGATGTAGCGCGCGGCCGCGCCAATTTAGCAGAAGGTGAGTGCGCTCGCGCTGTTCAAGCGTGCGACCGCGCCGGGGTCCCGACACAGAAAACATAAAAACAGCAGTTTGTGAAGAAAAAAATCAGGATTTTTACTACAAAATCAATTTCTACCCGAATTTTACTCTTCCATATCCCAAATTTCCCTCTCCAGATCAGCCCCATTATTCCCACAATTCCCATAATCAATTCCCACTTCTATTCCATATCTAACTCTATTCTCACCACCTATATATACACACACTTATACACAAACTTTTCCGCCACTTCACAAATTCTAAGACACAAATCTCTCTCAAACACTTATCTTTTATTCTCTCTTATTCAATCCCAATGGCACCCAAGAGACAAAGAACTCAAGTAAGCAGAAGCAGCACCAATTCTTCATCTACGGGTGGTGTGAGGCCGAGGTTTTCGACTCCAAAGGTGGAAGCGGAGTACATGAGGCTTCTCTCGAAGCCTATAGCAAAGGAGCAAGGTTTTTTGCCATCAGCGAAGGATGGTAAGTTGTTGTAGATGATTCTGGAGATGGGGTGGGTTCCTTTTTGCGAGGCTCCCGCTGTTGTGCCCATGAGTGTTGTTCGAGAGTTTTATGCTAATGCGAAGGTGGAGAAGAATGGCTTCACGGTGGTTAGGGGGATGACTGTGGAGTATAGTGCTGATGCGATAATGAGGGTGATTGAGCAGCCCGTGAGGAAGTCTGATCAGGACACTTGGAACGATAAGACTCCGGAGGACTTTGATCTGGATCTGATTCCTGCTACTTTGTGTGTGCCTGAGACTCACTGGAAGTTCAAGAGGGGCACAACTGATTACTCCACGTTCCCTGCGTCATGCATGAACAGGTTTACACGTGCAGGGAATTCGTTTATATGTGCTAATATCATGCCATCTTCTCATTGCATGAGATTACTGTGGAGCGTGCTCATCTGTTGTGGGGTATTCTTCAGGGTGACTATGTGGATTTGGGTGTGGTTATTTATCAGGTTATTTTGAGGTTCTTGAGAGGAGGTACTATGGGTTATATACCCTATGCGTCCGTTGTGATGAAGTTGTGCATGGCAGTTGGTGTTCATTGGCCCGCACATGAGCAGCTGCAGCTTTCGAGTGCTCCTATCGACAGTTCTACGCTGTTGAGCATGGTTGAGTGGTATGGCGGCAAGCCCGATCCTAATGGTCTTGGTTATTTTTATGATCATCTGCCAGGAGGACGTCCAGCTCCAAGACATATGCTGGTGGTACGCAGCAGGCTTCCAAGGCGGCTTGGAGAGCTGAGTTGGGTGCGGAAACTAGACCGTCGCAGCAGGAGTAGGAGGAAGCAGGGGCAGAGGTTGGAGCTGGTTTGAGCACAATAGTATAAGCGTCTAACGAGGAGGATGGATGCTATGCACGATATTTATAGTCGGTTTGCACGTGATCTCACTCGGGCACTTGGGACGGCATTCAGAGCCATCGGTGTTGACATCCAGTGGCCTGTATTTGGTGAGGACTCCATGTATCCACCTCCAGACATGCTTGACACTCCACTCGTTGAGGGTGATGATCTTGATTCAGAGTAGGTATGCCTGATTCCTTACTATTACCTTCACTAAGGACGGTGAATATTTTAAGTTTGGGGGTAGTAGTTGAAGGAATATGTTTTGTGTGAGTCGCATATAGTTTGCATATTCATGTTAGTTTAGTGCATATAGTTGCATATTTTGCCATGTAGTATTTTTTTTTGTAGTTTTTATGATAGTTTGTTCATGTAGTTCATGCATTTGCATAATAACATGATCCCTTAGATGATTTGGCTGATTGATTTGTGATGTTGATGCTAGTGTAGTGATGTCGTATTTAGTGATGTTAAGTCTTATTGAATTGATATGCATGCTAGAGGCAATTGTATTTCACTAAGTCTTATAGGTTTCTTGAGTGCTAGATCATGGTCATGATTTGTTGAGTTGTCGAGGTTTAATCGCTTGTTTATATTTAGAATTTAGGATATTCTCTTAATAATAAATTAATATGGATATTTAAAAAATTGGAAAAGTTGGATTTCATTGCTAGTTGTGTGGCTAGATGTCAATTGGCTAGTAGCCGGCTCATATTTATATGAGTAGTCTAGGGTTGAATGAGATGGAGCGAAACACACTTGTTCAGAAAAGGAAAAAAAAAGGAAAAAAAAGAAAAGAAAAAAAATATTTAAGTGTTATGTATAATTGATCACGAGTGGGCTCTTTAGTACTCGAGTTATTAAGTTCTTAGGGGACTTTGTGCCTAGTGACCTAATGCTTTTATAGTCTGGGATCCGCTAACCTAACGCTCATTACATGGGTACTATTGTATAAGTCTTTTATGGACCTCACTCATTGCATGGTCAAATAAGCATATTTGTGATGTTTTGTTGTGAATAAAAGTGTGAATCCATATAAACTCCGATATAAGAATTTAAGTGTTATAAGTTATTTTGAGTCTAGCTTTTATTCTATTTATAACCTTGTGATTGCTTTGATGAGTAGTGAGTCATGATTATTGATCTAGTTGCGATCGTATATCTGTAAGTAGTTGCACACACACACGTATCTGGTTTGTAGATTGATTTGTGAGGTTTGATTGATCTTTATGTGAATAACTGGATTTGTTGAAAGGCCCATATATGTATTCTTATATGTTGCAAGCACGCTAGGAACGTAACTAACTTACGGAGGACATGTGATTCTCAACATCAAATGTGTGAATCAACCCTAGCGATATTATATGTGTTTGTATGTTAATAAGACCATTAGTGTGACAATGAGAGTAGTAGTCTAAAAAGAATTCGATATCATGTACGCCATAAAGAAGTGCTAAATGGATCAGCTACTCCTCATCAATGAAAATTGGTGGATATGTTCATGGAATACATCTCTTCAACAAGGTATCAAATCAATCATGGAGGTAAAGAGTTTAGTATAATAATTCCGGGGAGTGGTATAAGACAAGGGGTCCCATTATCTTCTTATTCATTCATGATATGCATGGGGGGGGAGCTCACAACTCTTATTCAAAATTATGAACACAAACGTCTTTTGGTATTCAGGTTGTTCGAGGTGCCCCTACTATTTCCCATATGTTCTTCGAGGATGGTAGTTACATATATTACAAGGCCAGGATCAAGGACGCATATCAAGTTGTCAATTTTCTCATTGCTTTTAACAAGCATCATGACAAAAAATAAATTAAGAGAAATCTTCAATTTTCTTTAGTCGCAATACTTGTAGCGAAGCTAGACAAGAAGTTTGTAATATTCTTGATTTCTATGAAGCAAACAAAGGCATCACTTACTTGGGGTTGCCTAATATCTTAGGGAGGAACAAATCTAGGGTACTACAGTGTGAAGAGTGCATAAATGTTGTTACAAGAAGCGGGAGAGCAACAAGATGTGAATGAAGTTTAGAGAGTTAGAAGAAAGTATGGACTATGAAGATATCACATAAAATAAAGATTTTTCTTAGAAAGCTATATTTGAATGTCTACCCACGAAAGAACAACTTATAGTGCGTAAAGTTAATTTAAATCCTTGTTTCCCAGTCTGTAACGGAGAACGGGCGACTGTATTTCATTTTATGGTCAGGTGCCCTTTTGCATCTCAATGCTGGAGTCTCACAAGTTATGATTTTAACATCTAAGACATTGAAAACTTCTTTTTGTGGGTGAAAAGAATGGTACAACAGAACGCAAAGGAAGAGTTGGAAAGGATTATCATGATATGTTGGCCTTTATGGAAGAATATAAATGACTTGGTATGGACTCAAAAAGGTAAAGAATCGATAGACTTGGTAGAAGTGCGCAAGATAAACCTTGGTATGGACTCAAATAGGAAGTGTGCAAGATAAACCTTGGTATGGACTCAAATAGGAAGTGCGCAAGATAAACCTTGGTAAAGAATATAAATGACTTAGTATAGACTCAAATAGGATTGTGAGTATCAATGGAAATGTGCGCAAGATAAGTCATATAATAATTATTTTAGGTATATGACCTAAGCAGATGGCTATGAGCATTGGAAATGACCACTGGAAGGCATGGTTCAATACTGATGCCTACTTGTTAGATGAATCCAATAGTCACAGTTACGCTATGATAACAAGAAACCACTTTGGAGAAATTCTGGAGGCAATGTCGAAGTGCAAGCATGGTTAGATGGATCCAGAAATGGAAGAAGCTATGGGTGTTAAAGAGGCATTGAGTTAGGTTAAACAGAAAATGAGTTCAAAAGTGATAATTGAAATAAATTGCCTCTCAGTTGTTTAAGCTATTCGATGCATGTCAAGGTGCCTTTGGCTGAGTGATTAATGAGTGTAAAAAGCTGCTAGATTCTTTAAAAGAACATATGGTTACGTTAAACTTTGTTAAACGTTCAAGGTTGCTGTTGAGTGAAATTTATGGCACTTTATTACACTCTATAAGGCTTTTAATTGGTGCATTTGTATTCCAGTTGTTGGTGTTTTAATGTGTTTTCTAGTTTTTTTGCATATTCAGGCATTATCCAGTTAATCAGGTGAATTAGCATTGTTTTGGTGCTAATTTGGTGTTAGGGAGGTGTTGGAATAAAAGCTCTTGGAAACCGGCTTGAATCAGCAAGGAAAAATGAAGAAGTCAGAAATTTCATCAGGAGGTCAGCGCGCCTGCGCTGTGATAGTGCGCGGCCGCGCCCAAAGTCCAGAAGCTCAGCAAACCCACGCTGGTCAAGCGTGCGGCCGCGCCAGGTCGAGAAAAGAAATCCTGATTCTATTGGGCTTTTGATCCAGAAGATTTCTACTCTGTATGGGGCTGCTATATATACATAAATAAGCTCGTTTTTTTATAGAGAGACATACGAAAGCACAAGAAGAAGGCGTAAGAAGACCATTTTAGCACAATTCAACCAAGGCGAAGAAGATCTAGTTTTAACTTGTGATTCTTTGTTTAAGTTGTAACGTTGGATGCTAGTTTTCTTATTCCTGAACCTATACTCTTATTTTGTACTTTGTTTATTATTCGTTTATAAAGACTACGTTTATTATACCATGCTTTCATCGGAACCCACGTTGATGATGAGTCCGATTATGGGCTAATCATTATCATGGGGTTCTAGCGGATTTATTTATGGATTTTTTTAGTTGAATTATTTCGATGCCTTAGTGTGTGGTGATTGTATTATAACCTAGTATTGGTTGTGCGTATTCGTCTTATGAGCGTCGCGAACTTATAAGATAGTGTGTTAATTCTTAATGAAGCGAAAGTGAATTTAAGGATTTAGAACTTGCCATGCTAGCATAGGTTCATGTGTTATTGTTATGCATGATTTGTAGGTAATTTTAACCATCTTACTTGCCCTATGTAATCACAGTAGATAACTTGTGCATTAACCCGTTATGTTGTCAAATTCTATAGACATGTAGGGTCTCAATATAATTGGTGTCTACTCACCTTCTATCTTTTTTGTGGATGTCTGGTAGTATGGTATTCGTGCAATGAAAGTTGGTGTTTATCAGTTTCGCGTTATCTGATTAGTGTCATCACCATTACATGCTAAGGTTAAGAACAAAAAGGCTATTGAATGAAATATTTAATGAAGTTAGAATCCCATGTTTGACATACATATTAATTCAACCATTCTTAATCTCTTAGTTATAAGTGTTAGTTTAATTCTTAGTTATAAACAATCTCCATTTATTAATCGTCTAAGCATTAGATAATAACCATATCATTGTTGCATAGGTGCATATTCTTAAATTAACCAAAGAGTCTCTGTGGGAACGAATTTGATCTAAATCTTATACTACTTGTGAACGCGTATACTTGCGTGTATTTTAGCGCGTGTTTAGCGACTAACAGGTGCTCAGTATATATAGCAAGAAACTCTAGTTCTTTAGGTGAGCGTGTTTGGTCAAAGGGTGATACATTTTCTGACTTTTTGCATGCAATGATGGATGATTTGAAATATTTATAAGGTAATCCTTTTTCAACAAAAGAAACTAAATAATTTTATTAACCTAGCTAGCAACTCAAATATGTACTAATTTTATATCAAAATAAAAAATTTCACTTAAGTTTACATATTATATAAAAATTACATAGATGATGAGAAGCACCATGTAACTGGATCATGAATGAATTGTCAAAGTAGTCATCTGAAGTTCATTCTCATGTTATCCAATCACACATTTCAGGGCTCATGTATATATTTTGTTAAGTTATCGTCACTCCTAAGATCTCAAGATTTTAAGAACTGTGCTTATCAAAATCGTATCTCATATCTTAACATCTTCCTCACTTGAAAGCCCGTTTAATCGGGTTTGGACTTGGCAGAATTGTATCTCATATATTAACATCCCTCTCACTCAAAAACCTGTTTATTCGGGTTGGAATAGTGAATCACAATGAGTTTTGTATCTTTTTGGGGCTAGCGTCCGGTCAATTACTATGCGGGATCTCGTCTCATTTTTGGGCCCACCAAGGTATAATATTAATATTTGCAATAATTATTGAGAATAATGAAGATAGTAGGGTGATTCCTCCCGCCAGCCTGAGCTCTAATGTAAAGTTAAGTTACTGTTCGCACTAAAAATTTAGTAGAGTAAGGTCCGAACATGATTTTATATTGGTGTAAGAGAAATGTCCTTTTGATTTAATGCTCAAACGTATATTTCAAAAAAAAACAAAAATTATGTAATTTAAATGAAACTCTTATTTCCTGAAAAAGAAAGAGGCGCAAATACATGTAGACGTGGCAAAATGAGTCTGGATCCGAAAAACAGAACTAAAATTTATGGAACCGAGATTCGATCCAAGATTTAAATTATATAATTCGATAATCATCCGAAAACCGGTCTGAAAAGTATCTGAACCGAAAAGTTAATCAAAAATGATTCGAAATATGAGATCTGATTTTAAATTGGAACTGAACGAAACCGAATCATATATTATCTGAACCGAATATAATCCGAAATAAGCAAATTTCATACTCAAAAGTATTTTATATTTATAATAATATAATTATTTAATCTTAATATTTTTTAAAAGTACATTATATTATATTAAAAGTACCATATTTAATAAACATATATTTTTCCAAGTCTCACAAATTGAAAAAATGAATAAGTTATGATCTGAAAATATCTGAACCGAATTTTGTCTGATTTTAATCCAAATGTTATCCTTTTTTAATCTCAATTATACCCGATCTGAATCACATCCGATCCGAATGATCCGTTAATCCGATTTGGTACACGCATGCATGGAAAAGGAACTTACCATAAATGTCCATGACAAGTTTTGTGTATAATATAATAGGAAGTGTGAACTTATATATCCTCTGACTAAAAATTTGTCGCTGAAACTATCAGGTGATTCAAAAAAAATGTTGAATTTTTCATACAATTTGTCTACAATTTGCTTCTTTCCGAGTGTACAGTCTTCACCCTCTACAAATATTTAAATCTTGTTGTAATATTAGACTCCCTCTCTAGGTCCTCAATACACACAATAACTAATATATAGGATCTTTTTCGTTTTTTATGATTTTTAGTTTTGATAATTAGTGCTAAAACTTTTCTTATCATTTTCGACATTACTGCGCGCCTGTTCGTCAATGTTGAGCCTCCTACATTATTTCAATTCAAATCCCATAACCTAAACGTTTTTAACATTGGTCTCAATTAGTTCAATCAAACAAAAAGAAAAATAATTAATAATGGGTATATATAGGGGCTACTTAAATTGAAACCAATTTAGAATATAAACTAGAAATTAAATAATTTTTTTTTAAAATTAATTCGAAATATAACACATATGATATGCAAATGAATTTTGAGAGATGTAGAAAAATACTTTGAAATCGGATTTTAAAAAAAATTTACGGTTTGACGGGAAATATCAAATTAAAAATGGAGGGAAAAACCTGAAATTGGATTGGTTAGATCTAATGTCTTAGATTAGTTCTAAGTTTATATTTTAATTTTAGTTTGTATTTGATCATTTCCCATATATATATATAATATATATTTACAATGACTACAGCAAATGATATTATTGAGGCAAGTAAATAAGGCCTGCATTTCCTTATTCAAATAGTTGTTGGACGGAATTAGTTAATAATTAATTAAGTGTAGTGTGTAGTTAAATAATATTATGAAAATGAATTTGAATTAGATTTACAGAAGTATACGTATTTAATAAACGTCTAGATATATATATATATATCTTATTTTATATGACTAATATATATCTTATGCTTAGAAGCTATAGCAGATTATTTTGTATTTAGTTCCCTAGTTTTGGTATTTTCATGGGTATTTCCTTGGTTATCTTTCTTTACAAAGTAAAACTTGCGACACATGCATGTACCCGACCGGTTAATTACAGGTGTGGGATATGAAACAAGACCAGGTCTTTCTTTGATTTAACATCACTAATTATACAACTAAAAACACCAACAACGTATATATAATTAGTGATCACAAAGAGAACAAGCTAGAAAAATACTAATTATCGGCAGTCAAGTTATAATCAAGCAGTAACAAATTTGGATTTTGGAGTCCAACAACAAAGTATTACTAACACTAGATGCCACGAGCCACCAATTCTGAAAACATAAGATCACCTTTTCAATTTTTGTTTTTACTATAACAGTACTGTTAAGAAGCCTATAAATAGCCCTGTAAACATGCAGGTATATCCATATAAATCATTCATCAAAGTACTGATAATCATATCAAGTAAGTTTAATTATCATGGCACCTACTGTGTTTGAAAAATCCTCAAACATAATCTTCCTCTTGACAACACTACTCATTCTCCCTGTATTCTGTATCAGTTCAAAACAGTCACCCTTTCAGTTTCTCGAGAATTTGCAAGGTTATCAAAAGGGTGACAAAGTTGCAGGGCTCCATGAGCTCAAGCAATATCTAAACAACTTTGGTTATCTAAACTATAATCAGGAGAACCTGGAATCCAACAGTGACCAAAAAGATGACCATTTCGACGATATCCTTGAGTCTGCCATCAAGACTTACCAGCTCAATTATCACCTGAAGCCCACCGGAGTCCTAGACTCCAAAACTGTATCAACCATGATGTTACCTCGATGTGGGGTCTCCGATATCATGATCAATGGCGCTACCAGGATGCGAGCAGGACAAAAGAAGATGCACCATCATCAAAAATTCATGCATGCAGTCTCCCATTATCAATTCTTCACCGGTTCACCAAAATGGCCACTTGACAAAACCAATCTTACTTATATTTTCAACACAAACCGTACTTCTACAAATACCACCAGAGCGATTTCACGAGCTTTCGATAAATGGGCTGCTTCCACACATTTCACATTTACACAAATTCAAGAAAATTCATGGATATCATCTAATATTACAGCTGAT
Organism: Apium graveolens; assembly: GCF_009905375.1. NCBI lineage: Eukaryota > Viridiplantae > Streptophyta > Magnoliopsida > Apiales > Apiaceae > Apium > Apium graveolens. The sequence continues at coordinate 128,248,074 of NC_133652.1, read as the reverse complement.
ATTAGGATAGGCTTTTATAGCCGAGATCATGGAGATGGTTATCCTTTCGACGGGCCTTACGGAGTTCTAGCCCATGCCTCTGCGCCAACCAGTGGCAGTTTTCATCTTGATTCGGACGAGGCATGGTCCATTGGTCCAGTTCCGGATCACATAGACTTGGAGACAGTGGCTCTGCACGAGATAGGGCACCTTTTAGGGCTTCAACATAGCTCCGTCATAGATGCAATTATGTACCCCTCGGTTTCTGATGGAATGGCTAAGGAGTTACATGGTGACGATGTTCAGGGTATCAAGGATTTATACAACAAAGTCTGAAGAATGTATAACAAAAGCATATGTCCTCATATTTTTTAATTAAGATTAATATGGTTGATCTGCTTTGTCCTGATTTAACTTAAACAAAATTGATACATTACGTATCTATATATGTATAAATTGTTGCATTCAATACACCGATATTATTTCTGGAATCCAGAATTGGCTATTTGCATGAGTTAAAATTATTATTTGAGTAATATATAATTACATTAATAATTATAAAGAATGTAATGCGTGGTTGATTTTTCATATAATAGAAGAATCAAGTTAAAATGATTGAGTATACAATAATTTTTTTAAAAAAAATGATACTCCCTCCAATTTTGTGGAGTCTCGGCCAAAATTTGACTTAAGTTTATTAATATTTAATTAATTTATAAAATAAAAAATATATATTGCAAAAAACATTTAATCTAATTTAAAATGTAATTTTCGATTTTTTTAAAATAATACAAGCATAATTTTTAATTTTTGACAAAAAATTAATCAATTTGAGCGGGTAAAAATAGAAATGTGACTATTAAGAAAGGAAGAGGAAGTACCATCTAGGATACAGTTTTAAATTTTATGTATAATATAAAATCTAATTAGTCAATGTTTGTTGCAATTTTTTATAATTAAAAATATTATATATAGAAGTTTGACGTATAATTTTTTATAAAATTTTGTCTTTTTACCATGTGTTTTCTTAATGTTATATACTCAGGTTAATATATATGGGTAAAGTTTTAAAAAGGTTATCAAAAAAATATAATTTTAATAATGGATACCTAGAGAAGTCCTTTTAAAGCATCTCCAATACTAATAATTAATTAAAATGGTCCGCTAAATCATTTTGCTATCTTTAATATGTAAAATTTTAGCTCAGATGTTTCAGTATATTTCAATGGGGTTCTTAATTATAATTATGCAATTGGTTGCTGGATTTTACGGGTTAAATGCTAAGTTTGACTATCGTATTCTACTACGAATGTTAATATGCTCATAAGGGAAAAATAAGGTAAATGACACAAATAATTGTTGACGCAGAAAATCCGAGAACGGGAAAAAACCACATGTGGGAATTTGTACCCAACCAAAAATGAGTTTCACTAGAATCATAATTATGAATACATGATCTTGAACGTTATACTACTCAAATATGAATTACATGAATAACTGAGATTGACACAAGTGTTCGGCTCGTGATTTTATTTTTGATGTTGAATAGATCGTGCCCTCACAATGCTGCTCTCCCTACTCTTTTATCCCCGTTAGCTTCCACTTCCTTCCTATTTTCTTGGCCTCCCCTCCTTATCCCTTGTTTTTATCTTCATTTTAAACTTCCGTCCTTATCCCCCCTTTCTGCTAACTACTTTTATTTCAGTTGGATACTTTACTCAATTTTGTAGCTTACATGCCTTCAAACTCGGTTTGTTATTGACTTAGTCCACCATATTGTGTTATCAGTCACCATCTTGTCTGGTCTGGTTACAGTCATGTCATACTCCTTCCCGTCTCGTCTTGTCGTCAACTGAGTTGTCGTCTCTACTGATCATGTCATGTTGTGGCGAAATTATGGATATAACAATAGCCCCAGATTTTATTTAATTAGATTAATTGAATAAAATCTATCAATTAATCATTACTATCTTGCTTGAATGAAGTAGTAGCGTGTGACTTTATATCTTCTCTAGATTTATTTGAGTCGTTCCCTCGATATACATGCATTAGCTGTCCGAGTTCCAAGAAACTCTTCAATTCTTATCACTTAACCCTTCCTTATATACTCCCAACTGTTATCTTCCCCCAATTTTGTTATCTCCAAACCCTTTTCACTACCAATCATGGCTAAGAAGAGTTCCAAATACGCCGAGAACCCCAATACCAAAAGCCCCAATTCATCCTCCAATACCAACGGGTGGGTCGTGACTAACTCACTGAATATCCGTGATAACCAACCTAGCTCGATGAAGCCCGAAAAACTCGATGAAGCTCAACTACTCTTTCCATCTAGAGCCCTAGCATTTGTTCCTGATGTCAATGTGCATGCCGACTTTCATAGAACCAATTGGGTATGCTTCTACTATTACCCCTTTAATATAGGTTTCACTTTTTCTTTTCCCAATTTAGTTGTGGAGGTATTGAAGACTCTAAATGTCTCTCCTGGGCAACTCATGCCCTTTGCATGAAGGACCCTCGCCTGCTTGGATGCAATCGAAAACAAATACGCCTCCGGATCGATGTCGAAGTAATCAAACAAGCATACAGTTTGAAGAAGTTCAGTAACTGTCTCTTTGGCTTTGCAAATAGGAATACCGATGATCCACTAATCTTGAATCACGACACCGTCAACGACAGGAACTGGAAGAAGGATTTCTTTTTTGTAGACAAGAAGTCTCTTAGAGAAGTGGGCAATTACTTGTTGGAGCGTTGGAGTAACATCGGTACGTTCTATCCCTGTTTCTATGTCATTTTACTGTCTTTCTTTCTTTTTGTTTTTTGTCTTTGAATGATTAGCTTAGATCTCCTACTTTTATCTCAGTTCGTTGTTGTCGTCTTTGTGTGTCATACTGCACCTTCTCGTCTTCTTTTACTAGTAAAGCCCATCATGTCGTATAATATATTCATTGCTTTATGATCCTCTTTCATGTAATTTGTATTTATTTATTCTCTTTACTTTTTCCTCAAATAGATTGTGAGTTCGAAGCGAATGAGGAGAATATTGATGCCAAGGAGGTTGTGGCTAAGATTCGTGCCCTCCCTATCGCTGACAGGTTATGGCCCAACTGTCTTAATCGCCCCATTCGCAACGCCGGTAGAGTGAATATTGAGGAATATGCTACAAGGTTGAAGAAAATCCAGGACAAGATTGAGAGTTATACCTCTGAGATCCCCAGAAGCAAAGGAGCCACTGCAAGAACTAGAAGTAAGTTGTCTACTCCTATTCCTAAGCCTTCAATGTCTGTTCACAGTATTTCCTCAGAATCTATGGAAAGTCCCAAAACTGAAAACAAGAATGAGATGAGCTCAGGGCTGAAATACGCTAGAGGTATACGTCGAATGTTCCTCTTGTTGACGTGCCTTATCTTTTTTTGTTGCTCCTTTTTGATATTCTTAACACATCTTGAACCCTGTTTCCTAATTGTAGAGTTCAAACCTCCTGTTATCAAGCCTCTAACAATTTGCAGTAAAGATATATTTAAGAGATCACGTGATGACAAGCCATCTGAGACAGAGTCTTCCAAGGCCCCAGCACTGTCTAGTCCATTGCTTATCTTAGATTGGATCTTTCTGTTACACACATCAAGTCAAACACTCCTTCACCACTCTTGATTCAATATTACACCACTGAATCCAATCCTTCTACCTTTGCCCACCTACTTGATGACATGATCCTCTCGCAGTCTATGGAGGATCTATCTTCCAAAGAGCTTGAAGATGTCCTTGACAACAGTGCTGGCTACACATTTCATGTAAGTCATGTATTTCTAAATTTTGTCTCTGTTCTGACTATGTTTTCCACATGTAATTTTTGCCTTAGCATATTTCTTATCTTTGACACAGGTTTTGCAGAGTGTATTAGTTGGCCGTGAGGTATATAATCATAAAATGCAGATGAAGAAAGAAGTTGAGGCTGAACACAAGAATTATGGCAAGAAGCTACAGGCTGTAGAAGCTTTGGCTGAAGAAAGGTTGGTTGCCCTGGAAAGTTCTCAAAAGGAGTTTAATGATTTCGCCAACAAGGTGCAAACCATTGAGCATGCTGAGAAGGTGGTTCACCAGCAGATTATGAGGACACGGGTCGACATGATGCTCGAATATCATAGAGGAGAATGGGCCTCTTGGAATGTTCTCGAGACTGTGAAGATTTACAATGAGGCATTCCCAGACGATGCTTTCCCTCTAGATGAATTCAAGAATCAGGGTGATGATGATGAGGAGATGAAGTCTCCTAAGGATGGTGGCCTTGATAATGAATGATATTTTGTTTCTGCTTTATATTATGAACTCGTTTTTTGTCATTTTATTTAAGTACTTTGTCAGAATGTTGTCCCTGTTTCGCAATGCTGTGAGGGACTTTTGAATTTTATTTTGGTTTTCAGACTTTCGACATAATTCCATGAATGTCGTTTATGAATTTGATCTTTATCGTTATCTCATTGTGTGTTTTTGCTCTCAAGTTTCGAGCATACTTGTCATTTATTATCGATTGTGATAATTATTTTCTGTAATACATACTTTTATAATGTTAATCGTTATATAGTTAATTGGCTTTGTATACGTCAGTTTAGCATTATTGTAATTATCATCGCATCTTTATAATGAAGTATTTCATCGTAATATAGTATGCCACCATTCCATTGTTCGAATTGTCATTCTTACATAGGTGCATGCACTTGTAGGGTGGTTAAAAGGCCTTATTCCCTCTTGAAACACACCAAGTTATTATATGTGTAAATTCGTAGAATGTGATATAGGTACGTAAATATTGTAGTTTAAATATTGTAATTTTTCGTAAGGGACGTCATAGCGCTCTTATTGTCAACTGAATTCGTCAAGTGCATACAACACTGGGAAATTAGCAAAAATTATAACTGGGTGATCATCCCTTTGAATAGTTTATTTTACACAATTGTAGAGTGATGTCATAAAATTTTATAGAATTAAAGTGCAAACGCAAACATGGTCTACAAGCATAACCTTATATATATTAACCAAGAAATTCGCAACTTGAAAGGATAATCACATTGCATAGTAAAGTAATTCACAGTGAATTGAATCATAAAATTGATCTTGCATAAATGATTTACCAAAAGCAAGTGATAACAAGTAGCACACAATGTCATGCCAAACACAAACGACTATCAAAAACTATCTATGTCCTAAACGACTTATTGATTAACGACTTCTAAAAACAAAAATTTGAAAAGATGAGATAGAAAAACCTTACACATAATAAAGTTTTAGGTGCGAAGCGTTCCAAGCTCTTGGTATTTGTGTCCCATCCATACCGGACAGTCGGTAAGCCCCACGTCCCATGATAGCATCTATGAAGTAAGGTCATTCCCAAGTGTCAGCAAACTTCCCTGCCATCATGTCCATCATGTTCTGGAAAGTTTTCCTCAATACCATGTCACCGACACGGAAAATTCTTATGTGAACATGTTTATTATAGACATTGGCCACTCTTTGTTGGTAAAAAGCTATCCTGATTTTTGCCATTTCCCTCAGCTCATCCACTGTGTCCTTGTCGTGTGATAACTCTATGTTGTTCACATTATTTGTCAAGAGTCCATATCTTGCCGTTGGTATTATTTTTCTAGTTGGTAGCACAGTTTCATTGTCATAGACTAGACTGTATGGTGTCTGCCCTGTAGACGTCTTTGGAGTTGTCCTGTCTGATCACAATACCCAAGGCAATTCTTCAGCCCACTTTCCCTTACATGTCGTCAAACGTCTCTTTAAGTTGTTAATTATGATCTTGTTGCTTGACTCGGCTTGTCCATTGGCTTGATGATACCTTGGTGTTGACTTAACTAAGTTGATGTTCCAACGTTTGTAAAATGCTTCAGTTTTGTCACTTATGAACTGTGATCCATTGTCACAAATGATTTCGGATGGTACGCCAAACTTGCAAAGAATATTTTTTTTAATAAATGAAATTACTTCCTTTGATGTCACTTGCTTGAATGCCTCCGCCTCGATCCACTTTGAGAAATAATCAGTCACGGCTAACATAAACACCTTCTATCCTGGTGCTGGTGGCATTTTCCCACAATGTCCATTCCCCATTTCATGAAAGGCCAAGACGGAACTGTTAGGTCCCAATGTGTTTGTAGAAGGGGGGTTGAATACAAACAATACCGAATAATCGAATTTAGTGCAGAATAAAAAAATTGAAACAAAATTCAAGTTAAATAAAAATATTATTAAACTTGAAAGGTGTTACAACAACGGTATCGATTACAAGGAATTAATCTCAAATTAATTATCACAAATCTAGAATAAATTCGATATGAACTTTTTCTATTTTTGCAATAAAAAGATTCAAATGCTAAACACAATTTGAGATTAAGTTCTAGGGATTTTGATCCGCTAGATAGTTACACAAGAACAAGAGAATGATTTCTAGTTGTTTGGATTTAACTTTAATAACTAGAAATGTGATCTTGAATTTAGCAGATGAAAAATAAAATGTTTTCTGCGGCTGCTTTTCTTTTTGTTCTTGAGTTGTTGGATGATATTTGACTTCTGCTGCTTTTTCTTCTTTTATAATTCATTCAACAGACCTACTTGAACTGGCAAGACAATCTGTTAATTGGCATGACAATCGGCAAGACAATCCATTGAGCTAGCAAGACAATCAAAATGAACTGGCAAGACAATCCTCCTCCCAGTGTAACTTTCGGTGAGACTATTGAAAATGGCCTGGCATGACAATCGGTATGACAATCCAGATTGTCATGCTAGTTCAATTTCAATTGTCTTGCTGAATTAAAACTGATTTTAATCCAATAAAAATTCTGAAAATTCTTAATATTAATTCAGAATTAATTAATCAATTAATTCAATTAATCAATTAATTTAATTAATTAATAAATTAATCTTTTCATATATAATTTATTTTCTTAATTAAACTATATGACTTAATTAATTAATAGAGAATTAATACTAATCTTGAACAACAACCATTCTTCTGAAAATCTTCTGAAAATCACTGAGAATTATGAATCAATTCCACCACTTCAATATTGACACTCGATGTACTGTCTGGTTCATGAGTGACTAACTTCCGTGACGTTTCTTCATGTCTTGACTTTGATACTTGATTTTCTTCAGATTAAATCCTTGTAATTCTCTGATACCCTGACGAGATCTCTGTCACTTGATTAAATCCACAATCTTGATTTGTATCACTGAGGCTTGATCAATTTCTTGACCTTCTTCCAGTGAATTAATTCCTCAAGTCTGTAGATGAACCTTGTTTTTGAATCCTTTGACATATGTTACTTGGAGAGATCTATTTGACGGTAGATCCACTATTTACTTATTACATTCTTATTTGAGTTGAGTTAAATCCTCGAATATACAAATAGGCTACGACATATGCCTTACAATCTCCCCCTATTTGTTTGTTAGACAATAACAACAAATTCCTAGAGGATAACTCAACTAAACAAATAAGAAAAAGATATAAACAGAAATACAAAGTAAATAGCAGAAAAGTTCTGGATTAAATTTAACATTTTCCAGATTCCAAATAGCTGTTCCTCGAGACTGAACATATCTTCAAGTAGCTTCATCTTCTTTTGTACAACCACATTTCCTGTTGAGAAGCGCATATCTCTCTTGCTTCTCCCCCTATGAGAATCAACTGATTAAAAGAGATCACCTTTGTTTACCACATCTCCCGTACAATAGGATCCGCAGATAAAACCCAATGGCACTCCTCTTTTGAAAAACGACTTCTTCCCTTACTAAAAAATCACCTTATTTTACCACCTCTTCCGTACAATAGGATCCGTAGTTACAAACAACAATGGTGTGGTGTAGTGTACATATGTAGGATCTTTTTCTTCCACCCTGCTATTTCTCCCCCTTAGTTGAGGAATCCTCCAAACTATTACTAAAGCTTTTATCTCCCCCTTAGAGAAGGAATGTATGCCGTTGTCTGAAGGAGTTCTCATATATCACTTGGTTGGAAAAGAAATAACAAGTAGTTTCTCTTTCTTCCTCACTATGAGTGTGTGATTCTGTTTAGTGTACCTCACATGTGTTTCACTCTTCTCTCCACTCGTGTTACACTCATTCTCACAAGTGTATCACTCCTCTCATAGCTCCAAAATTCAGTTGTACCTGCAAGGAAAATCACCTTAGCCATCCTTAAGGAGGTCACAGGTGGTGCAATGGGAGTTCGCAAATCCCCACCCTTGTTAAACTCGTCAGATGAATCTGAGTCATAATCTACAAGTTGCTAATTTCCCTTTTAGGGTTCCAGATTTGAATTCTGGGAAGGTAAACAATGATCCAACGAATTTAGCATAAAGATCAAAGTTCCCTTCTAATGTATGTGAAGACATTTCCTTGTGACTCATCAGGTAATATCTGAATCATTGTCAACAATTTACCGATCTGCGCCTATGTCGGATCCACTATCCGCAGATACATATAGGGGATTTAAGCCTGGGGAGGTAGACACTGACCACTGACATATGGCTTTTGGATCAGTATCCTCTCCTGACACCTATAAAGGCAATTGGTCCATTAACGAACCTTGAACAATCAAATATGACCTTAAAATGGTCGAAACTCTTGTTTCCGTCAACTCATCCTTTGTCTGTGTAACATTTCCTTGTGCATCAAGAATTGTTTATGTTTGAAGTGCTGACACTACAACGGATACCTTGGCCGACAGGCAAATTTCAATAGACGCACCTTGTTGAGAGAATGAATCTAGTAACTGTTTTTGAGCCTTTTCAGCCATTACATCTTTTTGAGAAGATGTATGTGAGCTAGCAGTTGTCTGGGTTTAAATACTACTCATCTATTTAGGAGACAGAGCTACTGGGTTGACTTCAGAACCTTTCTTATGTGGTGAACTAAGGCACTATCTCCCTCATGCTCATTCATACTTCATTTTGGTGGTAAGAGAGTATTGGTTGGTTCTGTTTCTGTGTTTGTCTTTACAATCTGGGATAAAAGTTATGGGATTTCAACCTCATGACTGTTAATGAAAGAAAGTCATTGGAGACTGAACCTGTATCACAGAACATATGGAATAGAGAGATAAAATGTACTTAGGATCTATAATGAATGAAAATTATACATTTAATCTTTTGAGAAAAATGATGTACAATAGTGATTTCAAAGGATTTTACATGAAATAAGAAATCACTAATGTAGATAGAAGTTTGATTTTCTCCTAAAACTGTCTGCACATATAAAACAATATGTTTGTGCCTAGTGATAAGAGAGTTATTAATATGACGACTCTACTAGTTCATATTAAACTGTAACTTCAGTTAGAGTGTCATACCATGTCCTTGACGATTGCTTGAGTAGTACACTAGTTCATACCAACCTGAAGTGAGATTGTGAAGAAGAGATTGCATAGTCCAATAGATCTGCAGCTGCAAAGTCCATGAATTATGGTGCATTGACTTCCTCTATTGACTCACAAACCAGGAGTACACATTTACACATCTTACTAGAGTCCAATTCCAAGTGTAATGTGCAGCAGGTGCCTGATATGTCGTAATATTCTTAAGTCTCGTCACTGGTGCTATATGTTAGATACTGCTTCCTGATAATAACCTAGCACAATATACAAATTTTCAATGATAACATTCCCAGCTTGCAAGCAGCCATATCCCTCGGATAAACCTTTGCTGTTATCTCCAAAGGTAACCAATGGGCCAACTTTCTCAACCACATTTGATAGCAGGGCTCTATCTCCGATCATATGTCTTGATGATCCACTGTCAAAAATCCACACTACCGGTTCCACCTGTTTAATGCCCTGCACTACAAATGGATTAGACCTTCTTCGGAACCCAAACTTGGTTGGGCCCGGCATACTTGTAGAATTGTCCTTTATCAGGAAAAACAACATTCTTAATTTGCATGTTCTCAACTTTCTCAATGACTGAACAGTTGACCTTGTAAACAGCCTTAACAAATTTCTGTTTAGGATTAGGCACAAATGTTTCATTTCTAGCCTTAGAAGAACTAGCAGTCTTAGACCTATCATGCTTCTTATTATTCACATGCTGACGAGGAGTAGTCTTATCACTAGAAATATGCTTACCATTAAAATAAGCATACATCAAATTAAAAGCACAAGACATATAATTAGCAACACCATATGCTTTATGAGAGTGATTAACAACAGGCAATTTATGCATGGTAGACATGGCATTTTTGTTATCCAACTCATGTGTGTCTGAGTTAGTCTCAGTTGCTTTCACAACTTTGACTGGAACTTTCGACACACTTGGCTTGGAAACAACCTTCTCATTAGCATGATCTTCAACACGTATTTCTTCTTGAATAACAGAAGAGGTCGCATCAAATGGTTTAGTAATTGATGCTTTATAGAGGGGTTTATCAACACCCTTAAGCACATATGGTACTTCCATGCCTTTAGCACATACATGAGGAGGAGAGTTTATGCCTAATTCTCCAATAGCAGCATTGTAATCATAACCTATTCCAGATGTTTGATTAACAGCTTGCTTACTGTAGAACTCTTTAGCCTTCGAACAAGAATTAAAGTAGGCTCTAACCTTAGTCTCAAGATCGGTGATCTTGTCTTTGAGAATAGTTTCGGGTTGTCTATAACAATTAACTCTGTTCTCTAGAAAAGATACTTGTTCTTTTAACTTGTCTTGATTAATGTGCACAAGTCTTAATTCATTGACCTCTTTCTCAAGGTCTTTGATCTATTGACTTAACAGTTCATTATCAGGATGAGCACAATCTAAGTTACCTCCTAGATGATAAACTAATTCAGCATCAGTATATTTTACCTCTTTTCTTGACGATGAAGCTTTTCCATCAATAGCCATAAGAGCAAGATTCCCTTCTTCTTCATCTTCACTATTAGTATCATCCCAGCTTCTTCCCTTTGCCAGATAAGCCCTTTCAGAGTTACTCTTCTGATTGGAATCATAAGAGTACTTCCTTACTTGCTTTGGCTTCCCATATTCTGTGGAAAAGTGTCCCAACTCATTGCAGTTATAACATCTAATGGTGCTCCGATCAGCCATCCCTGTTTTGTATCCACCACTGTTGGTGTTAGAGGATGAAGATCCACTTTTCTGGAATTTGTTGTAGTTGGACTTGTACTTGAACTTGGGATTTCTCTTGAATCTGACATTGGAGAATCTCTTGACAATTTCGGCCATTGACTCATCTTCCAATTGCTCCAGCTCTTCCAAGGAATAAAAATCATCACTGGATTGATTTGTAGTAGGAGGATCATATTCTGCTACTAACACATTTTCCTCAGCCTTGGAAAACTGTACCATTCTCTCCGACTGTTGAGATTGTTGTTGTTGTTGACCTTCAGCTACAAGAGCAGTAGATGTGCTGACCATTCTATCTTTCTTGTAGACTTCCTTCTGCTGAATCTGCTCCAACTCATAGGTTTTTAACACACCATAGAGTCTATCCAAAGAAATCTCACTCAGATCTCTAGCTTCTCTTATGGCAGTGATTCTATGTTCAAGATGAGTTGGCAGTGTTAAAAGGAACTTTTTGTTGACCTCCCTAATTGAATAATATTTTCCATTTATGTTCAGGTTGTTGATCAACGCATTGTACCTCTCAAACACTTCAGTAATTCCTTCTCCTAGATTTGATTTAAAATGTTCATACTCAGAGGTTAGGATCTCTAACTTGTTCTCCCTAACTTCCTCTGTGCCTTCATTAATCACCTCAATAGTTTCCCACATGTGTTTGGAATTTTTACAGTTCATCACATGTCTGTTCATCAAGGGATCGAGGGAATCAACTAAAATTAATTGAAGGCTGGCATCCAAGGAGGCTTCTTCTTTTTCAGCAGGAGAAAAATTCTCAGGCTCTTTTGGATATGTTCTAGCTTTGGTAATCACAACATCATCTACTATCACCTCTGGTTCAATAACCATCGGAGTTTTTTGACCCTTCTTTAACAATTTCAGATATTTGGGATTTGCAACTTGTAAAAACAAGAGCATCTTCATCTTCCACATGGTGGAATTTTAACGGTTCGAACTTTTTGTGAAGTCTTAATGAATTTTTGTATAAATAAAAATTCAAAGGAGTTGAAAAATCATAAAAGTCTTGGATCTTGATTTGTTCATTAATCAGAAGGCTCTGATACCAATTGTTAGGTCCCAATGTGTTTGTATAAGGGGGGTTGAATACAAACAATACCGAATAATCGAATTTAGTGCGGAATAAAAAAATTGAAACAAAATTCAAGTTAAATAAAAATACTATTAAACTTGAAAGGTGTTACAACAACGGTATCGATTACAAGGAATTAATCTCAAATTAATTATCACAAATCTAGAATAAATTTGACATGAACTTTTTCTATTTTTGCAATAAAAAGATTCAAATTCTAAACGCAATTTGAGATTAAGTTCTAGGGATTTTGATCCGCTAGATAGTTACACAAGAACAAGAGAATGATTTCTAGTTGTTTGGATTTAACTTTAATGGCCTGGCATGACAATCGGTATGACAATCCAGATCGTCATGCTAGTTTAATTTCAATTGACTTGCTGAATTAAAACTGATTTTAATCCAATAAAAATTCTGAAAATTCTTAATATTAATTCAGAATTAATTAATCAATTAATTCAATTAATCAATAAATTAATCTTTGCAGATATAATTTATTTTCTTAATTAAACTATATGACTTAATTAATTAATAGAGAATTAATACTAATCTTGAACAACAACCATTCTTCTGAAAATTTTCTGAAAATCACTGAGAATTATGAATCAATTTCACCACTTCAATGTTGACACTCGATGTACTGTCTGGTTCATGAGTGACTAACTTCCGTGACGTTTCTTCATGTCTTGACTTTGATACTTGATTTTCTTCAGATTAAATCCTTGTAATTCTCTGATACCCTGACGAGATCTCTGTCACTTGATTAAATCCACAATCTTGATTTGTATCACTGAGGCTTGATCAATTTCTTGAACTTCTTCCAGTGAATTAATTCCTCAAGTTTGTAGATGAACCTTGTTTATGAATCCTTTGACATATGTTACTTTGAGAGATTTCTTTGATGGTAGATCCGCTATTTACTTATTACATTCTTATTTGAGTTGGTTTAAATCCTCGAATATACAAATAGGCTATGACATATGCCTTACAGGAACGGACGTGTGAAGCTGCTCAGATGGTTGATGTATGACAGGTGTATTTCGTTGACAGGCATCATATTTCTTGCATAGTTTAGGGCATCTTGCCTTTGTGTCGTCCAATAGTATCCTAAGCGTAATATCTTTAAGGACAGATTCCTTCCATTAGTATGATTCCCGCATTCTCCTTCGTGTACATCCCTTAGCACCATGTCTGCTTCATGGCTTTTCAAAAATCTCTGTAGCAGTCCTGTGGAAGATTTTTTGAATAACTCCCCATCTATAATCGTGAACCTTGATGCCTTCATCCTGAGAATCCTTGCTTCATTGTTACTGACTAAAACTGTTCTAAATTATAAGTAATCCTTGAATATTTTTATCCAATTGTCAGTATCTTTACTGGTGTTGTTATCACATTGATTAAGGGTCATTGCTTCTGTTCCAATAACTAATATTTCCATAGCAGGCTTCACGATGTGGACTACCGGAATGTTGTTGAGGTCTAATTTTTTGAACACGGCTCCTAATCCATCCAATGCATCAGCTTGTACATTATTCTCCCTTGGGACCTGTTGTATGCTGAAGTTATCGAAATAGTTGATTAGACTTTTTGTGATGTCGAGGTAAGCCGCCATTTTAGGATCCTTGGCCTCATACGAGCCCTTGACATGATTGACAACAAGTAATGAATCACAATTAACATCAATGGTTTTGATCTTCATGTCTTTAGCGATTGTGAGTCCCATGATTAATGCTTCATATTCAGCTTCATTGTTTGTGGCTTTGAAGTCACAGCATATCGATTGTGCTATCATATCCCCCTGTGGCGATTTGAGGATAAGCCCCAATCCCGTTCCATTGGCATTGGATGCCCCATCCATATACAATGTCCATGGCTTCACGTCTACTCTTGAAAGAACTTGCTGAAATTCCTACTCAGCATCCGTCATTTATCTTGGACTGAAATCATCCACAAAATCAGCTAAAGCTTTTGACTTTATTGCAGTTCTCATGTCATACGTTATGTCGTAAGTACTTAGTCGTATTTCTCACTTTGCCATTCTCCCCATCAAATCAGGTTTACTTAATACGTTCCTCAAAGGGAAGTTCATCATGACGTGTATCTTATGTGACTCAAAATAATGTCTCAACTTAATGGATGTCATGGCTAATACAAGTACTAATTTTTCAAGAGATGTGTACCTTGTTTCTGCATCTACTAAGCTCTTGTTGACATAATATACAGGCAATTGGACACCTCATTTTCTTTGACAAGAACACCACTTACTGCATGATCAGTTACAGACAGATACACGTATAAGTCCTTTCCTTGGACGAGTTTGGATAAAAGTGGTAGAGTAGTCAGATACCTCTTCAGGTCATTTAAAGCAATCTCATGTTTTTCATACCACGAGAGTCCTTTATTCTTTCTCAGCACGTCATAAAATAGCTTGCACCTAGTCGACGAGCGTAAAATGAACTTATTCAAGGCCGCAACTCGTCCTATCAATTTCTGTATGTCTTTGACGTTCAATGGACTTTTCAATTCAAAGATTGCCTTAATTTATTATGAACTTGCTTTAATTCCTCTCCTCGTCACCATATGTCCAAGGAACTTTCCGACGACACGGCAAAGTGACATTTGGATGGGTTCAGCTTCATGTTATATGACCTTAATATGTCGAATACTTCTTGAAGATCACGTACATGATTTTCTGCACTAACAGACTTGACGACCATATCGTCAATGTACACTTCCATCGTTTATCCTATTTGAACTTTAAAAGTTTTGTTGACAAGTCTTTGAAAGGTAGCCCCAGCATTTCTTAATTCGAACGGCATGGCCAAATAACAATATATCCCCCTGCCCGTTATAAACACGGTCTTTTCGCAGTCAGACGGTTCCATTTGGATTTGATTGAAGCCACTTGACGCGTCCAGGAATGTGAGTAGCTCATGACCAGCCGTCGAATCCACCATGGTGTCAATGTGAGGCAGTGGGTAGGGGTCTTTAGGACAAGCCTTGTTCAAATCCGTGTAATGAACACAAACTCTCCATTTCCCATTTTTCTTCTGTACGATAACGACATTTGCTAACTATTCAAGATAATCAACTTCTTTAATCATGCCAGCTTTGATGAGCCTTTTCACCTCGTCATTTATTATCTTGTTTCTCTCGGCTGCAAACTTCCTTCATTTTTGTTGGACGGGTGGGTAGCTAGGATCCACGTTTAACTTATGTGTTATGAAATTTGGATCAATTCCCGTTATATCGTCATGTTCCCATACAAAAGCGTCTAGCCTTGTGGTTAAGAAATTTATCAAATTGGCTTCAATTATTGGAGAAAGGTCTTCACCAACTAATACTTTCTTGTCTCCTGCCGCCAAATCTACTTCAGCTAATTGTTCCGGCCATGTTACCGTGGCTACAGGCATCTTGTTTCCTTGATGTTGGACAGTTGGCTTCAGACACGTCATGTAACAGTCCCGAGCCATGTTTTGATCCCCCCTTATTTCCTGAGCTCCCCATGGTGTTGGGAATTTTTATACCTAATGATATGTTGATGGTACCGCCTTCAAGTTGTGTATCCATGGTCTTCCTATGATTATGTTGTAACTCGAATCCACATCAATTATACAGAATTTTTCCAGGAGATTGACCCTTGGGCATATGTTGGCAACGTGATACTCCCCAATGTATGTTTTGTCTCACCACTGAACCCCACTAATGTTGTCGACTTTATGATCATATCACTTTCTGTCAATCCCATTTGTGTCAATGTGCTAAGCATCATGATGTTGGCAGCACTCCCATTGACCACCAATATTCTTTTAATTAGGCAATTTCCCACGGGTAGTGAGATGACTAGTTCGTCCTGTTGTGGTTCTCATATGTTCTTTTTGTCTAATTCATCAGACATTAATGATGGCATATTGTCATTGCCAACCCCTACTTGTGTGACTCGTATGTCTGTTTCTCTGGATGCTCTCTTAGCCAGCGAATATGTTGATCGACATATCTCTGGCCCTCCTGAGATGAAGGTGATCACCTTGTGATGTGGTGGGGGCGGTGGTTGTCTTAGTGGTGTCACGCTGTTTCCCCTTGAAGACACATCCTTCCCAACATAAGATGTCTTCTTTGATGCCATAAATTCTGTAAGATATCCTTTCTTGGTCAGAAATTGTAGTTCTTTTCGCAAGGCCACACATTCATAAGCCCTGTGTCCTTAATCTCCATGGTAGTCGTACCACAGTTTAGAATCCGGGTTAGCTTTAGGTTTGTTGCTCTTCGCTAACCACTTTACCACACCTCCCAACTTGGTAAACTCCTTCATCATGGTTAAAGGCGTGATCGTGAAGCCATAACTGTCATATATTGGTGGTAGGTTCAGGTCTTTTCTCCAGTCACCGCATTCCTCTCTCTTCCATTCATTAGACTCTCGTGTCGAGTTGACATGTACCTCATCTTTGTTTGGTCTAGTATAGGGCTTGTAATCTCTGGACCTTGGTGTCACATTTTTCTTGACAGTTTGTAGTACTTCTCGTCCTCCTCCATTCGGTCTTCCTCCAACCTTACTTGTGCCATGGCTTTGGCTTGCACATCATCCATTGTTCGGCACGGGTACTTTGCCAACTCTTCATAGAGTGGAGATTCTCGTTCTAATCCCCGCCTAAATGCTTCGATAGCCGTAGGGACGTCACAATTGGTGATAGTCACCTTCTCTCTATTGAATCTCGTCAGGTAGTCACGCAAAGGCTCCCTACTTAATTGGACGATCTTGTACAAATCACTAGTAGTTTTTTCGAACACTCGGCTGCTTGCGAATTGCAAATTGAATGCATCTATCAGATCAGCAAACGTCTTGATGCTTCCTTGTGGAAGATTCACGAACCATTGCAAAGTTGGTCCTCATAGTGTAGAACCAAAACCTTTACACATGCAAGCTTCTTTTAAATCACGTGTGATTGGTACTGTGAATATTCGTTGTTTGTATTGTGCAATATGCTCCATGAGATCACTAGTTCCATCATACGGTCTCATTTTTGGTACCATGAAACACTTTGGTATTTCTACCAAGGCGATGCTGTCATGAAAAGGGGAGTCAGCGTAGCTTGTTGGGGTTGCCTTTTCTAACGGTTTTGGGACGCCATGTATCCTTTCAAACAAATCCCTCATTTCTTGTAGTTCCTTTCTAAACTCTTCTGCGATTTGATTCTTAGATCTTGTACTTTTGTGACGCGATCTTCTCCTGTCGGTCTCTCCTTGTCGATCATCACGATCATCATAACGTTGCTTGTCACGTCTCCTTTCCATGTCATCTTCGTTATTTGGTACATCCTCCATATCTTCTACGTCAATAACATCATCTGTTCCATTTATTGGCCCTTCATTTTGGTTGTAATCTTCTGCTTCATCCATGTCCAAACGTCTGATTACGCTTGGGATGGTTTTCTTTGTCGCAGTTTTGGTTCTCGATTTAGCCGTAGTGAGTTCCTTCTTCAATGCTTCATTTTCCGAACGCATCTTCTCCATTTCTTCTTGCAACTGTTTCAATGTCGCAGTCGTATCTCTGCTATTTTCAGCTTCCCCTTCTTGGTTCGTGACTCGTTCTCTGTCACTTTTCATCGTAATGTGTTAATCAAATCCTTAGCAAGTTTCTCACAGACGACGCCAATTATTTTCGTTAGATTTTACGGGTTAAATGCTAAGTTTGACTATCATATTCTACTACGAATGTTAATACGTTCCTAAGGGAAAAATAAGGTAAATGACACAAAGAATTGTTGACGCGGAAAATCCGGGAACGGGAAAAAACCGCGGGTGGGAATGTGTACCCAACCAAAAATGAGTTTCACTAGAATCATAATTATGAATACATGATCTTGAACGTTATACTACTCAAATATGAATTACATGAATAACTGAGATTGACACAAGTGTTCGGCTCGTGATTTTATTTTTGATGTTGAATAGATCGTTCCTTCACAATGCTGCTCTCCCTACTCTTTTATCCCCGTTAGCTTCCAATTCCTTCCTATTTTCTTGGCCTCCCCTTCTTATCCCTTGTTTTTCTCTTCATTTTAAACTTCCGTCCTTTTCCCCCCTTACGGCTAACTACTTTTATTTCAGTTGGATACTTTACTCAATTTTGTAGCTTACATGCCTTCAAACTCGGTTTGTTACTGACTTAGTCCACCATATCGTGTTATCAGTCACCATTTTGTCTGGTCTAGTTACGATCATGTCACACTCCTTCCCGTCTCGTCTTGTCGTCAACTGAGTTGTCGTCTCTACTGATCATGTCATGTCGTGGCGAAATTCTGGATATAACAGGTACACAAAAATATTTAAATAAAAATAAATATCTATATTTTTTGCTAACTATTTTTGAAAGTTGGATTGATAATTTTTTACATACTCTCTAAAAGTGTCACATAACTTTTTAGCTAAGAATTTTCTCAATTCAAAATGCTCTTAACAAGAAAGACAGATATTTTTAATCCACTCATTCTAAACCAAATTTTATGACTAGTTTTATTATAGTAATGCTACATCGGTTACCCGTGCAGAAGCATATCTAATTAGGTACTGAATCAAGTTTATCAATACTAGTTGGTAACCGTGCTTGGCACGTGAACAAAATTAAAAATAATATAATCATATTATTATTTACATAAAACTGAAACTCATAATTCGTGTAAAATACAGATCTAAATATAATAGATAAAATGTTGTTAAAATATGTAGATAAAAAAATCGAAGTTAAGTGTAACTATAAAATTTTACTATATAGTTCTAGTTATGTATACACCTAATTATTTAATTATACAAATCTGACATGTTAACTTACTAATACGATTTTTTTAATCTAAATACAACCCATAAATTGGTTATTGTTAATGTTTTTTTAATTTTAAGTAAATAAATGTTATGATGGACAGTAACAAATACGATCGTTAAATCAATAATTTTCAGTTGAGAAGTTAATAAATGTTACTAAAATCATTTGCTATTACTTAATTATTTTTAAAATAATATTATCCAATTTAAAAGTAAACTAACACCAGGATTGATACTAACTAATAGAAAATAAAGTTTACAGAGAATATAAGTCAATTAGTATTAATAATTTATTTTGCAGTTAGTAGTTTTTCAAAATAAAAGTAAATATATGTTATTTTACTTAATTTAATGTAATTTAATTATTTTTAATATAATTTATAAATAGATAAAGTTTACCGGGAATATAAGTCAATTCGTGTTAGTAATTTACAAAGAATGGAAGTTTTGTGTTAAAAACAAAGTTTATAAAAAATTGAAGTCAACTTATGTTAGGTAAGTACCAAAATTTGGTACTTTGGTACTTTTAACACCAAATTATACATGGTTTCGCTTATTAATAAAGAGTATAGATTGTTAGCTCATCAATAATTATAATATACCATTATCTTCTTCAATTATAATTTTGGCATTATTTTTGTTAAAATTACTTTAATAATTAGTATTGAAAGTTGTCAAAGTATTTATATATTGAAATATATTTAAAAATAGATATTGTTTATATTGAGAAGTATATTTAAAAATAGATATTAAAGTAAATGTTTTTATTAGAACATATATAACATTATTTTCACTTGGCTATTTCTGTTTTTTAATATGTAGCCACTAAAAATGTTATGACACTTCATATCATATAATACTTTAACACCCTTTTATACACATCATCTGACTGCATAAGTATAATTAATTGTGCTTGAAGTATTACCGAGAGAAATGAATTTGTCCTACCCTTCTTTCTGGTGCTGCCTATTTTTTACTAGTTAATTTCCTCTAGATTCTTTATATCCCTGCTGCTACGCGGTCATAAAAGTCAGGCAGACAAAATGAATACGAGTGAATCTATATCTATATTCTATATACATAGCTAAAAATACAAGTTTCGTGGCGCTTACCTAGAAAATCAATATGCACATCTGAATATTGGAGCAATAGTTTAATTGCTAGGTTTATCATAAATTCGTTCTCGTCTTCTCGTCTTCTCATCTTTGTGAGAGTTTTATTTTTCTCTTCGTTCAATCTCTTCTGAGAGAGGGAAGCGTGAGAGTTTCTTATGGCTCGCTATCATGATCTAGATGATCAGTTTAATGGGTTAAATATTGATGATGAGGAAAATGTTGCGTTTGTATTTGGAGGAAATGTGGAGGCTGAGGTCAAAAGATATGAGCTCTGTGTGGTTGGCAGATTCATGACAGAAAGAAACATTAATATCAATGCTATGAAGACAAAGATGGCTGATGTGTGGCGGCCGACAATGGGTATTAACATTAAGGAGTTAGAACCAGGGGTGTTCTTGTTCCAATTCTACCATAAGGAAGATATGCAATGGGTTCTTAAAGGAGGTCCATGGTCATTTGATAATGCGATGTTAGTAATGGCTGAGATTCCTATTGGGGATGAACCTCTGGATGTTCCTCTGTGGTATGTAAACATGTGGATGCAAATTTATGATATTCCATCTGGGCTAATGTCAGAGGCTGTGGGGAAGCAATTGGGAGATTTTTTTGGAAAATTTCTTGAATACGATACTAAAAATAATGCAAGTATATGGAGAGAATTTATGCGTATCCGAGTAAAGTTGGATGTTAGGAAGCCTCTGAAACGTAAGAAAAATTTTTTGAAGAAAAATGGAGAGGAGGTGATGGTGTCATGCAAGTATGAGAGGTTGGGTTAATTTTGTTTTACCTGCGGAATGTTAACACATACGGAACGTTATTGCAGGAAGTTTTCTGAATGAAGGAAGTAGTAAGGATTGTGGGAGCTGGCTCAGAGCTCTGTCGAGGAGAGCTGGTGGTCAGGCAAGAAGTAGGTGGCTGCGGGTGGAGAATGACACGGACTGGGAGGCGCGTCAGGAACGATACAGCTCTTGCCCAAAATCAGGGGGTTTCAGTTACGGGAAAAAAGATAACAACATGATTTTAGGAAATGCAATCATGCAAGATATGAGAAATAAAGGGGATAATGCATATCCCGTGATTTCAGCAGTTAAACAGATAGAAGAAATAAGGGAAAATTCAAATTTAAGCAATGATAATGGGCTGGAGCAGGAGGAAATGAGCAGGCTTCAAGTTAGTGATAGGAAACGAATGAGGGGAGGCCCAAAGGAATATGATACCATGGATACTCCAGGTGGGCTTGTGAATGTATCAACTTCGGGCTTAATAATAACACAGAACGACGATGGACTTTCTGAAATGGATTGTGCAACGTTAAACAACTCTCAACTGGCTAAGCTTGCTCAGCAAGCTAGCCGGACATTATGAATGCTGTAAGTTGGAACTACAGAGGCTTGGGAAATCCTCGTGCAGTTCATGCTCTAAGAGACGTTGTAAAGTCTCATAATCCCGAGATTTTATTTTTAATTGAAACTTTGTCAAATAAAGAGAGAATGAAACAGCTTAGTGGCAAGTTGGGTTTCAGTAGCCACTTGGCAGTGGAGTGTGTAGGTCGAAGCGGAGGTATTGCTTTGCTTTGGAAAAGTAGTGTTAAATGTAATGTGCTCAACTGCAGTAGTAACTTTATAGATGCTAAGTTATCTAATGCTAATGGAGTTGAATGGAGGTTGACTGGCTACTATGGTTTTCCGGAGTGTGGTCGTAGAAAAGAGTCCTGGGACCTTTTAAAATGGTTAGCAAATTATTCTGACTTACCATGGGTGGTTATAGGTGACTTTAACGATATGATCAACATTGCTGACAAGAAAGGGAACAATTCTCACCCTCAGGTGCTCTTGGATGGTTTTAAGCAAACTATTGATGACTGTGGTTTAATCGAACTAGACCTGGTGGGAGGGAATTATACGTGGGAGAAAAGCAAGGGTAAACCGGAGTGGGCTAGGGAAAGATTGGATAGGGCTTTTGCTTCAGCTTCCTGGTGGAGCTTATTTCCTTTGTGTAACTTGCGAGTGCACCATTGTATTCATTCTGATCATGACCTTATTCATTTTGAGATGTATAGTACAAATCATACTAAAAAGAAATTTAGATTTCGGTTTGAGAACGCCTGGCTTAAGGAGAATAACTTTTATGTGGAGGTGTCGTAGTATTGGCAAAAGTTGAAGCCGAGTCATTTTCTACCCAAGCTTTTAGATCTGTCAGCTTTTATGGAGAAGTGGGGGAATCGGTTCTTCAACAAATTTCGTGAGAAAATAAAAAAAAAAGGAGCTGGTGCTGTCATTTGAAGACTGTGCAGATGAGACAAGAGCTAGTAGATATTTCACAGAGAAGAAGAATTTGGAGGATCTGATGTTAAGCGAAGAACTCTATTGGCAATAGAGGGCCAAATCATTTTGGTTACAGGATGGGGACTTGAACTCGAAATACTTTTATGCGTTTGCATCTAGCAGGAAGAAGAAAAACCAGGTCACCCATCTCAAAGATGAACAAGGGAAAGGGTTGATAATCATACTGATATGTGTGAGGTAGTTAAGAAATACTTCACTAAAATCTTTGGCAATGAGGATCGAGTAGAGTTGGAGAATATGGAAGTTCAGACACCAGTTATATCGGAGAATCAGAACAGATGGCTTACAAAGGAGTTCTCATTTGAGGAATTTTCGGTTGCTGTAAAACAAATGCATCCCGATAAGAGTGTTGGGCCGAATGGTTTAAACCCAGCATTCTATTACCATTTCTGGAATTTATTTGGGAGAGAAGTTTTTCAGTGTTGCAAATAATGGTTAGCAGAGTTGGCTTTTTCACTGGGGTTAAATGATACGACTATTGTTCTAATCCCTAAAAAAGAAAATGCAGATGATATGAAAGATTTACGACCGATAGCACTTTGTAATGTTTTATACAAAGTAATAGCAAAGGTTCTTGCTAATCGTCTGAAAGTTGTGTTGCCGAGCAGTATATCAGATAATCAGTCTGCCTTTGTCCCTGGCAGAAGCATAACAGATAATGTGTTGGTGGCTTTCGAGCTACTACACTACATGAAGCAAAAAAAGAAAGGGGAAGAAGGAGAGGTTGCCTTAAAGTTAGATGTTAGTAAAGCTTATGATAGGGTTGACTGGAATTTTTTGAGGATGCAGATGAAGCAGCTAGGGTTCTCTGACAAGTGGATTGCTTGGATACAACTTTGCGTTACAACAGTGTCATACTCTGTTAATTTTAATGGCTCCCAGATTGGTCCTATTACTCCTTCCAGAGGTCTTCGTCAAGGTGATCCACTATCACCTTACTTGTTCTTATTTTGTGTGGAGGGTTTGTCCCGTATGATACAAAAGGCAGCTGAAGCAGGAAAAATTCAAGGTTGTAGGATTTGTGTGCGAGCCCCTGCTATAACTCATCTCCTATTCACAGATGACAGTTTCTTATTTTGTAAAGCAAAGTCTGAGGAAGTGTTGGAGATACGGTCGATATTACAGAAGTATGAAATGCAGTCAGGCCAGGCCATCAATCTTCAAAAATCGGGCATATATTTTAGTGCAAATGTCAGACTGGACAAACAGGCAGTGTTGAAGAATGTGTTGGGTGTTTACAATGATTTGAGCACTGGGAAATATCTTGGTCTGCCTTCGTTAATAGGCAGATCAAAGCGAACGGTATTTAATTTTCTTAAAGATCGTCTATGGAGCAAAATATAGGGGTGGAGTGCCAGATGTCTCTCCAAGGCTGGCAAGGCAATTTTACTCCGAACAGTAGCACAAGCAGTTCCTTCGTATGCTATGTCGTGCTTCCTTTTACCAAAGTCATTATGTGCTGATCTTGAGAAAATGCTGAATAGTTATTGGTGGGGTTCGAAAGAGAATAATAAGAAGGGAATCCGGTGGGCGTCTTGGTCGAATATGAGTATGTCCAAGGAACAGGGGGGATTAGCATTTCGTGATCTTTATGGTTTTAATTTGGCGCTTCTTGGAAAATAATGCTGGAATCTTCTACACAACCCAGGCTCTCTAGTTGCAAGGGTGCTCAAAGCTATATATTTTCCGGATTCGAATTTGTTTGAGGCACGTAGAGGAAGGGGTGTGAGTTTTGTTTGGTCGGAACTTTGGCAAGCGAAAGAGTGTCTAAAACATGGGTACAGGTGGGTTGTAGGGGATGGTAAATCAATAAATGTGAGTACAGATGCTTGGCTTCGCGGTAAAGAGAGGAATAGGATTGATGAACACTATTCAAACTCTGTTAGTGGCCTAAAAGTTTGCGATTTGTTTGTTTTTGGTTACAAAGAATGGGATGTTACTAAGGTGCATGGCTTCTTCACCAGCCGTGATGCTAGTTGCATACTAGCAATTCCTATCCCTAAAAACCAAGTCCAGGATCGCATAGTTTGGAGTCATTCTCTGGATGGGAAATATAGTGCCAAATCGGGTTACAAGTTCTGGCATCAGCAGTATAGTACTCATATTCAGGTAGAGGAAAGTAAGGGATGGGGCAAGATATGGAAAATTCAGATTCCGCAGAAAATTAAGATTTTCTTATGGAGGGTGTGCAGGAATAACATTCATGTTCGTAGTTTAATAAAAGAGAAAGGTGTTAACATAGCTACTTTATGCCCATTTTGTGATCTTGAGGAAGAAAATTTGAGACACATGTGTTTGGAATGTACTTATGCTAAGGGCTGCTGGAATGAGTTAGGGTTAGAGTTTCATGCGCCTCAAACTCATTCGGTTTCAGCATGGCTTTTGCAGGTCTTAGTTAATGAATCGGTTGATAAGTTGGCTCAAATAGCAACAGTTCTATGGGGAATTTGGTCAGCCAGGAACCTGAAAGTGTGGCAAAACAAAGTGCTAACTGTCCAAATGGCGATGCAATGGAGTGTCATTCAAGTGAAGCAATGGAGGGATAGTCAGCAGCTGAAGCTTGTGAGGAATGGTCCTATACAAAAGGCTGCTCAGTTATCTACTAAATGGCAGCCAGCAGACATTGGACGCACTAAGGTGAATGTTGATGCTCATGTAATTGCAGGAGACTCATGGTTTTCGTGTGGATTAATTCTCAGGGATCAGAAAGGAAGTTTCATCAGAGCGAGGACGCGTAGATTTGCTGGTTTGGTCCCAGTAGCCGAAGCAGAAGCTACAGGAGTTTTAGAAGCTATTTGTTGGATTAAATCTTTGGGAATGCATCATGTGGATGTTGAAAGTGATTCACTACTTACGGTCCAAGCTATTAATTCTGCAGCAGAGAATTACTTGGAAGTTGGGGTTATTCTTCAGGAATGTCGTCGTCTTTTGAATGTTAGTAGAGACATTAAGGTTTCTTTTGCTAAAAAACAAGCAAACAAGGTAGCTCACACTATGGCCAGAGTACCTTGTCAAACTAATTGATTTATTGAGTTTATGGCTCCTCCACAATCTGTGTTGGAGCAAATTGTAATCGATAGTCTGGTGAATTAATACAACAATCCAGTTTAAAAAAAAATGTCATATATATACACACACTTTTATTGCTAGATTTTTTTTTAACATCACGTTTATAACTGGTTGTTGGTTAACATAATTCGAACTATGTTACCTGTGCCGGTATACATTTTGAAAATATCATAAACTTAATCAATTGTAGCGGATTCTTTAATTACTTTTTTCAATATCTACTAATATACAAAATAAACCTATGTATATACATGTCTCTCATATCATTTATGAACTTAATGTTGGTTTGAGCTACAATTATACGTAGATTGGAAATTGTGATGGAACATATTTGATGAATAATTTTAAAGCAAAAATCGTGGAAACTAGAAAATGCAGCATAATGATATTTATGGAGAAAAAAACTTGGGGCATAAATTTTGGGTTAGATGGGATGATTAATTGTACTCATCATTTTTTTATCTAATTTATTTTTGAAATTAATTTTATCTAGTTTGTGGGTCCCAAAAAATAACTTAAAATGTAGAGAACTTATTAAATTAGAAATATACGGTATAATATATTTTTGTGAAGATAATTTTATTTATGACAAAATTAGGAGTTTGTGACACAATTTTTACTCATGAAGAAAAACTGTACTTGTGATAAAATTGGTGCTTGTGACGAAAATCTGAATTTAAAACTTGAGTAAAAATAATGAAATTTTTTGTGTTACAATTAATTCAATTACAATAATTTTCAGTGTAAAAATTCAGTCACAAATACCCAAATTGGTTGCAGTGAATTGTACATGCGTTCACAGCCGGCCAAACCAAATTAACAGCCAAATCTTCAAGAAAAAAAACAGATGACAAAATATACACGTACAGATTAATTCAGACCAACAATTCAAAATATTTAAAACAAATACTACTAATTAGCAGCGACCGTTACATTCTGCAGTAAGTAGTATCTTCTTGGGTAGAGTTGGATCGGAGTTATATATAATTCTAAATAAAAAATTCCTAGTTTAGGATTTTAAAATCTCGTCATGCAGTGAAATATGCCGGCATCCCGCGGCGTCAATCTTTCAACAAAGGGGCAATATAAGGTACGTAAAGCTAGCAGCCGGACCAGAAGGATAAATATTCTCAAGTTATTTTCTTCAGGCAGACAATATTATATACACTGTACATATGTGTGTATGCCATTCTCCTTAAAACGTTTTTAACGACATTCGTGCGATAAATTGAGATTCATATACAATTATACGTTAATACTTCTAGCTTGACATGCGTTTTTCATGTAGTATTGTTGCCATTGGTGTTTATTTTTCGTTGCGTCTTATACTATTGTTTTTTGATTGAAATGCATGGAAAATAGTGACATGCATATATTGTGCGTGCATGTATTCCGTGCTTTCCATCTAATGACAGTACGAGTGACGAAGCTCTGGGTGATGAACTTTATACATTATTTATATGTAATTTTGTTCTTATATTTCAATATTTGTGACAGTTTGTCATTTTTTAAATATTTATTTTCTTACTGAAAATTCCTACTTGAATTAATCAACTCCCACCAAGGGCAGGGTTACATATGATAAAATTAAGAGCCTTATAGAACCACTCCAAATAAAATAAGAAGCCTGAACTAACATGCACTATAGTCACTATATTATTCGCAAATCGTAGAGCAAAAATAATAATTAACACCACTTCAAAAGAAAATTTTAATTAATTAAATGATGGTGTTCAAATAAATTAAAGGTATTACAACCAAGATACAAAAATTTACGACCCAAATGAAATTACTAAGGGAGAAATCGGTCATAACAAATTTAGGAAGTTGTTATAATATCGAAATTATGAGAATAGGTGATTTGCGTTTTTAGATGTTTAAGGCGGACCGGAGAGGTGTGTTGCATATATATGTAGGGAGCCTTTTTCAAGATCTTTACATACCTGTCAAGCTAACACAATTCCGTTAAAAGATTTAGTTTATTTTTAATCCCTTATGATTTTAAAGGGGTATTTAAAATTAGTAATTTTTTAGCTTTTAAAATTATATTCATGTTGGGATGTCTTTTTAATTTGAAAGATATATTTTGAAGATATTTACTATAATATATTTGAGATTATTTAATTCCTTTGTTTTATAGAGAGAATAATTAACTTCAGAATTAAGTTAATTATTAAAAAATTTATATCGAAAAGTTTGAGAAACACATATAAACGATTTTAAATACGAAAGAGTTCATACCAAATGAATTTTAAAACTAATGTGTCCGGGCCATGAAGAAGAGAATATGGCGCCATACAAAATAATGTACCAAAACTCAAATTACTGATACATTTTAATCAACTCGGGGCCTTTCAGGGAATCGTTATTATTCGGTAAAAATATCTTACAGGGATTATTGGATAATCGGTTATTAATCGGAATGATTAATCGGAATATATATCAGATATATTAAAAAATATTTAATTTATTAATTTTAAATATGTTAATTTAAGAAAAATAGGTACCAATTAATCGGATTCTAAAATCGAATCAGTTAAATATCTTATACGATCAATCGAGTAATTAATCGATAAAATCGTTAATTTTTAGAATATGTATATGACTTATAAGTTTAATTATTACAAAATAAGTACGACTCCTTACATTACATTTACAGCCCAACTCATGACCATTAACCTCGAGCTTGTCAAATTCAGAGTTTACAGTGATTGAAATAGAAGAAAAAAGTCACAGACTTTGGATAAATTCATAATATTTTACATCCTTACAAGAAGTAGAATAATGGATACAATGCAAAAACTCCAAGAACAATTGATCTTATATATCTAAGCTTGACCACTTCACTACGAAAGAGATTTGGACCACTTGCACTGCCAGATGTCATCACTATATTGGGAGTTGTTTCTTATTTGTTTTAATAGGGAATTTACTGATTTGACCCCTCTGGATCTCCACACCTGTTATATGAGGTATAGAGGAATGTATATAACTAATATCCCCCCTCAAGTTAGGAGGGAGAAACATATTAAGAACTCCTAAGTTGCCAAGTAGGAACTGAAGTTGAGTAGAACCCAAAGCTTTTGTGAACAAGTCTGCAGATTGTTGATCAGTTTCCAAGTAAGCTGTTATAATCACACCTTTCTGTAACTTTTCACGAACAAGGTGACAATCTATTTCGATATATTTTGTTCGTTCGTGATAGATAGGGTTGGCAGCTATATATATGGCAGAAACATTGTCGCAGTACAGGGTAGTAGGATGAGGTTGATAAACACCTAGCTCACCAAGTAAGGCACGAAACCAAACTACCTCACACGTGGTGTCAGCCATTGACCTATATTCTGCCTCAGAAGAAGACCTGGACACCGTAGGCTGCTTCTTGCTTTTCCCAGATATGAGAGAACCACCTAAGGTTATGCAGAAACCAATAACATGTTAGATTTAGACTGATATAATTAACTCACACACAGCAATTATGTAAAGACAGATAAGAGAAAACCAAAGTTGATGTATTATCACGATTTTTAGAAAATGAAGTACAAGCAAATATGAATAGACTGATAGTTATTCTCCCTACAAACCAGCAACTAGCTTCCTGGTTTATCTCCACTACGTGCATGATCCTAATAAAGCTGAACAAACTACTACGACCAATTCACAGCTAATAACACTAACAATCAGCTGACTTATTCAAATTTCAAACACCAAACCAAATTTAAATTACTACTAACATGCACCCCCTTAATCTAAATTTGGTTTATGCAAATTCTTGATTCCCAGCAACGCACGGAGCCTTTCAAACTTCACAGTGGCCATGGCTTTTGTTAGAATGTCTGCACGCTGATTAACTGTTCCGATGTGCCTGATCACAACTTCACCACGCTCCACACACTCCCTGATAAAATGGTATCGAATATCGATGTGTTTGCTGCGCCCATGAAACACCGGGTTCTTAGCTAAATCTATAGCCGATTTATTGTCTATATATAACACCACTGGCCCCATGTCTTTGTCAGAGAGATTTCCAAGCAAATTTCGCAGCCAAATACCCTGGCAAGCAGCTGCTGTGGCTGCCATGAATTCCGCTTCGCACGATGATAAAGCTACACAACGCTGTTTCTGGGACACCCAAGTAATCAAACTCTCGTTGAGGTAGAATGCCATCCCCCCTGTGCTCTTCCTATCATCAACTTGTCCAGCAAGGTCACTATCAGAATACCCAGACAATATATTATTATTTCCACCCCTGGAGTACACCAACCCATAGTCTAACGTTCCCTTCAAATATCGTAGTATGCGTTTCACAGCATTCCAATGCAAGGCAGTTGGGCGTTCCATATAGCGACTCACAATCCCGACTGCAAAAGCTAAGTCTGGTCGCGTATGCACCAGGTATCTCAAACCTCCCACGACACTCTTATACTCAGTTGGATTCACTGGTGTTCCGTTGTCATCCTTATGCAGTTGCACTGTTGGTTCCATTGGATACTTTGTAGCTTTACACTTTGCCATTCCACTCTTCTCCAAAACTTTCTTTGCATAGCTGGTCTGCTTAATCTCTATAAATTCACCCGCCTGGTTCACCTCAATACCAAGATAATGTGGCAATCTCCCTAGGTCACTCATATCGAACATCTTGTTCATTTCCTCCTTAAACTGCTTTATGAGAGATATATCTGACCCCGTAATTAGCAAATCGTCCACATAAACCCCGACTATTAGAACCCCAGTTTTCTCACGCTTTGTGTACACTGCATGTTCATATGGGCATTTAGTAAATCCCAATACCTCCAAGCACTTGTTTAATTTAGCATACCAAGCTCGTGGGGCTTGACGCAGCCCGTACAAAGCTTTGTCCAATTTGTATACTAAATGCTCCTTCCCTGGTATCACAAACCCTTCCGGCTGCATTACATACACATTCTCATGCAAATCTCCGTTTAAAAACGCTGACTTAACATCCAAATGGTGCACTTCCCAGGTGTTTGTTGCAGCCAAAGCCAACAGCAGCCTTACCGTCTCCAAACGTGTGACCGGTGCCAAAACTTCCTCGAAATCCACCCCCTGTTTTTGCACATATCCCTTTGCAACTAACCTGGCCTTGTACTTCACTACATCACCCTCAGTGTTCTTCTTCAATTTATATACCCATTTTAAACCAATCGGTTTGTGACCTGGTGGCAACTCCATAAGTTTCCAGGTGTTATTTTTCTCGATGGCTTCTATCTCAGTCGTCATGGCAACCTCCAAGGATTCTCTTTAACAGCTTGCTGATAGCTAACTGGTTCTTCGATGGCCAGAAGTAACAGCTCTTCTTCAATTTCAATCTCTTCTGTCTCCTCATAAATTTCATTTATTGACCTGAATCTCTTTGGTGGTGTACTGCTTCCGTCTGTCTCCTCTGAGCTATCTTCGCCTGTCTGTGAAGTGTCTGATGACTGAACAGGCGTGTTGAGCCCTCCCGTATCAGCCTCGTTATTTGGTTGGTTATGGGCCTCCTCGATCTCGACTGTAAACTCAATATGGGCCTTGTCAGCATCACAGTTTGCATGCCCATTAATATTATTCCAGTCCCACGACTTAGGCTCTGCAAATACAACGTCTCTACTAATATGCACCTTCTTCTCAACTGGATCAAATAGTCGATGGGCCTTGGTACCGGGCTCCCTCCCCAGATACACTACACACTTACTACGATCATCCAACTTCTTAGTAAATACAGATGGGATTTTCATATATGCACAACATCCAAATATTCTTAGGTGACTAATATCAGGTTTTGACCCAGACCAAATTTCATGAGGTGTGCAACTTGAGAGTGTTCGTGTGGGCAGCCTATTAAGCACATATACTGAGTGATTTATTGCCTCACCCCAAAACTCTGCAGGAACTTGTCTTTCTTTAAGAAAACTACGTGCCATCTCTACAACTGTTCTGTTTCTACGTTCCACCACACCATTTTGTTGTGGGGAATAAGGAGCAGTATAGTGTCTTAGAATACCAGCATCCTCACAATAATTTGTAAATTGAGAGGAACAAAACTCACCACCCCTGTCTGTACGTAGTGCCTTAATTCTTTTCTCAGACCCATTTTCTACGATTGCTTTAAATTTCTTAAACGCCTCAAATGCTTCATGTTTGGTTGAAAGAAAATATACCCACATTTTACGACTAAAATCATCAACCAAAAGTAGAAAATACCTCTTTCCAGATGGTGTTGGCGGTGAGATTGGCCCACATATGTCACCATGTACCAGCTCCAATACCTTTTGTGACACGTAGGATGACTGAGAAGGGAAGGCTGTCCTCGTTTGCTTGGCCATGAGACACCCTGTACAGGCTTCCTTTGGTTGCATCAATTTTGGTAGTCCCACAACCATCTCGTTTCTCTTCATAAAATTCATTGCGTTCCAGTTGACGTGTCCTAACCGAGCGTGCCAGAGTATAGAGTCATCCTCTATCTTAGTGAGCAGACAACTATTGCTATTTTGTGTATCCTCCAACAAAATTTTATAGAATCGGTTTGCTGCTCTCTTGACTTTCATTAAGAGTCTCCTATCACTGCCATACACCCAAAGATATTCTCCATCCAACACCACCTTGTTGCCTTCTTCTGACATTTGTCCGAGACTGATGATATTGTTGCATAGTGTTGGAATGTAAAATACATTAGTAAACACCTTCTCTTCTCCAGTTTTACACATGAACGAGATTGTTCCCTTCCCTTTAATACACACGGTTGACCCATCGCCAAATTTCACCTCACCTGTCACACTTTCATCCAACTTTGAGAATTTTGTCTTGTCTCCCGTCATATGATTACTAGCTCCATTATCTAGATACCACAACTGAGAGTGTTTCCTTTTTTCTCCATTCATCTCCAATTTTGGTGTGATGTTCTCTTCGTTCAATAGCACCAAATTGTTTTTGTTCTCACCTGACTCAGCTATCAACAATGCAGGCTCGTTGTCATTGATTTGTGCCAGATTTGCCTCTTGTTTTTGATTTCTCTCTCGTCGTGATCTCTTGCATTCCGCAGTGTAATGCCCCAATACGTTGCAGTTGAAACATCTCACAGTACTTCGATCGCGGCCAGATCCTTGAGCACTTCGACCACCTCGTCCCCTGAAATTCATGTGCCCCTCAGCACCTTCCTTGTTTGATTGCCTTACCCAGTCTTCTCGAGTAAGTAGCAATTTGCTATCCTCGGTCTTTTCCCGCCTGGACCACTCTTCTGCAGTCAACATCAATCTATTACCAACGGGATCCTTTTGACCCTTAAGCCTCTCCTCATGAACCTGCAAAGAACCCACTGCCTCCTCCACTGACATTGCTTCTAAATTCCCAAATTGCTCTATTGTAGAGGTGATTTGGAGAAACCTGGATGGAACAGCTCGTAGAAGTTTCTTAACGACATACGACTCTTTCATCTCCTCACCTAAAGCTCGTATGGTGGACACAAGTCCGTTTAATTTCATTGAGAAAACATCCAGTTGCTCGTTATCATCCATTCTTAGAGCTTCAAATTCAGCTTTCAATGTCTGGATTTTTGCTTTCTTTACACGGTCATCTCCTTGACACATAACTTTAATGGCTTCCCAGCCATCCTTTGCCGTCGTCTTCCCAGCGATTGACAGTAACATATCCTCAGGTAAACCTTGGTAAATCATTGCCAAAGCAACCTTGTCTATTTTTTCATCAATCGCCTTCCCATCAACCCCTGCTGTAGTATCGCCTGCCTTGTCTGTTTTCCCGT
This sequence comes from Apium graveolens, assembly GCF_009905375.1. Taxonomy (NCBI): domain Eukaryota; kingdom Viridiplantae; phylum Streptophyta; class Magnoliopsida; order Apiales; family Apiaceae; genus Apium; species Apium graveolens. The sequence goes on along the minus strand of NC_133652.1, from coordinate 128,214,775 downwards.
CAACGGCTGCCTTCGTTTCACCTGGTTCTACGGCACTCCACACTCCCTGGGCCTGCATAACAACCTTCATCTTCAATGCCCAGGTTGTGTAGTTTCCCCTAGTCAACACTGGATAGGTTAACCCAAAAGAACCTCCTTTACTCTTCCCCGTGTCCATGTCGTAGCTATTCAGTATACCAGCGAGCTCTGATACCAGATGTTAGATTTAGACTGATATAATTAACTCACACACAACAATTATGTAAAGACAGATAAGAGAAAACCAAAGTTGATGTATTATCACGATTTTTAGAAAATGAAGTACAAGCAAATATGAATAGACTGATAGTTATTCTCCCTACAAACCAGCAACTAGCTTCCTGGTTTATCTCCACTACGTGCATGATCCTAATAAAGCTGAACAAACTACTACGACCAATTCACAGCTAATAACACTAACAATCAGCTGACTTATTCAAATTTCAAACACCAAACCAAATTTAAATTACTACTAACATAACAGACCTTTTAGTGATCTTACAACTGCCCCAATCAACATCACAAAAGGCAGTTAAAGTTAACGAGGAGTGAGAGGACAAAAGCAGACCTTGACCACATTTTCCCTTAAGGTATTTCAGAAGTCTATAAGTTGCATTTAAGTGAACAGATTTAGGAGATGCCATGAACTGAGATAGAACATGAAAAAAGTAAGAAATGTCTGGCTGGAAATGGTAAGGTAGATTAATTTACCAACTAACCGACGATAGAGAGAAACATCAGAAATGACTACAGACTCGTCATGAGTGAGAAGTTGATGATTTTGTTCTAAAGGAAGAGCAGAAACTTTACACTCCAGTATACCAGCATCTTTAAGAAGATCAAGAGTGTATTTCCTCTCGTTAAGATATATACCAGGTGCAGATCTAGCTAACTCCAGACCCAAGAAATACTTTAAAGTGCCTAAATCCTTTATTTTGAACTGAGTACTCAGAAAGGATTTGACAGAGGCCATAATGGTAGAGTTATTACCGGTCAATACCATATCATCAACATACATCAAAAGGTTTACAGTAGAAGAACCTGATATGAATGTAAACAAACTGTGATCACTGATGGATTGAACAAATCCAAATATCAGTGAGGCAGTGTATATTTTCAAGAACCATTGTCTTGGGGCCTGCTTATAGCCATACAGAGATTTCTTGAGTTTGCAGGTAAGACGTTGGCCCAGATATTTAGCTTGCAGATCAGCAGAAGGAATGTAGCCAAGTGGTAAGGACATGTAGACATCCTCTGTTAAGTCACCATGTAAAAATGTGTTAATGACATCTAGTTGGTCAATGACCCAAATTTTTAGCCGCAGCAACAGCCAGAAGAACTCGAAATGAAGTCATCATTGCAACCGGTGCAAATATTTCAAAATAGTCAACACCCTCGGTTTGAGTAAAACCTTTTGCCACAAGTCTGGCTTTGTAGCTCTCGACTTCCCTTGTAGGTAGATATTTGACTTTATATATCCATTTACAGCCAACTCGTTTTTAATGAGTAGGTAGCGGAACTATGTCCCGTGTATCATTAGCCTCTAGAGCAGCAATCTCGGAAGCCATAGATGTGCACCATTCCAGATGAATCACAGCTTGATTATAAGGATGGTTAATATCAATAACTGGTATAGACCCAGATGCAGTAGCAGTTGCATATATAATTGGAGTACTTGGGGATGTCATTAAAGCAATGAGAAGAAATAATTAGCTAAAAAGATAGAAGAAAAACGGAAGATAAGATCGAGAATAAAGCCCTGATACCATGTCAAATTCAGAGTTTACATTGATTGAAATAGAAGAAAAAGTGCATTAATTGGTTTAACGAAAAAATGGATAGATTATCCCGCTTTGCATATTTGTATCTTAAGTTAATTACTTTTTAATATTTATATGAAAAATATTTTGTAGTTATAAATTTTTGTTATAACTTATAAGTTAACAAAGATTTTCGATGCATTGGATAGGAATTTCAAAATTACCAAATAAATATGAGCTGGCCTATGTGATCTAAGTAAGAATTTACAATATTTTTTGATACAGTTTACAACTTTGCAAGATGCAGCACTGTTAGCTATATACATTCCTCGGTACCTCATATAACAGGTGTGGAGCATCATATTATCCAGAGGGGTCAATTCATAAATTCATAATGTTTTACATCCTTAGAAGAAGTAGAATAATAGATATAATGCAAAAACTCCAAGAACAATTGATCCTATATATCTAAGCTTGACCCCATCATTACAAAACATATTTGGACCACTTGCACTGCCAGATGTCATCACTAGATTGGGAGATGTTTCTTATTTATTTTAATAGGGAAGTTACTGATTTGACCCCTCTGGATAATATGATGCTCCACACCTGTTATATGAGGTACCGAGGAATGTATATAGCTAACAGCGCTGCATCTTGCAAAGTTGTAAACTATATCCTAAAATATTGTAAATTCTTACTTAGATCACATAGGACAGCTCATATTTATTAGGTAATTTTGAAATTCCTATCCAATGCATCGAAAATCTTTGTTAACTTATAAGTTATAACAAAAATTTATAACTACAAAATATTTTTCATATAAATATTAAAAAGTAATTAACTTAAGATACAAATATGCAAAGCGGAAATGATAATCTATCCATTTTTTTGTTAAACCAATTAATGCACTTTATTTATGAGCTCGTAACAAATTTAGATGTCAAGCAAATAACACTGCTAGTGAAAGCTAATCATAATTTTTTACAAGGTAATGGTTAGAGAAAGATAATCATATTTTTTAACAAAGTAATGGTTAGAGATAAATATTGACTAAACAGTGTTTTCAAATTTAAAACTTCTCTCAGGAGTACTTGAATTAATTAGTAAGTATATTAAAACACGTAACCAAAGTAAAAATGTTGGAAGAGATGTGTTTTATTAATGTATTTGATCACCTATTTATAGTTGTATAGGAAAGTAAAGATGACACAAGATAACTCTCTAAATTAACCTAAGTCAGTTCTACAAATCAAAAACACTGCTGTTACAACATACATGTGCTATATCTAAATAATTATCAATCGGGTACTTTTACATATTGTAGATTTATATATGTAAGAGTTATCATCTAATACCTCCTCAAGGTGGAGCTCGGTGCTGATATTTGAGAAAGGCCCAACTTGGATACTAATCGCTGAAATTGGTCTGCAATTTCAGTAAGTTGAGCTGTGGATTTGATGTAAGTTGGTTAAATGATCTTTTGTTGAACCTTCTCACGTACAAAGTGATAATCAATTTCAATGTGTTTGGTACGTTCGTTAAAAACCGATTTTTTGAAAATATGTATTGCAGCTTGATTGTCACAATCTACATGTATGGGACATGGCGATATACGAAAGTCATTAAGTAAATAACGTAGCCATTGCAATTCAAAAGTAAGATTAGTTAACGCCCGATATTCTGCTTCTGCAGATGAATGAGAGATTGTTGGCTATTTTTTTGATTTTCATGAAATGGGATTGTCACCCATCATGATAAAGTATACCGAAGTAGAACACCGAGTTGTTGGGAAACCTGCCCAATCAGAGTCGGTAAAACCTTTTATTTTAAAGATAGATCACTTTTGGAAGATAACATTATACCATGACCAATAGTACCTTTTAAATAATTTACTATACACAAGGCAACATAAAAATGTGATGTGCGTGGTTGTTGCATGAATTGACTAAAGATATGTCACTGCATAGGTAATATCTGGGCGAGTGACTATAAGGTATAATAAACGACCAATGAAATGACGAAATTGGCCGGGATCTTGAATTTAATCACCATTAGTAGGAAGTAACTTCAAATGTTGTTCCATATAGAAGTCGAAATGTTTAGAATTTGATAAACTAGAATCATGTAAGATGTCAAGAATGTAACTTCCCTGACAAACAAATATTCCTTCCTTTGAGCGAGAAACTTCAATGCCAAGGAAGTATTACAAAGGGCCAAGGTTTTTAATGGGAAATAAAGACTCGAGTTTATGGATGACTCGTGTCACAGCTTGTTCGTTATTACCAGTAAAGACAATATCGTCAATATAAATAAGAACATATAATGATGTGTTTCCTTGATGATATGTAAATAAAAAAAATTAACCATAGATTATTTAAAACCAATTGAGAGGAGTATGGGGAAAATTTTACGAACCACAGACGAGATGACTGTCGAAGTCCATAAATAGATTTATTAAGGCGGCAAACCAAATTACCTTTAGGGGAAGGGAAACCTGGTGGTAAACTCATGTATACTTTCTCATCAAGGTCCCTTCGCAAAAATCGTTGTTAACATCGAGTTGATGAACATGCCAACCTTTGATAGCTATAATGGATAATAATATTTGAACAGTTGTAAGTTTTGCAACATGCGTAGATGTGTCATGATAATCTATACATTCACGCTCGGTGTAGCCTTTAGCCATCAAGCATATTTTATAACGTTGAATTGAACCATCAGACTTATATTTTATTTATATACCCATTTGCATCCAACGAGAGTCTTTCCCCGAGGAACCAGAGTTAATGTCCAAGTCTTATTATGTTCTAAGGCTTGGATTTCATGAGACATTGCATCACGCTATTCTTGAGATTGCATTGCAACTTTAAAAGATTTAGGTTCAGAAGAATTAAGAACCTTAGATGAAATGTTTTATTATATGGTTCAAAATTATTATAAGATGGAGAGTGGATCAAAGGGGATGGATGATTATGTGTACATCTAGCAAAATTACAATAATAATCATTTAAGTATGATGGTCGATTATGTGCGCGAGTTGAATGTCGCAAAATAGAGTTTTCGACTATAGGTGAAGGGTTATGAGTAGATGGAGAATGCGTGATTTCCTGATGATGTGTTGAAGAGTAGCTAGGTGTTGTAGAGTGCGAAAGTGTGGAATGAGAAGAAGATTGAGTGGAAATAACATTTGGAGAAGGACAAATAGATTGCTAATGGAATAAAGATGCATGATTACTATCATCAAAATATATGACATATATAGTCGGATGTGTGATGGGATGAGTTACAAAGAATGTATTCTCATCATAAGGAAAAAATTTCTCATGAAATGTGACATGTCTACTCACAGATTTTTCTTTAATTTCAAGATTGTAAACAATGTACCCTTTTTGGGAAAATGGATATCCAAGAAAAATACTCGGGAAAGCACGTTCATCAAATTTGTGTTTAATTTTGGTATTGTGTGCAAAATAAAGGCAACCAAAAATCACAATTTATTATAATATGGAGTTTTTCCAAGTAATTTTTTATGAGGTGATAAATTATTTAATATAGATGTGGGCATTTTAATTTATTAGATATGCTGTCGTGAGCAAACATTCTCCCCAAAAAATTAAAGGAAGATTCGATTGAAAGTGAAGAGGACGAGCAACATCTAAGAGATGTCTATTTTTACGTTCAACAACCTCATTTTTTTGTGGGATGGGGACACAACTCCGTTGATGTATAACGCCATTTTTGTGACGCCCTTCAAATCCGGGAGGAAGTTTGGGGTTCACACACCTACACACACAATATATAATACCTGCTAATGAAATAATATAAGCAATGACCCTTCTTTACACATTCATGGATCGCAACATATTAAAGTATGAAAATTAGCCAAAACCTTAACTTTTATTACATCGTACAAAATCCCAACTAGTTTAACTTACAACTAATAGTGAAAGCATTCTTACAAGCTTACATAACTCAAAACTAATCATAAAGCTTCTGCTAGCTTGATCCAAGTCATCCTGGAATCCTAGCTCGCACACTGGACTGGAAATATTTTGTACCAACCATTTTCTTTTTAACTGTAGAATAACATAAAAGATTCGCAAGAGTGAGTTGACTAACTCAGCAAGTCATAATAGCAATAACTGAGGTTAAATAATGATCAATTGAAATGATTCAGATGAATCAAATTTCTTGCTAAACAATTATTAGAATTGGATATTTATTTTAAATTTCAAAACCAAGGTTAGGTTGTTGATCAGTCACGCACTAACCCCGAGCAAGGCACACGGCTCTGCTCCATAAACTGGATCCCAAGGCATACATTAGCCTAATTCGACTACAAATCTGGTCTGACCACGAATCTGGTCCACATAAAGAAAACTATCCAATTCTAAAATAATTCAATATGATAAACATTGTTGTTATTCCTAAACAATCTAAACAAGAATTATAGAAGGGGGGTTGAATGTAATTCTGGCTTCTTTTAAAATTTTAAGAATGATTCTTCTACCAATAATAATTGTGTTTGATTTGCAATGGTGCGGAATAAGAATATAACATAAAGCAAATCACAAAGCAATTAAATACAAGTATTTAAAAACTTTCTGGTGGATTGAAATTTTCCATCAGAGATATATATATTAAGTAGAGAACCCTGTGTAACATAATTGTACACAGTTGTTTACAAGTTGAACAACAAGAACAGAGAAATTCTTTACAGATTTTGCCTTGTCTATTTCTCTTGAAAATGCTTACTAACTTGTATGTTATTCAACTTGCTATACTTGGTTTATATACCACCAAGTTACATGATAAAAAGACAAGTAAATAAGATAAAACATTTCAAGCCTAATTTCATGCTCCTTCATTTCTCAATCCAGCATCTTTGAATATCTTTTGTTAGTTCCTAACAATGCAACAAGAATTACAGAAGGGGGGTTGAATGGAATTCTTTAACCTTTTTCAAAAAAAAAATGTTCTATCTTAATAATATATAAGTGTTTGATTTACAAAGTGCGGAATAAGAAGTTAGTAAAATCAAAACACAAGTAATTAAAAACACAAGTCTTTAAAAGCTTTCTGGTGGATTTGAATGTATCCACCTGAGATATATATTATATCAAGAGAACTCTGTGTAGCAAGATTAGCTCACAGCTGCTTACAAATATGAACAACTAAGTTTACAGAGAAATGCTAAGGATGCAGCTTACAATTATTTTTCTGAGATAATGTTCTTAGTCTTGTTCTTGTTGTTCTATTTGCTACTTCTTGGTTTATATATCACCAAGATTACAAAGTAATAGTAAAAGATAATAAAACAAAACCTATCAAGTCTAATACTATGCTGATTATTACTCTATTCCAGCATCTTTGAATATCTTCATAATAGCATGGAAATGGAAATGCTTCTTTGTTCTCTAAAACCCAGTTGAATAGGCTTCCACATTCCTTTTGCATACACTCGACGCATGTGACTGTGTTGTCACTGTTAAAAGATGTTTGAATTTATTATCTGTCGGGTACATGATCATCCATCGGGTTGCCTTGTTGCTTATCCGTCGAGTGGCATTGTTGTTTATCCGTCGGGTAGCTATGTAGCACTTGACTTCATTTCATTTATGTAGAATTACAAGACATCATCTATGTACAATTAATCAACCTATTCTACATATCTAATTAAAGTCAACATGACTTGAGTGCTACTACAGAATCTAAACAAGGTGTATGCAGAAATGTGCTACAGACTCATTATTACAGAAGCTACTCACTCGATGGATAATAAATCATCATCCGTCGGGACTATATTGAGTCATCCGTCGAGACTATATTCCTTATCCGTCGAGTGCTACATTTTTCACTAAGTAAAATCTACTAAGATGTTTTGTTAATGAAATCATCAAGTTCACAACATATCCACAATAATCTCCCTCAATTTATGTCTACTGGAATTGTAGCCATAAATTAAGAAAAACTTGATGATAATAAAACACCCTAAAAATACAACTTTAAAAGTAAGTAGATAAAACTGTAAAGTGCTTCAAATAACAAAATGCACAAAGATTAGCTCACAGTCATTTTCAAGGTGCTCCTCTAGCTTGAGCAGAATAATCTAATTCCTTGAAGATCTGGATCTCTTTCCAAGCTTTCTGTTGTTTTTTCTATCTGATTTTGTAGCTGTCTGTGGAATTCCAGTTCATCAGATTCTGAGAGATTTAGCTTTTCTTGCATTTCCAAAATAATCTCATTGCTAGAGATGCTCAATTGGTCTTCTAATCTGAAAAATCTTCTAACTCCTTTGTCATCCATGAACTCCATCAGCCAGTAAGGCCTTAGATGCACTGTACTCCCTGTGTAAGGAATAGTTAGAGTCTTTGGGAGTGCATCTTTAGCTCTAATACTCCTCAGTTCTTCAATCGTCTTTAAAACAAGTCTTCTTGCAGTTATATTGAATCCAAAGTTCTTCTTGAATGATGAATAAACCTTTATCAGCACAGATTGGCTTTCTTGAAGGATCATGTGAAGTGGCCATTGAATCTCTTTTCCTCCCTTATACTTGAAAACTAACCTTTCAGTTAGATTCCTATAGGCATCAATCCCTCTAACTTCTTTCAGTTCATCTACATAGAGGTTTAGATCAGAGAATTCCTTGATGTCACATAAGTACATGTAATCTCCCTTGTTGACTTTGGATTGAGCTTTGGTTTGAGATTTGGATTTGAGAGGTGACAGCTTCACTTTCATGACTGATCTTGACTTTGTTCTCTTTGGCTTGTTAAGGATTGGCAAATTGAAGTCAGGAATCGGTAGACTTTCTCAGTCTATTGGTTCATCCTTAGGCACAATAGGTTCACCATGAATGTTCCTGTAAGGATCCACCACCTTAATGTCTTCAAATACCACTGAAGGTTTTGATGCTTGAGTTGTAGTTGTAATGGATTCCTTGGGAAACTGATCCTCCAATTCCTTACCAACAAAGTTCAATTTCCTTTTGGTTCTTTTGGCCAATTCCTTGTATCTGTGAGATTTCTTCTGTTGTGGTTCAACTTGCTTCTTTGAATCGTGAGATTCAGTGATTTCAGATGGCTAAGCAGGAATTTGTTGTGTTGGTTTCACAGCTTGTAGCTTGGCCAAGATAGCAACTTGTTCTTTCTTTTGTTTAACCTTTTTAGCATCTAGAGCAGCTTGCTTCTTTTCTTGCTTCAATCTTGCCTTTTCTTTTCTCTTTGCTTTAACAAATTGAGGATGTCCAGCCACCACACAAATTTCTTTACCATTCCTGAAAACTTTAGCAATTCTCCTTTTCAAAGCTGAATCAGCTGGATCCTTGTAGAAGGCAATGGATCTTGACAACAGTTTCTTCTCATCAGGCTTTGGTGTCTCATACACTGTATCCAAAGGGTTCTTTACTAATGATTTTGGATAGTTCACCTTTGGCTTCAAAAGTACTTCAGCCTTTGGATATTTGATGCAGGATGGTTGTCCTCTTTCCAAATAGTTCATGCTCATTTCATTCACAGAGATTTTCCTGACTTGAGAGTGATGAATGGCTGACTTTTCTGGCTTCTTTGCTAGCCCAAACTTCTTTTGAATATCCTCATCAATTTTCTCCCAGTTGATTGAATTTAACTGCTCCTTTTCAGCTGCTTTAAAGTAGTTGTGGCTTCCTTTATCAGATCAATATTGTCCTTAGCTGGTGGCTTTGAGAAAGTAATTGTAGGCACAATTACTTTGCTAACTTGAATGTTGAGCACTTTTTGCTACCCCTCACTCGTAGAACTCTCTTTCTCCCCCTTTTTGTTATCATCAAGCTGAGTAGAGGAGAAGGTTTGTGCAGCCACCAGTTTTTGAAGCAAGTCCGTTTGTTGAGCTTGGTGTAGATGAATTGCTGTAAGAGATGCTTCCATTGCTGTCATTCTTGTATCCAAGGCATCTATCTTTATGGCAAAATCATAATTTTTCCTGAGTTATCTCTTAATGTCAAGCATTGTAGCTTCTGGAAGTTTAGAGTCCATCTTGTCAGAAATGGCCTTTTTCATCTCATCAATATCACCTTTGATAGTGTTGACATCTTGAGCATGTTGAAAACCTTAGATTTGTTGTAGTTGCAGAGAAGCAAGATGTGCTTGAAGGAGCTTTTTGGTGCTGGCATTTGTGGTGGTTTGAAGAGCAGAATTTGTCTGATTTATGAGTTGAATCAGGATTGTCTTGAAGTAGTGTTCATCACATTATTTTGAAAATGCCCAAGATGGCATGCCTGATCTTGAACTAGAGCCTACTTCTCCCTCTATGTCCAATGGCTCTTCTTCACTATCTCCACCCTCACCTCCAAAGAATTCTTCTGAACCACCAGTCTCATAATCAACATCACCAGCTGTAGAAGGCAAAGCTGCGATGGCATCCTTAGCTATTTGCATGAACTGTGTGGTGTGCACCAAGTTTAGCATCCTTTCTGCATTATCATTGCTCTATCCAGCTAGAAGTTGGTAGGCTGGAACAGGGTGAGTAAATGTCTCATCATCTAAGGAGGTGGAATCTATAACAGCTTGAGTTTGCTGAGATAGTCCCTCCATGTCTGCATCCTGGACATTCATTAACTCACTTACAATAACATGCACCCTTATATCTTTAGTACCTTCTTTTCTCTCATTTTCTCTCTTTTCTTGCATCAAGGTCTCACCTTGGCTCACCACCCTCACACCCTCACCTTCACCATCTAAGGTGGGACTCCTCACACTCTCTTTTGCCAATCCTGAAGAACTAGATTACATATTTTCACTCTTTTCCTCTCCTTTTTCCTGGGAGCAACCCAGACTCTCACTCAGTTCACTCCCTTCCCTCAATCCTAGGAGTGATTGTACTACCACTAAGTCTTCTGCACTTGAGATAATTGATGAAATTTGAAGTTGTGCAGAGATACTCGACATATAAGGGATATCCTTCGTGTTAGCAGTTTGACTATCCGACGGATAACTGCTGTTAAACTTATCCGTCGGGATACATTCACAACTCGACGGATGAACAGTATCCATCGAGTGAGTAGAAATGAATGTGTTTGGAGTGGAAACTATTGTAGACTCTGTACAGATTGATGAGAATTTTGGCACAGATGTCTCAACAGTTCCTGAAAGAATTGGTAAGTAAGCCAACAAATCATCCAAAAGATGATGCTCACTTGCACTAGATTTTGGCTTCCCCAACAGAGTTAAAGAAGGGGAATCAGGAATTGATGTGTTGATCATATCCATATCCAGAGAGTTTTTGGGAGAATATGGTGTTTGAGGTGCTTCTATAACTAAAGATTTTGGTTGTGACTCCACATTTATTGGAGCCACATTAAACTGACTTTGAAAAGGTGCAGTGATTGTGTCTTCAGCACCAGTTTGCACAGTGTGTGAACCCTGTGCATCCCCAAGGGTTTTTGGTTTATTCTTTCTAGTATAGGTTTGGGGTGAGCTTGTGTCCCTTACCCTTTTGGCCTGTGCTCTTGGCTGAGAGCTTTGTTCAATAGTCACATCCTTTTGGGAGGATGCAACTAGCAATGAGCTTGGTGGATTTTGCAACTGGCATCTTTTGAGAGTTACCAGAGGGGGCTTTCTTTGACTTGGATTTAGAAATTTTTGATGGTTTGGTAGCTTGGGTAGGAAACTGTTGGGATATTGACACAGTTTCCAGAGCTACACTATAAGGCAAAGAAATTTGTGAGGCTGGAAGAGTAGGGACAGCTGAACTTACCTCACTTACCTGAGGTGCCTCAATAACAGGAAAATAGAAGAGTGGCACCTCTTTGTGATGGTTTGCCCTGTTCAAATCTGCAATAATCCTTCTCTCTTGATCCCAACAATCTAATTTGTTGCTTGGGTTCTCAAGCATAATATCCTCAGAGAGGTGGTTAGAAATCATCATTAAAAATCTAGCATAATAAACATTTTTACCCATCTTATTTAACTCCCCTAACTTAAACCCCAACTCAATTATGATAAGATCACTAAAGTTGAAAAATTTATCAGTAACAAGCATGTAAAGCATGTTAAGCATAGAGATATTGACAGAATCAAAATTACTGATTTTACCAGGAAAGACCTTGGTAACTACATCACACAGATAACTCAATTCCTTTCTAAGACCCAACCTCCTAATTTCACTTAATTTAGAAGTAGAGAGTGCATAGTTCATGGAGTTAAGCATGTTAATAATGTCAGAGTCTGTGTGTGGTGAAGTTACAGTATTATCAGGAATCTTGAAACATGCTTTAACAATATCACTATTAACACAAAATTCCTTACCTTTAATAGTGAAAGTGATAGTCTTATCAGCTGAGTTGTATGTAGCAGTTGTCCACATATCTTCAACAACCTCACAGTAGATGGTGGGTGATTTCAGCACGGCATAGTTAAGTTCGCAGTTCTTCATAGAATCCATCATCTTGTGGTAGTCACCAGACTGTTGAATCCCCTTGTTCACAAGAACAGTGAAGTTGTTCTTTTCATAAATAAATCCAGTTTGAGATATTATCTTGACGACAGGTGCCATTATTAGAGAGTAAAAGCTTGTAGAGAGAGAGTAAGTGCTTTTGAGAAAGAAAGAAATTTGAGCAGATGATTTGAGAATGATAAAAGAAAAGTAATAAAAATGAATTAGGCTTTTATACTATCTCAAAAATAACTGTTAAAAATAATAAAGTAAAATAAAGTAACCAATAAGAATTGCCTAAAGTAGCCGTTTAAAAAAAATAAACTGTAAAAATTTCATCAATTATTCGTCGTGTTATGCTTACAAACTGTAAGTATACTCGATGGATAATGTTCAGAGAATCAACGGTTAAGAATAAGACAATTCGACGGATGAGGATAAATCAGTTATCCGTCGAGTCATAAAATATTCCGGAAAAGTAATTGATTTTATTAACAAATAGTATACCGACGGATTATCAAACTCGATGGATAGTGATCATCTGTCGAGTTGTAAATTTTGTCTTAGCCAAAAGTTCATCCATGAATGAAAAATCAATTAAATTTCTGGCTGCATTACAACTTGCAAACAATCTATATAGATTCAAGAGTAATTTAGCATAACTAACTAACTTACCAACCTTGAAAATGTGGATTCATCCAGTGGCTTGGTAAATATATCTGCAAGCTGCTTTTCACTTGGAATAAAATGTAGTTCCACAGTACCATTCATTACATGTTCCCTTATGAAGTGGTACTTGATGTCTATGTGCTTTGTCCTTGAATGTTGTACTGGATTTCAGTGATGACAATTGCACTTGTGTTATCACAGAAAATGGGAATCCTTTCAACTTACAAACCATAATCTAGCAATTGGTTTTTCATCCACAAAATCTGTGCACAGCAACTACCAGCAGCAATATATTCAGCTTCCGTTATAGAAGTATAAACTGAATTTTGCTTTTTACTAAACCAGGACACAAGCTTGTTTCCTAGAAATTGACAGGTTCCTGTTGTATTTTTTCTATCAATTCTACAACCTGCATAATCTGCATCTGAATAACCAGTTAGATCAAAACCAGAATATATAGGGTACCAAATGCCAATTTTTGGTGTTCCCTTGAGATATCTGAAAATTCTCTCAATAGCTACTAAGTGAGATTCTTTAGGATCAGCCTGAAATCTAGCACACAAACATGTAGGAAACATTATATCTGGCCTACTAGCTGTTAAGTACAGAAGTGAGCCAACCATGCCCCTATAACTTGAAATATCCACAGACTTTTCAGTATTGTTTAATTCAAGCTTAGTTGCAGTGGCCATGGGAGTTTTTGCAGATGTGCAATCCATTAGATCAAACTTCTTCAAAAGATCATAAATATATTTAGTTTGACTAATGAATATTCCATCACTAACTTGCTTAACTTGCAAACCAAGAAAGTAAGTTAGTTCTCCGATCATACTCATTTCATACTTACTTTACATCAATTTGGCAAACTTTTTGTAAAGTTTTTCATCTGTAGAGCCAAAAATAATGTCATCTACATAAATTTGAACAAGTATACTAGAGAAAAGAGTTTTGTCTACAGTACCTCTAGTGAAGTGATTCCCTAAAAGAAACTTTGACAAAGTGTCATACGAGGCTCTAGGTGCTTGCTTCAGTCCATAAAGTGCTTTCAAAAGATAGTAAACATATTCTGGAAAATTTGGATCTTCAAAACCAGGAGGCTGACTGACATAGACTTCCTCCTCCAAATCTCCATTTAGAAAGGCACTTTTGACATCAATTTGATAGACTTTGAAATTGGCATGGGCTGCATAGACTAAGAAGATTCTGATGGCTTCAAGTCTTACAACAGGAGCAAATGTTTCATCAAAATCTATTCCTTCTTGTTGACAATAGCCCTTAGCAACCAATCTAGCTTTGTTCCTGACTACTATGCCATTTTCATCCATATTGTTTCTGAATACCCATTTGGTATCAATTGGATTCTTTCCTTTAGGCTTGGGCACCAGCTTCCATACCTTATTCCTCTCAAATTGGTTTAGCTCCTCCTGCATAGCAAAAATCCAATCAGGATCTAACAAAACTTCTTCTACCTTCTTTGGTTCTTCCTTAGAAAGAGAGCTGCTGTATAGACATTCTTCTTGAGTTGTTCTCCTTGTTTGAACTCTAAAAGATACATCACCAATGATGAGCTCAAATGGATGATCCTTTGTCCATCTCCTTTGTTGAGGTAGATTAGCTTTAGATGAAGAGGCCTCATTGTTGTCTTGATGTGTGATTGAGTTTAAATTATTAGAAACTCCCCCTGAGTTAATGGATCTTTGATTTGAGAAAGGGGAACTTTCTGTAAGTGATCTATTCTGACCTCCTGCTTCTTTTGATGACCCGACGGATGGTGAATTTCGAGTACCGACGGATGAAGCTGGTTGTCTCCCGACGGATAAAGCAGATTGTCTCCAGACGGATGAAGCATTATGCAACTCGACAGATGTTGAATTTTGTGCTTCATTGGTAGTGGATTTTTCTGTATTATCCTTTGATACTGTTTCTTGAGCACTTTCATCGTCACTATCATCACTAACCATCTCCACATTGTAATCTCCATCTTGCAGTCTTTCAATCTTTTTATCATCAAACACAACATGTATTGATTCAATAACAATGTTGGTTCTTAGATTGTAGACTTTATATGCTTTACCAACAGCATATCCAACAAAAATTCCTTCATCTACTTTAACATCAAACTTCCCATTCTGATCAGTTTGATTTCTCAAGATATAAAATTTGCAGCCAAAGATATGAAGAAAATTAAGAGTTGGCTTCTTGTTCTTGAACAATTGATTAACCAGAGAAATATTCTCAGTGTAGCATTCAGTATTTACAACTTCAGCCCAGAAATATGTTGGTAACTTAGACTCTTCAAGCATTGTCCTTGCAGCTTCAATAAGTGATTTGTTCTTCCTTTCTAATACTCCATTTTGTTGTGGAGTTCTTGCTGCTGAAAACTCATGCAAAATCCCATTTTCTTCACAAAATGCTCTCATGACAGAATTCTTGAACTCAGTTTCATTGTCACTCCTGATTCTTCTAACTTTGAAATCAGGATGATTATTGACTTGCCTTATGTGATTGATGATGATTTCACTAGCCTCATCTTTAGACTTTAGGAAATATGTCCAAGAGAACTTTGAGAAATCATCTACAATTACTAGGAAAAATCTTTTCCTTGAGATGGACAACACATTGACTGGTCCAAACAAATCCATGTGTAGCAGTTGCAAAGGTTCTTCAATTGTTGAATCAAGCTTCTTTCTGAATGATGCTTTGATCTGCTTTCCTTTTTGGAAGGCATCACACAATCCATCCTTAGAAAACTCCACTTGAGGAATACCTCTAACCAGTTCTTTCTTTACAAGTTCATTCATGGTCTTGAAGTTTAAATGGGATAGCTTCTTGTGCCATAACCAACTTTCATCCTGACTTGCTTTGCTGAGAAGACAAGTAACAGATTCTGCATTTGATGAGTTGAAGTCATCTAGGTACACATTTCCTTTTCTCACTCCAGTGAGAACCACTTTGTTGCTCCTTTTTTTTGTCACAACACAGGCTTCAGAGTTGAAGTTTATTGAATTGCCTTTATCACATAGTTGGTTGATACTCAACAAATTGTGCTTGAGACCATCCACTAAGGCAACCTCTTCAATGATGACATTATCTTTTGAAATCAATCCATATTCCACAGTATAACCCGTGTTGTCATCTCCAAAAGTAATACTTGGGCCAGCACTCTCTTTGAACTCTGTGAGCAGCGTAGAATCACCAGTCATGTGTCTTGAACAGCCACTATCCAAGTACCATAGATTCTTTCTGTTTCCCTAATTACTTGAGGAACTTGTCTCTGTTTCATCAGACTAGGCCATTAGGGCTAGATTGACATAGCTGACATCCTCATCCTCATCCAGACCATCTGCTGCCCAGTCATTTTCTTTTGTAATGAAAGCCCTTTCCTTTTATTTGAGAAACTCAAAGTATTTCTGTTTATAATCCACAGGTTCAAACTTTTTTTTGCTAGAATCTGACTTTCTACACTCACTGGCAAAGTGCCCTGCTAAGCCATATTTGAAACATTTGAATTTTGATTTATCCACCATGTTTCTATTTAGCTTAGCTGCTCCAAAGTTCTTCTTAAACTTGAGCTTGGAAAATCTTCTGGAAAGAAATGCAAGATGTTCATCAATATCCTCCATATCATCTTGGCTTAAAGAATCTTTATTTTCTGCTACCATCCCCTTGCCCTTGTTTTCACAGACCTTTGAAGTTGATTCAACAGCTTCCATCTTCATCTCCTTCTCTTTCTCTAACTCAGCAACTAGTGCAATGGATCCTCCTTTCTTTTTTCCTCTCTCCATCCTCTCATCTTGCTCTATTTCAAACTCATAAGTTTTCAGGATGCCATACAGTCTCTCCAAAGTAAACTCCTTGTAATCTTGAGAGTTTCTCAATAAGACTTTTATAGGTTTCCATTCCTTTGGAAGAGATCTAAGGAACTTAATATTGGAGTCTTTTGTCTGATAGACCCTTCCATGCCACTTCAGAGCATTTAGTAGTTTTTGAAATCTACTAAAAATATCAGTGAGAGACTCACTATCTTCACTATGAAAGTTCTCATATTGCTGAATTAGCAGCTGCAACTTATTTTCCCTGACTTGTTCAGTGCCATCACAGATAATCTATATTGTATCCCAAACTTCCTTGGCAGTTTTGCAATTGATGATGTTGTCAAACATGTCACCATCAACTCCATTGAGCAGAATATTTATGGCCTTCTTATCCTTCCTGACTTGTTCAATATCAGGATCTGACCATTCATGCCTTGGCTTGGGAACTGATGGCTCATTTCCAGTTGCAGCTTTCATTGGTACATGAGGGCCTCTCTCTATGCAATCTACATAAGCCTCATCTTGAGAAAGTAAGTGAAGATGCATTTTTACCTTCCAGTGATGGTAATTATCTTTGTCCAGAAAAGGAATCTTAACTCATACATCCTTCTTCTTCATTTTGCTGTTTTGTTGTGATCTTTAAACTCTTTGTTTATCAAGAGCTTGCTCTGATACCAATTGTTAGTCCCTAATAATGAAACAAGAATTACAGAAGGGGGGTTGAATGAAATTCTTGAACCTTTTTCAAAAAAAATGTAAAATGTTCTATCTTAATAATATATAAGTGTTTGATTTGTAAAGTGCGGAATAAGAAGTTAGTAAAATCAAAACACAAGTAATTAAAAACACAAGTGTTTAAAAACTTTCTGGTGGATTTGAATGTATCCACCAGAGATATATATTATATCAAAAGAACTCTGTGTAGCAAGATTAGCTCACAGCTGCTTATAAATATGAACAACTAAGTTTTCAAAGAAATGTCAAGGATGTAGCTTACAATTATTTCTCTGAGATAATGTTCTTAGTCTTGTTCTTTTTGTTCTATTTGCTGGTTCTTGGTTTATATATCACCAAGATTACAAAGTAATAAGACAAGATAATAAAATAAAACCTATCAAGTCTAATACTATGCTGCTTCATTACTCTATTCCAGCATCTTTGAATATCTTCATAATAGCATGGAAATGGCAATGCTTCTTTGTTCTCTAAAACCCAGTTGAATAAGCTTCCACATTCCTTTTGCATACACTCGACGCATGTGACTGTGTTGTCACTGTCAACAGATGTTTGAATTGATTATCCGTTGGGTACATGATCATCCGTCGGGTTGCCTTGTTGATCATCCGTCGAGTGGCATTGTTGTTTATCCGTTGGGTAGCTATTTGGCACTTGACTTCATTTCATTTATGCAGAATTACAAGACATCATCTATGTACAATTAATCAACCTATTCTGCATATCTAATTAAAGTCAACATGACTTGAGTGCTACTATAGAATCTAAACAAGGTGTATGCAGAAATGTGCTACAGACTCATTATTACACAAGCTACTCACTCGATGGATAATAAATCATCATCCGTCGGGACTATATTGAGTCATCCGTCGGGAGTATATTCCTTATCCGTGGAGTGCTACATTTTTCACTAAGTAAAATCTACTAAGGTGTTTTGTTAATAAAATCATCAAGTTCACAATATATCCACAACATCTTCTGTTTCGCATGGAAATGGAATGCTTCTTTGTTCTCTAAACCCTGCAAATAGGCTGCCACATTCCAATTACATACAATCAATGCATCTGATTGTCAAGTCACTATCAACTGCTCTTTTTAAATTTGAACATCCGTTGAAGCTTCATTGAATCATCCGTTGAAATTGTGGTTGATCTTCCGTTAAAACTTTAGCTGATCATCCGTTGAGACTATGTGAATCATCCGTTGAAGCTTTAGTTGATCATCCATTTAAGCTTTATGAAACATCCGTTGAGACTGTTTTCTTGGCAGTTTACTCCATTTCATTTATGCAAGATTACAAGGCATCTGATATTTACAATTAACCAACCTATCTTGCATATAAATCTAGTAGTTAACATGACCTATACATTCTACAACATATATTTTATTAAGCTATCTTGATATTCAGGAATGTGCTACTAAACTTATTGTTACATAAGCTATCCTTTCAACGGATGTTGAAATGATCATCCGTTGAAAGCTACAAACTCACTTAACAAAAATCTACTAAGTGTTTTGTTGAAGTTATCATCAAGTACACAACATATTTCTAACAATCTCCCCCAATTTATGTCTACTAGGATTGTAGCCATAAATTAAGAGAAACTTGATGATAAAAACACTTTATGAATACAAAATGAGATATAGTAGATTAAAATTTATACGTACTACAGTTTATTGAAAATTCTCACGAAGAAAGATTTGTAGAGTGTCTTACAGATCATTTTCAAGGTGCTCCTCTAGACTACAGTTTATTAAGATCATTTCCTTGATTGCCTTGGCTTCTTTCCAAGCTTCACATCATTCTCTTCAATCTGGTTTTAGAGTTGTCTGTAAAATTCTGATTCTTTATTATTTGTTAGATCCAGCTTTTCTTGCATTTCTTTTAGAGTTTCATTGCTTAAAATATTTAGCTGATCTTCCAGTCTGAAGAATCTTCTAATGTTCTTTTCATCCTTGAACTCCATGATCCAGTATGGCCTCAAATGCACCCTATCTCCAGTGAAAGGAATAAATAATATTATGTGTGTTCAGTATCTATTCTGTGAATTAATTGTTAAGTGTTATCGGTGTTTGGATATTTAAAAATATTATTAATTGAGTATTTTCATTTTTATATGTCCAAAATAAAATATAGATAATTGTTATATCTTCCTAATTATTTTTATGTTGATTTATGAATTTATATGAATCATATGAAATTTATAAAATCTTTTTCCGAGTATTTAAAATCTATTTTATAAAAACGGGAACCAATCGACGTCAACCGTTGTTACGTTTTTGGAACCCGAAACTCTTCCGAGAACTCCTTCCTAACCTAATTGTAACATTCCGAGCATTCTCCATGTTTCGACTTTTTCGATCCGGCGTACGGTTTGTCCTGCGCGGGTCCCAGCGCAATTCGTTTCGGTAAATCAATAAAACCCGTATTTTCGATAAACGGGAGCTTTTTATTAAACTATCACAATTATCACTTCGTAATACGTGTAACCAGGCGCTGAGACCAGGACCGCAGTACAAATTGTACTGATTTGGATAATTATCCCGAAAACCGATACCGTTTGGATCAGTTTTTACAAATAAACGTACCGTTTTATATCCGGAATGATCCAACGGGATACTAATTTCCCGTAAGTATAAATAGCCTTTTATCGTATTTTATTTCGTATCAAAATCATTTGCAGACAGATAATTATATAATTTTACAGAGAAAAATCATATATTCATAAACCTTTCAAAGAATCAAACCACAAATTCAAGGTGTTAGTGAAATCCGTTTGGAAAGTTGGAGTAACCAATTTGAAGGTCTCAAGGAGTACTATCAGATTCCAGGACCTATTTTACTGTAGAATCAAAGGTTGATTTTATATAAATTTAATTATTTTCGAATTATTTTTATGAAAAATATGAATTTTTGTTCGGATGATTGTTTGTATGATTTGATGATTGCATGTGGTAGAGCTTGTTTTCCTGATGATTTTGATATATTATACGTCTGATTTGGAGTTCAATAACATGCTCAAAAGTAGGTTTAATTTTCGAATTTCAAAATTAGGGTTTATAACCCGTATGAATGTTTTCAATTGAAATTTGGGGGTTTTTGATCCAGGGGTTATTAGCTGTTGATTTATAGTGGGTTGTGTTCCTTATGAAATTTGCAATCGATTGGTATATAGCTCGTTAACAGAGGATTAATGGATCGAAGGGAGTTGTGTTTTGAAAGTTTTCGATGTTCGCCAGAAACCGGCGATGTTCTTGGCCAATTTCCGGCCAGAACAGAGATGATTATTGAGTTTTGATTGCACGAATAAGTTGTTGGTAACCTGTAGATTAAATCTGGACAGTTTGGTGGCCTGAGGTGGCCGGAATCGTGTTCTCCGGCCACACTCCAGCGAGTCGACGGCTGGGCTGGCAAAATTGCAAACAGGCCCCTTTAGTTTTGTAGATGATGAAGTTTAGTCCCTGTAGTTTACAAAGTTTTCAAAAATAGGATTCCTGTTTATAAAATATTTAAAAATCATATTTCCAATTTATTTTTATTATAAAAATTCATTTTTAAATTTTGAAAATTCTAAAAATTAGTATTTTAATTCCGAAAATTATTTTTAATTCAAAAATAAATCTGAATTAATTAGTTAATTAATTTCAGTTGATTTTTAATTGATTAATTGGTCAATTAATTCAAAAATTAATTGATTAATTGATTTAATTAATTATAATTAATTTTATTTAAATATTTAATTAGATTTAATTATTTAAAAATGATTTAAAAATTCCGAAAAATAGTTTCGAGCTTTAAAATATTATTCTAAATTATTTCCAAGGCTCGATAATTATTACAAAATTGTTTCGGAGCTAGAAGTGGCCAACCGAACCCTGTTTATTAACCCGAAATTGATCCAACGACCCGTATTAATTCTGAAAAATATTTTAAAAATCATTTTAAATAACCGAAAGCATATTTATGACCCGAAACTTCTTTATAAATAATATATCATTGATTACGTGATGTATTATGTGTTATACGTGACTTGTTGATTGACTATCGGTCTATATATTTGGTGTTTACTTGGTTATTGCATAACTTTCAATCCGTTAATCGGATTTGGGTGAAACGAAGGGTAGATAGAAGTATGTGTTGAATAAAATCCTGTGAGTTGATGATTGATAGATGTTTATCATATGTGAGCAGAAGAGGCAAGACGTAGGAAAGGGAAACAGGTAGTTGAGGAGTAAGACGATTGTGATTGGAAGCGACTGCAGGATAGTAAGCTAATACCAGGCAAGTGTTCTGAACTTTTTCGAGATATTGTAGTACCTGATAGTCCTGTTGATATTGCAAGTGCTTTGAAGTACTGAAACCTAAACCCTGATTTCAGTTATTGTTCTTGAGCCATGAACCTTATTCTTTCTAAACCATTTATTATTGTATACCCAAACATGAACCACAAATCTACGATACTACTCCACAAGTACATACAAACTAAATACCAAACACTAAACTGAATTGCTTATATACTCAACCCCTGATATCTTATGCTTTGAAAGACTAAATCCTTGAAACCCTGAAACGTTGATTCCTTTGTTATCCAATTCTTTCATTACCCAGCATCCAAGCTTTGAAATCACCTAATTGATCCTTACAAGGGTTGAAACCCTTTCATTGTTAAGTATTCACTGTTGTTAATGATTCTGATTATTGTTATTATTGTTCATTCTGTTATTATGTTAGAATTGGATTGCTTTTATAAAATTGTGGACCAGATTCGTGGTCAGACCATTTAATGGTCAAGTTAGGTCAATGTGTGCCTTGGATCCAGTAGTTAGAGCAATGTTGTGTGCTTTGCTCAGGGGTTAGTGCGTGACTGATCAGCAGCCTAACCTTGGTTTTTAAAATAAAAATATAGTATCCAATTCTAAATCATAATCCATTGTTCACTTGGTATCATAACCATATTCACTTGATGATCATTATTCTCAGTTTTGTCATTATGACTTACTGAGCTAGTTAGCTCATTTGTGCGATGTTGTTTATATTCTTTCCAGTTAAAAAGGAACCAGTTGGTAGCAAGGATCCCCAGCCCAGTACGAGAGCTAGGGATTAAGGCTGTTGGAGCTGAGCTAGTAGGCTTCTTTTGGAATAATTTAAAATTGTAAAAGTTTGTAATAAGTTTAATACTCAGTTTGAGTTTGAATGGTTGGGATTTGATCGGTATGTAATATATTAGTGTGTTTGGCTTGTGTGCATACTTTAACCTGTTGCGATCCGTGGTAGTTGGTAAGTAGGGTCATTGCATATTATTATTATCTTTAATATTGTTATAAGCAGGTTATAAATAAGGTATGTGTGTGGACCCCAAACTTCTGACCCGGGTTTGGAGGGCACCACAGGTTTGGTCCTCTCCAGCTATTTCTTATCTCCTCAATCTTGTTTAGTACCATTTTCTTGGCTACTGTGTTGAATCGAAAGTTCTTCTTGATTGAGGAGAAGACAATCACTAGAATTGAGTAGTCTTCATAGAGAATTCTGTGAAGTGGCCATGTAAATTCTTTACCACCCTTGTATCTGAAGACTAGTCTCTCTGGAAGGTGCTTGTAGGCATCAATAGACCCGACTTCTTCAAGCTCATCAAGATAGAGATTTATGTCTGAAAAATATTTGATGTCATATATGAAGAGTTGATCTCCTTTGTTGACAGTAGGTTTGGGTTTGATCAGTTTCTTGGATTTGAGCTTGGTAGGCTTGAC
This sequence comes from Apium graveolens, assembly GCF_009905375.1. Taxonomy (NCBI): domain Eukaryota; kingdom Viridiplantae; phylum Streptophyta; class Magnoliopsida; order Apiales; family Apiaceae; genus Apium; species Apium graveolens. The sequence continues at coordinate 128,191,617 of NC_133652.1, read as the reverse complement.
TGTTTTGACCACTCTTTTTTTTGTCTTCCTTTGTATAGAAAAGATGGGGAGATTTAGATCAGGAAGAGGCAGGTTGCCCCAATCTATAGGTTCATCCTTCGGAATAACAGGATCACCATGAAAGGTGATGTTGGCATCAACCTTGAATTCAACCTCCTTCACTGTAGGAATGGCTGGTTGACTTGAAGTTATAGATTGGGCTGGCATGTAGTCTTCCTTGTCTTCATCAAAATTTATCTTCTTCTTTCCATGAATCTTGTATCTAAACTTCCTTTTTATCTGCTTTGGTTCTTCTTTCTTTCCTTCACCAAGATTCTCAGTTGGCAAAACAGTTTTTGTGACTGCAGGCTTCTTAGCTTGGTTCTTGGCTTCTAAAGCAGCTTGCTTTTGTTGTTGTTTGAACCTCACCTTTTCCTCTTTCTTAGCTTATGAAAATTGTGGATGTCCAGCCACTACACATATTACTTTACCATTTCTCTAAATTTTAGCAATCCTTTTCTTTAGCACTGAATCTCTAGGGTCTTTGAAGAAAGCTATAGACCTTCCAAGCAGCTTCTTTTCATCTGGCCTAGTGGTTTCATATGATAGGTCCAATGGATTTTTGGCTGAATCCTTTGGATAATTCCTTTTTGGCTTGAAAATTACAGTGGCCTTTGGAGACTTGATTGTTGAGGGTTGACCCCTTTCTAAGTTCTTTAGGCTCATTTCATTGATTGAGATTTGTTTCAACTGAGAGAAGTGAGAAAAGACCTTGTCTTTCTTCTTAATTGGACCAAACTTCTTTTAAATTTCTTCATCAATTTTCTTCCATTTGTCATCCAGTTCTTTCTCAACTGCTGCAACATCAAGTTGTTTAGATTTCTCATTTGATTCCAACTTAGCAGCTTCTATCTTAATCAGATCAATGATGTCCAAGACTGGCGGCTTTGGAAAATTAATTGCGGGAATAATTACTTTGCTTACTTGACTTTTGAGCACTTGATCCCCCTCACTTGTTGACTCCTCTTGACTAGCTGGAACAATATCTTTCTCCCCCTTTTTTTAGCATTAAGTTGAGTGGAGGTTGAGGTCTGTGCAGTCACCAAGTTTTGAAGTAGTTGAGTTTGTTGGTCTTAATGTAGATGGATTGCAGTTATTGAAGATTCTAGATTTTTGAGTCTTTTGTCCAAGGAGTCCATTTTTGTGTCTAGATGATAGTTTTTCCTCAGTTTCCTGTTGATGTCTAGCATGGTTGTATCAGGAAACTTGGCCTCCAATCTTTCAGCAACATCCTTTTTGATCTGACCAATTTCAGTTTCAGTGTAGTTACCTCTTGATTGTGTTGGAGAGAATGGATTTGGTGAAGTTGAAGAGAGTCTAAATGTGCTTGAAGAAGTCTCTTGGTGTTGACATTTGTAGTGGCCTGATGAGCTGTCTGAGTTTGTTGAATTATGTGAAAGAGAGTAGACTTGAAATGATGCTCATCACATTTTTTGGAAAACACCCGAGATGGAATGTTTGATCTTAAGATGGGGCCTGCTTCTCCCCCTATGTCCATGAACTCTCCTTCATCATCCTCTTCATCCCCAAAAATATCCTCAGAACCACCAGTTCCATAGTCAACATCATCACCAGCTGTGGGAAGCATGACTGAGATGGCATATTTAGCCCTTTGCATAGAAGCAGTAGTGTGCACCAAGTTGAGCATTTTTTCAGCAGCCACATTGTCTTGTTCAGCTAGAACTTGATAAGCTAAAACAGGGTGAGTAAATGCCTCAGCTTCATAAGAAACATAATATAAGACACTTGATATTCTTACAGAATTAGTTGTTTCTTTCCAGCCTCATTGACATCCATTAACTCACTTACAATTTGCTTTTCCCATACTTCTGTACCTGCTTTTCTCTCATTATCTCTCTTTTCTTGCATCAAGGGCTCCCCTTGGCTTCCCACCCTCACACCCTCACCTTCACCTACTAAGGTGGAACTCCCTTCACTTACTTTTGCCAAGCTGGAAGAAATAGCTTGCATGTGTTCACTCTTTTCCTCTCATTTTTCCTGAGAGCAACTCAACATCTCACTCAATTCACTCCCTTCCCTCAGTCCTAAGAGTGATTGTACAACTACTAGATCATCTGTACTTGTAACATTTATTGAAGTTTGAAGTGGTGCAGTGACATTCAACGGATGAGGAACATCCGTCAAAATAGTAGTTGAGAGTTTCAACGGATGATTGCTGTTAAGCACATCCGTCGAGATACAATCACTTGTCGACGGATGAACAATATCCATCGATATAGAAGAAATGATAGAGTTTGGAGTCAAGACTACTATTGAATCTGTGGTGATTGATTTGAGATTTTACACAAATGTTTCAGTAGACTCAGAAAGAAATGGCAAGTGAGCCAATAAATCATCTAAAAGTTGATGCTCATTTGCTTGGATTTTTGTCTCCTCTATGAGAGTTAAAGATGGATAATCAGGAATTGATGTATGAATAATATCTACATCCAGTGAATGTGTGGGTGAGTTTGGTGTGTTTGGTGCTTCTATTGTTAAAGATTTGGGTTGTGACTCCACATTTATTGGAGCCATATCAAACTGACTTTGAGAAGGTACATGTACTTAGTCTTTGACTGCAGTAGGCACTGTGTGTGCACTCCGTGTATCCCCAATGATTTTGGATTTCTTCTTTCTAGCATAAGTTTGGGGTGAGCTTGTGTCCCTTACCCTTTTGGCCTGTGCTCTTGGCTGAGAGCTTTGTTCAATAGTCACATCCTTTTGGGAGGATGCAACTAGCAATAAGCTATTGTCCTTATTAATCACTACAGTTTGTTGAGAAACTACAGTGTTGCTAGGCTGGGATTCACTCACCTCTCCAACCTTATTCTTAGGGATTCTTTGATATTCACCCTGTCCCTCACCAACCTCACTTCCTTTCACACTCCTCTTGGTTTTTAGTGGATTTTACAACTAGCTTCTGTTGAGTAGAGGGGGCTTTCTTTAACTTGGGTTTTGAAGCTTTTGGTTTTGTGGCTTGGGTAAGCACCTGTTTGGTCACTGTCACAGGTGCCATGGCCACATTTGTTGGAAAAGAAGCAGGTGGTTGAGAAGTAGTAGTAGAGATAGAGACATTTACCTCACTTACCTGAGATAGTTCCATGATTGGCATGTAAACTAGGGGGACCTCACTTTGATGGTCTACCCTGTTTAAATCAGCAATAACCCTTCTTTTTCGAACCCAACAATCAAGCTTGTTGGTTGGGTTCTCAATAATAAGATCTTCAGAAATAAAGTTAGCCAATAACATAAAGAATCTAGCATAATATATGTTTTTAGATCTTTTATTAATGTCTCCTAGCTTATAACCTAATTCTAACAGAACATACTTACTAAAGTTATGAAACTTATCACTAAGCAGCATATATAACATGTTTACAAGTGAGTAAGTCGCTGCATCAAAATTACTAATTTTCCCAGAAAATACTTTAACAAAAGAGTCATAGAGAAAGCTCAACTCCTTTTTGAGGCCTTTTCTTCTGACATCACCTAGCTTGGTGGAATCAAAAGCATAGCCCATAGAATTGAGCATGAAACTTACATCTGTGTCTGTGTGTGGGCTAAGTGTATTATTCTCAGGCAATTGAAAACAAGCACGAATTATATCACTATTTATGCAGTAGTTTGTACCTTTGAGAGAAAAGGTAATGGTTTTGTCACTTGAGTTGTAAACAGTAGTGGTCCATTTCTCTTCAACCATTTCACAGTAGATAACATGAGACTCTAGCATAACATACTTCAGTTTGCAACTTCGAATGAAGTCCATCACTTTGTGGTAATCATTAGAAGCAGCAATCTCCTTATTTACTAGTGCAACGAAGTTGTTCTTTTCGTACACAAACCCAGACTGGGACATGATCTTGACTACTGGTGCCATTTCTGAGAATGAGAATAGTTTGCAGAGAAAAAGATTTTGCTTAGGAGAAGAAATAGTTAGGGAAATTGCTTGAGAAAGATAAAAGTAAAGAATGGAAATGAAACTAGCTTTTATACTCAGAAATAAAACTGTCAAAAATTATAAAGTGAAATAAAGTAACCAATCAAATTAGCCCAAAATAGCCGTTTAAAAATATAGAAAACTGTCAAAATTCTAAGATTATTAGTTGAAATATATATACAGGCTATAAGTAAATTCGATGGATGATGCTCAAAATTAACGGCTAAGATTGAGTACAATTCGATGGATGATAATAAAATTACCCAGAGTAATAATTGATATTTCGACGGATAATATAATCCAACCGATATTCATTTCCAACGGATAATGAACATCCGTCGAGATACAAATTCTGACTTAGTCAAAAATTTTGTCCAAGAAAGAAAATATCAACTTTTACTCGGGCTGCATTTCAATTTGCTTATATATCAAAATAGATTATGAGTAGTTAAGCATACCTAACTCACTTACCAACCAAGTGAAGGTGGATTCATCAAGTAGTTTGGTAAAGATGTTTGCAAGTTGTTTTTCACTTGGAACCAAATGAAGTTCCACGGTACCATTCATAACATGCTATCTAATGAAGTAGTACTTGATGTCAATGTGCTTGGTCCTTGAATGCTATACTGGATTCTCAGTGATGGCAATAGCACTTGTGTTATCATGGAAAATAGGAATCCTATTCACTTACAGACCATAGTCCAACAATTAATTTTTCATCGATAAAATCTGTGCACAACAACTACCAGCAACAATATATTCAGCTTCAACTGTAGAGGTAGAAACTGAATTTTGCTTTTTACTAAACCAGGATACTAGCTTGTTTCCTAGAAATTGACAGGTTCATGTTGTACTTTTTCTATCAATTTTACAACTTGCATAATCTGCATCTGTATAACCAATTAGATCAAAGCCAGAATCTCTAGGGTACCAAATCCCAAGTTTTGGTATTTCCTTGAGATATCTGAAAATTCTCTTAATAACTACTAAATGAGATCCTCTAGGATCATCCTGAAATGTAGCACAAAGACAAGTAGCAAACATTATATCTGGCCTACTAGCTGTTAAATATAAAAGTGAGCCAACCATGCCTCTATAGCTTGAAATATCCACAGACTTTTCAGTAGTGTTTAATTCAAGTTTTGTTGCAGTGGTCATGGGAGTTTTTACAGATGTGCAATCCATTAGATCAAACTTCTTCAAAAGATAATAAATATATTTGGTTTGACTAATGAATATTCCATCACTAACTTGCTTAACTTATAAGCCAAGAAAGTAAGTTAGTTCTTCCATCATGCTCATTTCATATTTACTTTGCATCAATTTGGCAAACTTTTTGCAAACTTTTTCATCTGTTGAGCCAAATATAATATAATCTACATAAATTTGAACAAGTATACTAGAGCCATTAACATTTCTAAAAATAAGGTTTTGTCAACAGTACCTCTAGTGAAGTGATTTTCTAAGAGAAACGTTGACAAAGTATCATACCAGGCTCTAGGTGCTTGCTTCAGTCCATAAAGTGCTTTCAAAAGATAGTAGACATATTCTGGAAAATTTGGATCTTCAAAACCAGGAGGCTGACTGACATAGACTTCCTCCTCCAAATCTCCATTTAGAAAGGCACTTTTAACATCCATTTGATAGACTTTGAAATTGGCATGGGCTGCATAGGCTACAAAAATTCTGATGGCTTTAAGTCGTGCAACAGGAGCAAAGGTTTCATCAAAATTAATTCCTTCTTGTTAACAATAGCCCTTGGCAACCAATCTAGCTCTGTTCCTGACAACTATGCCATTTTCATCCATCTTATTTCTCAATACCCACTTAGTATCAATAGGATTCTTTCCTTTAGGTTTGGGTACCATCTTCCATACTTTATTCCTTTCTAATTGGTTTAGCTCCTCTTGCATAGCTAAAACCTAATCAGGATCCAACAGGGCTTCTTCTACCTTTTTAGGCTCTTCCTGAGATAGAAAGCTGCTATATAGACATTCATCTTGAGTTGCTTTCCTTGTTAGCAATCTTGAAGATGCATCACCAATTATCAGTTCAAATGGGTGATCTCTAGTCCATTTTCTCTGTTGAGGTAGATTAGATCTAGATGAAGAGGCCTCATTATTGTCTTGATGTGTGACAGAGTTTTGATTGGAAGAAACTCCCCCCTGAGTTTGTGGAACTTTGACTAGAAATAGGAGTTCTTTCTGATTGTGATCTAACTTGAATTCCAAATTCTATTGATGGAACAACGGATGTTGCTCCTTGCCTCTTGACGGATGATGCAGATTGTCTTTCAACAGCTGATGCACTTTGTCTTTCGACGGACGTTAAATTATGTGTTTCATTAGTTGTAGATTTTTCCTGCATCTTCCTTGGACATTGGTTCTTGATCACTTTCATCATCACTGTCTTCACCAACCATCTCAACATTATCAAATTTGAGGCTTTCATGGAAATCTCCATCTTGCAGTCCATCAATCTTTTTATCATCAAACACAACATGTGCAGATTCCATAATAATGTTGGTTCTTAGATTGTAGACTCTATATGCTTTTTCAGCAACATATCCAACAAAAATGCCTTCATATGCTTTGGCATCAAACTTCCCATACTGATCAGTTTGATTCCTTAAGTTATAGCATTTACACCCAAAGACATGAAGAAAGTTTAGTGTTGGCTTCCTATTCTTGAACAATTGGTAGGGTGTCATGTATTTTTCTTGATTGAAAAAAGAAATATTCTGAGTGTAGCATGCAATATTTACAGCTTCAGCCCAAAAGTATGTTGGTAACTTTGATTCTTCTAGCATTGTCCTTGCAGCTTCAATAAGAGATCTATTTTTCCTTTCCACCACACCATTTTGTTGTGGGGTTCTTGCTGCTGAGAATTCATGCATGATCCCATTCTCTTCACAAAATAGTCTCATCATAGAATTCTTGAACTCAGTTCCATTGTCACTCCTGATTCTTCTTACTTTGAAATCAGGATGGTTGTTGACTTGTCTTATATGATTGATGATGATTTCACTAGCTTCATCTTTAGACTTTAGAAAATACGTCCAAGAGAACTTTGAAAAATCATCCATAATTACTAGACAGTATTTTTTCCTTGAGATAGACAATACATTTACTGGTCCAAATAAGTCCATGTGTAGTTGTTGTAGAGATTCTTCAATTGTTGAATCAAGCTTCTTTCTGAATGATGCCTTGATTTGTTTTCCTTTCTGACAAGCATCACACAAACCGTCCTTGGAGAATTCCACCTGTGGAATTCCTCTTAGGAAATCTTTCCTGACTAGCTCATTCATAGTCTTGAAGTTAAGGTGGGATAGTTTCTTGTTCAATAGCCAACTTTCATCTTGACTTGCCTTGCTGAATAGACAAGTAACAAAATCTGCATTGGATGAGTTGAAATCAGCTAAGTACATATTTCCTTTTCTCATTCCAGTGAGAACTACTTTGTTGCTTGTCTTGTTGGTCACAATACAGGCTTTAGAATTGAATGTTACTGAGTTACCCTTGTCACAAAGCTGGCTGATACTCAACAAATTGTGCTTGAGTCCATCCACTAGGGCAACCTCTTCAATGATGACATTATCTTTTGAAATTAAGCAATATCCCACAGTATAACCGTTGTTGTCATCTCCAAAAGTGATAATTGGGTCGGCTCTTTCCTTGAACTCAGTGAGCAGGGTAGAATCTCCAGTCATGTGCCTTGAGCACCCACTATCCAAATACCAAAGATTCTTTCTGTTTCCCTAATTGCTTGATGACCTTGTCTCTGTTTCATCTGATTTAGCCACACTACCACATAAATGGCCTACAGCAACATCCAAAACTGGTGTTGCCAAGAAAAATGTTGTCTTAGGTGGCCAAAAACTGAAAATGATGATATACAATAACATCATAATCAAGTGTTGGTAAAAGTGTTGCCTTAGATTTTCTACGCCAACACTTTTCTTGGTGTTGCCTTACACAGATGAAAAAATTACTCAAAATAAGTGGGGGAAACATCTCGCTCTCTAATTTTGGTTGCCCGGGACTTAAAATATTGAAAAAAGCGGGGAATCAAATATTAAAATGATAATAATTTAATATGATTTACGAATTGAATAAATAACGTACTTGATGATTTATGAAATTATACATAGTAAACTTTAAAATATTTCAAATAAAAATTTTCTAAGGTCTTAAAATTTTAAGAAATTAGTATATAAATTTCAAAAGTAATAAAAAGTTAAAATATTATATATTCCCCTCATTTTAATACGTGCATTAATATATGCGTTTTAAAAATAAAAAAAATATTAAAATAAATTAAATATACGAATTATAGAAGTGATAAAATACACATAAATAATTAATTCTTTTATTAAATGATTATTTGAATTTTATTATTAAAATATAAAGCATAAACTTATCTGTGTATCTAACTGGACTCATATCGGCCCATATTTGGGCTAAGCGGGTAAAATCGCCGCCCAAATTTTCAGAACTTGTTTAATTTTTTTAGTTTTTCAGAATATACCCAACCACCCATTTCACTCGCGTATCTTCTCTCCGCCTAATCCCTCTTTCTTTTCCATCACTCTCTCTGGCCAACCCTTTCAATTTATATTTCTAATTAGGACTCGATTGAATCGGGGTGAGAATCAGCTGTGCCCGTGTATGTCTTCTTCTTCATTTTTCAATCCTCTCTCTCTCTCTCTCTCTCCCATACACATAAAAACATATATGATGTTGTGGGTATAGGATTAAATTGAGAAGTGAAATATGGGTTCGAGTAGTAGCCGCCTGGGTTCACACCATTATCGGACACCAACAAGGCCCAAACACAGCCGCCGCCTTCTTTCTGCTCTTGTTCGTGACGGTGCTTACTCTTCTCATTCATCCACTCTTCATCTACCCCCCTTCATTAAAGGATTTTCGTATGTGTTTTCTGCTGATTTGTCTCAGGTTGTTGCTTAATTTGATCGAATTGAGATTCTATGGTTTTGATTTTTAAATTATTTATTAAGGTTTATTTTCTGTTATATGTTTTCGATGAGTTTGTAATGTAAAATTGAAGTTCCATGGTTTTAATTTTCGTATATTTTAGTTGTGGAATACTGTCTAATGTTTTGTAGGATGATGTGTTTGACAAAATGGTGAACCCGATAGTAGAGGATATTATGAAAGGGAAGAGTGGGATGTTAGCTGCATTAGGTCCTAGTGGTTCTGGAAAGGCGCCAAAGATGTTCCTACCTCCGGTATGATGTCATTGTTTTCCCTTTTTTTAATTATCCATTCTATATGAAACTTATTACCAACACCCACACACCTTTTTCCTAAGAATTAGTATCTTTTTCTATTTCTTATATTGCAGTCTTAAGTTGGGCAAGAAAGGAGAGCCATCTGGTGATCTCTTGGTGAGTTATGGCTTGATAGGTGAATCAATTAAGGTTTATGAGGATTTCGAGTTATGGGATACTGTAATATATTGTTACTGGTATGATCAATGATTTACATTGTTTCCTTTTCTCTTTGACATTTCGTCATCTGTCTTCCTTTAAATTTTGTGTACACTCTCATACAAGCCTTTGTGATGCTGAGTAACTTAAGTTAAAAAAAATATTTGTTTATTTAGGTATTGTGTAACGGTGTAACCTATCCTATTCTTTATGAAAAGCCTGGTAAGAGTATACATATTAAAGTGACTATTGATTTGTAATTGGATGTTATCAGGGGATCTTTCTGTATTTCCTGAAGAGGATAATGGATCTATAATTTTCACTGTAAGTACTCTTTCGATTGCTACAGATTCAGCATTTTTAACCATTACTTACATGATTCAAATGATCATGCTAATGCATATATTTACAAGTTATTCTGCTGCGAACTATTTTCTTCATTTTACCATGCTGCATTATCGCCTGGGTGATTAGTCTCTTGTAAATTAGAAATGCAGCTCTGGAACTTGCTCTTGCACAAGCCCCAAGTGCGGCCCTTTCAATGGGACATAATGGGATTTATCGGAATAATGCTAATGATAGAATGGAAGGGTCGTTCAATCAATGTTAGTACATATTTTGGTGTACTAATGTTCAACCCTTAACATACTTCGTTTGCCTAGGAAGTGTATGTACTTTTGTGAATATTTAAATCAGGGAGAGAAAGACGTCATGTTAAGTCTTTAGTTGTTGGAACATCAATTTTGTTAGCATTAGAAGATATGGATGGTGGGTCGTCCTTTCTAGAGAAAGCTCTGCAATTTCTCGAGAAGTATGGTATGTAATATGACTTGCTGGAGATAAAGATTTTTGTTTGTATTGCTGTTTTGCTAAATTTGATATGAGGATTTTATTTCACTACAACTGGAATTTGTAATATGCTTGTCCTGACCTGTATTTTTTTTTGCATAATTGCTTATTCCTTTTTGAAATTAAGCTATAGTTACATCTTTAACAATAATCTCCATTATCAGTTTAGTAGATTGTTTTTTGCATAGTTGTTAGCAGAGAGGTACTTTTACAATTGGTTGATCCTTTTATTTCTATTTTTGTATTGCGTAAAGTATTTTATCAAAAAATCATCTTATTTGACATATAATGAGTGACTTGAGTACTTTATTTTGTGTTTTATTTTTGATAATATGTTATAAGCAAGCTGAATGTTTATAGGCAGGCTTCAGTTTGTGCAGTTAACAATGTTTATGATATATTTTTTTGTATTCTGCAACAGGAACCAAAGTAGAAGGAATTCTGCGACAGACAGCAGATGTTGAGGAAGTGGATCAGAGAGTTCAAGAATATGAACAGGGTAAGGATTTTATCTTTGATGTTTAGAACGATTATTTAGGAAAAAATAATTAAAAATAAGTCATACGTTGCAGGCATTGCTTTCTTTACCCATCAGTTTACACCTCAATTACCAAAGTATGACCATGTACCCTTTTAGTAAGTTTTCAAACTGAAAATAGATATCTTCTACTTCACTTTAAATTTGTTATTTGCTTCTCTATACCCCGAGTTGTCCTTCCGTTAACTTTTGAGGCAGAACTTTGACATTTATATATAAAAAACCATAACACATTTTGATTTCATAACAGTAACTGAGAATTGCGCTATGTGCTCATATCCTATTATGTTAGGAATTAGTTGATAAACAATCAAAACAACCACAATAATATCTAGTAATCTTCTCTAGTTGTAGGCCCTCCTGTCTCTCTCTCATGTCCAAGTAATATTTATTTTCGTAACTGTAATTTTTCCTTTATGCCCATAATAAATTACAATACAAGGTGTGTAAACTGAAGCTTGCAGTTTTTGTTTCTAAGGAAAGGTCGATTTTGGTGAAGACGAGGATGCTCATGTGATTGGTGACTGTGTTAAGGTATCGGTTTGTATCTTTCGGAATCGGGACAGATCTAATAAATTTATGTTTAATAATTCCTGATGATTGATATTGAAGAGCTGAGCAAGCTGCAGCCACCAAGTGAGCAGCAACCAATTGATGCAACTGGAACAAGGAAGCAGCCACCAAGTGATGCAACCGGAGCAAGCAATTCCAGTCCTTGATCCTGCATATCGTAGTTATAATGATGCCTTTTGCGATATTAGACCATATATGGTACTTTTTAAAAATGTTCTTATGGTCGTAGACTATAAATGAAGTACTTCGTTTTATTTAAGTACAATCAAGTCGGAATGTTGGAATTGATATTGGCATTATTTAGTGCTTGTATGACTGAAAGTATGTATTCAAGTTTTCTAAGTAGTTTTTGACTTGGCTTGCATCTGGGGTTTTGGTTTTTGTGTTGTTGTGGTTGGATTTGAACTATATTGGGATGTTATAATTTAGGCAAGAATCTGTCAAATTTTTTTACTAAACATCTTGCCTTAGCCTAAAATAATGTTAGGCAAAAATAAATCAAAAGATGTTGCTATATCCAGGTAAGTGTTGGCAAAGATAAAAAATGTTAATAAAATTGGTGTTGCTATAGACTGAGACTGTGTTGCCATAAGAATTAAGGCAACATCAAATTTGTGTTTCCTTTAAAAACCCAGTGTTGCCATAAACTTAAAGCCAACACCGGTTCAGATGTTGCTATTGACATTATAATGTTGCCATAGAGGTCTACAACAACACATTTTTGGTGTTGGCATTGTTCTGTAAAATATGTTGGCAAAACATCAAAGGCCACATGCAAATTTCCAACACCCTCAAAATTGACCAAAGTGTTGCCTTAAGCTTTGTGACAACATTTTTTAGCATTTTTCACATTTTTTTTTGATGTTGTTGTAGGCCATTTATGTGGTAGTTCCATAAGTGCTAGATTGACATAGCTTGTATCTTCATCCTCTTCCAATCCATCTGCAGCCCAGTCATTTTCTTGTGTAATGAAAGCCCTTTCCTTTTGCTTGAGCAACTCAAAGTATTTTTGCTTATAATCAACAGGCTTAAACTTCTTTTTACCAGAATCAGGCTTTCTGCACTAACTAGCAAAATGATATGCCAAGCCACACTTGAAATATTTGAATTTAGACTTATCAACCATGTTTCTGTTTGACTTACCTGCTCCAAAATTCTTCTTGAATTTGAGCTTAGCAATTTCCTGGATAGAAAAGCAAGATGCTCATCTATGTCATCCATGTCATCTTGACTAAGATGGTCTTCATGTTCAGCTACTAGCCCTTTTCCCTTGCCTTCACAAATTCTAGGGTTTGGTGCAGAATCAACAGCTTCAACCTTTATCTCCTTCTCTTTCTCAGAAACTAATGCAATGGACCCTCCTTTCTTTCTTTCTTTCTCAATCTTCTCATCTTGCTCTATTTCAAGCTCATAGGTTTTTAGGATACCATACAATCTATCCAAGGTCAACTCCTTGTAATTTTGAGAATTTCTCAATGAGACTGTCATAGGATTCCATTCTTTTGGCAGAGATCTAAGGAATTTGAGGTTTGAGTCTTTTGTTTGATAGACCCTTCCATGCAGTTTTAGAGCATTCAATAGTTTTTGGAATCTACTAAAAATGTTAGTGAGTGACTCACCTTCTTCACTATGGAAATGCTCATATTGCTAAATCAAGAGTTGCATTTTGTTCTCCATATAACTTAAATTATATCCCAGACATCCTTAGCAGTTTTGCAGTTTATGATATTGTCAAACATGTCACTGTCAACACCATTAAACAGAATGTTCATGGCTTTTTTATTCTTTTGAACTTGTTCTTTATCTGGATCAGACCATTCCGCTTGTGGCTTTGGGACTGATTCTTCATTTCCTATAGCAGCTCTCGTAGGGACATGTGGACCTTTCTCAATGCAGTCCACATATGCTTCATCTTGAGATAGGAGTTGCAGGTGCATCTTCACCTTCCAGTGGTGATAATTATCTTTGTCCAGAAATGGAATCTTTACACCAATATCTTTTCAGTTCATCTTGTTAGTTGTTGTGATCTTTAAACTCTTTGTTCTTCAAGAGCTTGCTCTGATACCAATTATTATTCCCAAAAAATCTAAACAAGAATTACAGAAGGGGGTTGAATGTAATTCTGGCTTCTTTTCAAATTTTAAGAATGATTCTTCTACCAATAATAACTATGTTTAATTTGCAATGGTGTGGAATAAGAATATAACAGAAATCAAATCACAAAGCAATTAAATACAAGTATTTAAAAAATTTCTGGTGGATTGAACTTTTCCACCAGAGATATATATATTAAGTAGAGAACCTATGTAACAAAATTGTACACAGCTGCTTACAAGTTGAACAATAAGAACAGAGAAATTCTTTACAGATTTTTCCTTGTCTATTTCTCTTGAAAATGCTTAATAACTTGTATGTTATTCAACTTGCTATACCTGGTTTATATACCACCAAGTTACATGATAAAAAGACAAGTAAATAAGATAAAACATTTCAAGTCTAATTTCATACTCCTTCATTTCTCAATCCAGCATCTTTGAATATCTCCTGTTTAGCATGGAAATAGAAATGTTTCCTTGTTCTCTAAACCCTGCAAATAGGGTGCCACATTCCAATTTCATACAATCAACGCATGTGACTGTCAAGTCACTATCAACTGCTCTTTTTGAATTTGAACATCCGTTGAAGCTTCATTGAATCATCCGTTGAAACTGTGGTTGATCATCCGTTAAAACTTTAGCTGATCATCCGTTGAGACTATATGAATCATCTGTTGAAGATATAGTTGATCATCCATTGAAGCTTTATGAAACATCCGTTGAGACTATTTTCTTGGCAGTTAACTCCATTTCATTTATGCAAGATTACAAGGCATCTGATATTTATAATTAACCAACCTATCTTGCATATCAATCTAGTAGTTAACATGACCTATACATTCTACAACATCTATTTTATTAAGCTACGTTGATATGCAGGAATGTGCTACTAAACTTATTGTTACATAAGCTATCATTTCAACGGATGTTAAAATGATCATCCGTTGAAAGCTACAAACTCACTTAAGAAAAATATACTAAGTGTTTTGTTCAAGTTATCATCAAGTACACAACATATTCCTAATAATTGTAATTCAATAAAACAGAATCATGATTAACATTTATCTCAGAGTATAAAGTAATTAATGAGTATCCCCAAAGTATATCAAGGTATATATATGAAAAACGACTTCAAGAAGGTTGAAGCATCAGGTATAAGATGAACAATGGTTAAATGATTATACAAGGTATAGATCTACGATGTCACAAGGTATTATAGGGTATATAAATTTCTGTATGTTCAAGTAATTCTGTTTCAGGGTTTGATGTATGGTGTATATGTATTTGTGGGGTGGTATCGTATTTTTATGGTTTAATCTCTGGGAAATCAACAATCGATGCTTTACAAAGAATAAGGCTTATATCTCAAAGATTAAATGACATGATCAGGGTTCAAAGTTGAATGATTCAAAGCACTTACATTATAAAACATGACTATTATGAATACTAGCAACATGTTACGAGGAAGTTCAGAAAAATTTGTAATATATCTCGAGGAAGGTTCAGAAGTACTTGCCTTATCACAGATGATTTCCAACTTTACTTGTACCCGTCTAACAGTTCTACTCAACAACCACTTTCCTTCTTTTTCTAATGTCTCGCTTCTACTCACTGATCACTTGTTTTCTTTTTCTATGCCTCGATTACTCTTCTAGGCATCATAATTATCTATCAATATTCAATCTCATATTATTCTTATCGTCACATAGACGTCATAAGCTTTGATCTACAATTCGTTTCACCCAAATCCGATTTACGGATTGAAAGTTATAACCAAAACAGTCAAGCAATACACACATAGGCATATAACACATTAATCAGATAGCACATAGCACATAGAACGCAAGGTATTCGATAAAAATATTTTCTCAAAGAAGAGTCAGGGTTAAAATGATTTTCCAGGTATTTAATACGAATTTTTGAACATTTTTAGGAATTAAAACGGGTACCAGAATCATTTTGTAAATAAATAATAGGGTTCAAATACCCGAATCTCACTTTCATCATTTAATAATAATTTTTTATCCTTGAACATAATTTAAAATAATATTTAAAGCTCAAAACTATTGTTCAAAATTTTTAAATAATTAAATCTAATTAAATAATCAACTAAATTATTTAATAACTAATTAAATTAATTAATCAATTAATATTTAAATTAATTGAGCAATTAAATAATTAATTATTAACTAAAATTAATTAACTAAATAATTCAGATTTATTTTTGAATTAAAAAGGAATTTTGGAATGAAAATAATGATTTTTGGAATTAAATATGAAATTAGAAATTAAATAATGAATTTTGAATTATTTTTAAATGGAATTTCCCAGAAACATATTTTATGATTAAATTTTGAGGGAAAGAGAATCAAAACCGGGTCAAAATAGTTCCAGAAACGGGTCAAAAATGGATCTGCCGGGTCCGGTGGATCTTCACCGGAATCTGGGCTTGATCCCAGAAACCGGCGCAGTCGCCGTTTCCCGGCAATCACCATGCAAGCCTCAAACGATAAGATTATGCCATTATTTTAACACTAAACCCTTGTAATTTAGACGGGCAAATCAGAATTAGCAACGAAACACACAAACACAACACATAACTCAGATTCCGATCAAAGGTTCAAAAAGAACCGGAGAACTCGACTTTTCCGATGAGAACGAAGCAGGAATCTTTTGGCCTCCAAACTAGCGTCAATCGATTCCTTTTTACATAATCTATATGATGGTATGATTTAATTAAACTAATAACCCCTGATTCAACAACGCCTAATTTCCAATTAAGAACACTCAAGAACATTCAAACCCTAATTTATGAATTCGAAAATCAAACCTTAATTTCTCTATGTTATTGAACTCAAAATTCAACATATAATATACAAAATTGACAAGAATTTCATGATCTACAACATGTAGTCATCAAAACATATAAATAACTCCAAAATCAAAAAGTCCTAATTTAAATCTAATTAAATTCGGATTTATATAAAATTATAGAAAATTACCAATTATATATGCAGTTCGATAACAACTCATCAAGAGCTTAGATTCGACTACTCGCATGTCAAAATCGGAGTTCGATAACACCTTCAAATCCTCGTTTGATTATAAAGAACGCGATGAATTCTAGGGTTTTTCTCTGGAAATAATATAATTTTACTGTTTGTTTATGATTATTTGTACAAAATAAAATACTGTATTGGCTATTTATATTTACGGAATATTGGTACCCCATTGGATCATATCGGATATAAAAAAAGAATACTTAATCATTAAGTATTAACAAAATTGATCCAATTCGGTACCGGTTTTAAGATAATTATCAAAACCAGGGTTTTTGTAAATACATTTTTGGTCTCAGCGCTTTGGTTACATGAATTACGAGAAGATAATATAATATTTTGATCAAAATATCCCGTTTCTCGAAAATACGTGTTTTATCGATTTACAGAAACAAATATTGTATCGTAAAATTTATGTCGGGACCCACATGGGTAAAACCCTACTCCCGATTGAAAAAGTTAAAACACGGAAAATGCTCGGAATAATCAAATTAGGTTAAAAAGGAGTTTTCCCGAGATTTCCGGGTTGTAAAAACTTAAAAACGGTTGAAGTAGGACAATTTCCGTTTATACAAAATAATTTATAATTACTCGGAAAATAATTTATCAAATCCATAAATAATTTATAAAATCATATATTAACATATAAATTAATAGAAAAATATAAAAATTATCTAAACTTTATTTAGACATATAAAATTAAAATTCTCAAATTTCACTACATTTAAACATCCAAACACAAATACCAATTAACAAATAAATCACCAAAATTCACATAATAATCACATAATATTTATTTATTGAGAAAAATAATTACACGTCATATCCTAGATATTACATCCCCCCTAAAAGGATTCTGTCCCCAGAATCACTTAAGCAATAACTAAGGGTACTATTTCACGCATATCACTTTGTAACTCCTAGGTTGACTTTTCAACCCTGGGTTTCTCCACAATACTCTTATTATATTTACAACTTTATAATTTAACACTTTCTCTCTCTTTTCTATGACCTCTATTTGACTCTTAACATCGGACAACTCTTCCTGAAGTTCTATCGGCTCATATTCTATCGCATGCCTAGAATTCTGGATTATACTTTTTAAACATTGCCACATGAAAAACATTATGAATACGTTCCATATGTAGGGGTAATGTCAATTTGTATGCCACCTTACCGACACGTTTCAAAATTTCAAAAGGTCCAACGTATCTAGGACTCAGCTCTCCTTTCTTTCTGATCTTGGATAATCCCTTTCACGGTAACACTTTTAACAATACTAAATCTCCTTCTTCAAACTCCATATTCTTTCTAGCTTGATCTACACATTTCCTTTGATGATCCTATGCTACACTTAGCCTTTTCTAAATAATCTCGACAACTTCCTTCATCTGTGGTACCAACTTTAGTCCAAGTATCTCACGTTTTCCAACTTCATCTCAATTTCTTCTAAAACCAATGGCACAAACACATAACATATCTTGAATTGTCTGGATCATTTTTTTTTTCACTTTGGCCGTCAATCTGTGGATGATAAGCTATACTCATATGCAGCTTAGTTCCTCAAACATTCTTGAAAACTTTTCTAGAACCTTGAATTAAATATTGAATTTTGGTCAAATCCTATAGACACTGGGACTCTATTACGAACTACTATCTCGTTCAATTACATGTGAACCAACTTGTCCAATGAAAATCTTTCATTATAAGGTAGAAAATGAGCTGACTTAATTAGTCTATCCACTTTAAAATCCAAAGCAATATGCTCCCATTTTGTTCTGCATCTCTAACGGTTGCAATAATCCACTAGGTCTCTGATACTCCGCTTTAATTCTTTGATATGCCTAACACCCACTAATCCATTATGAAATTTTCCTTTTTATATTTGGCCACCAATATTCTTCTTTAAATTCCTATATATCTTAACACTTCCTGGATAGATTGAATATTTATAATTGTGAGTTTCTTGTAGATTTTCATTATTTAATTCTGTCACTTGTGGCATCCAAGTTCTGGAAGAAAATCTGAGAATACCGTGATCATTCTTCTGAGTGCCTAACTTTCCTCCTACTAAACTCTTAACATCCTGATCTATTATCTCCTCTTGACATCTCTTTATTTTCTCTAACAACTTTGGCTGAAATGTCATACTGTACATCCTTACTTCTTTTGGATTATAAATTTCTGACTTCCAATTCCAACTTCTGAAATTTCATAGATAATTCTTCTGGTGCAGTCAACACATTCACTTTCTCCTTTTTGTTTATCGCGTTGCCACTACATTTGCTTTTCTCCATGAATACATTTTCAAAACTCGTATGGTCCATCTAAATCTCACACCTTTCTCCATACATATATTGTTTCCAAATCTTTTAAGCGAATACTAAACCTGCAAGTTCCAAGTCATGAGTAGGATACTTCTGCTCATGAGGTTTCGGTTATCTAGATGCATATGCAATAACTTTATTGTGCTGCATTAACATACAACCTAACCCCTTATGAGAAACATCACTATAGATTAAAACTCTATTTGATCATCTAGAAGTGATAAAACAAGTGTCGTGATCAATCTCTTTTCCAATTCCTGGAAACTTTCTTCATACTTTTCAATTCCATATAAACTTCTCAATTTTCCTAGTAAGCTTCGTCACCACATAATAAATATTATACTCCCATCCTTGCCACACTTACCTCTTATCTTGAAACATCTTTAAAAACTTCTTTACTTACCTTTGACCTCTAAATACTCCCAATATAAATACTCACACTTTACGACCCCACACTTATCACACACACACTTATAGGTTATTATCTTGGAAACGAACCATTCATTACTAGAGTAAATCAATCCACAAAGTGATAATTATTACAACCCAAAAGTAATTAAGTCTTACCGGGGAAATAACCTTTAAGTGAGGCTAGTCCGTCGGCCAAATATTTGTTTCTTATTCATTATCTTACAGAAGTCATACTTATAAATAAGCCAGACTAAAAATAAGTGAAAACCAATCCAACTTATTCGGTCTACCTATGGTACAACACCAAACATCCTACGGAACAGCTGACCATTTTCTACCCATTTCCTGGATGTGAGTTTCATGATAGGCATCTTGATTCACTGTTGTGTTATGTCAATTTAAGAAAACAAGTGTGAGCTATAATGCCCAGCATAAAAAAAATGTACAGTATGAAATGACTATATGATAAACTCAAGCAAAACGTCATATATGATAAATATGTTTTATTCAAAATAGTTTTCCTTGGTCATACACACCTTCTTTTGAAAATAATTCTTTAGGTAAACCCAGCACTAAGCTTGGGATACAGTATTGCATCATAATTCCAGTTAGAAGAATAGGACGTTTATTGGAGCCGCCGCTTATGATGATCAGTCATAATACGGGAAATAGTAACCTTTTCTACTAGTAGAAGGACGACACCTTTGTATCCCGATTATCACCCTAGCCGCATTCGGGCTACGTGTCCCATTTTGGGTATACACATACTTCACAAGTTCCTGAGTACACAGAGTACCTTCGCTTGTGGTACCTTTGGTAGTCTTCCTAGCATACATAGTACTAGAGTCAACCCCTCCCTTGTCCTTTAAAAGAATTCTATCATACCTCAAGAAATCGAACCACATCGAAGTTCCCCCAAGCGTTTTGCTTGTTTATAGAAACAGTTTCTTTTATTAGCGTATATATATATATATATATATATGTACTTTCGAAATTTTCGGAGGAAGTACTAAGGATGTGAATTGACCGTTGTCAACAGATAATTAAATAAGGGAGAGTTTCTTTTAAAACTATATTTAAAATATTTAAAATAAGTCGAGATAATATTTTTCCGACGATCAGAAATTATTCGAATGATTTTCCGAAAATCAGAAAGTATTTTAAATTAGGTTTTATGATTTTTAAATCATAAATAAATCATTAAATAAATAATTAATAATTAGATATTAATCGTTAAATAATTAAACCTCGAATAGTTATATTTTAAAAGAGTATTGAAATAATATTCCTCAACTTATTTATGTTTAAATAATTTAATAATCTTTAATATGTAATCGGAATTTGAAATAAATAATTGTTGGAGAATACTTCTCCCATAATAAATGAATAGTTAATTAATATATTATTCGAAAAAAAATATAGTTGAGGGAATACGATCTTTGAAAATCGTTAAAAGTTTGAGGTATTTAATGTTTTGTAAGTGGACGTTGAGTCCCTTAAAACGTAACTACTATGGACTTTAATCATCTTATAAATATCACGACCGACTCTCGGTCTTATAATTATAGGTCACGCTCGTGGCGGCGTTAAACATTTTACGATATATACGTATCGTACAACATCGCTACATTATGCGAAACTCAATTACTTAGTATCATGGCAAACATGGCATTTATGCAATCATGATAAAACAATCCTTTCACAACACAACAGTATACGGAGTTGGGTTTGTAAACTTTCCTGGGTATCTCGAGGTGGAGGATGCTCTAGGTTCCGCTCGGAAATCTATAACCATAAACACAAATCGTTTTGTTAGGTCCCGTTCTAATTTACGGCGACTCACACTCATGAGCTACTTATTATGCACCCTCTCAACTTATATTACTCTTATCATTTCTTTAAGTCCTTATTCACATTACGGTCGCTTCCTTTTTGGAAATATCTTAATTCCGTTTTCATTTTCATTGTCGGCTCCGCTTATGGATTCTACGGTTTTCTAATTGCGGGGTCTCGGCTCCGATATTTTTATAAAATTGAAAAATCATTATTTTCACTTGAAATTTTTATGGAAGTTAAGGAAATCTATTTAATACTCTCTGTAAAAATTTAATGATTTATAAATATTTTTAAGTCGATCCTTTTTACTTTTAAAGTTCGTAATTCGTAGCAGTTTTGTCGCATAAATCACTTTTAGTAAAACGGCCATAACGTTTGATCCGTAAATCGGAATCAAGCGATTCAAGTGCCTAAATGATTCTTATAACATTGTATATCATAATCAAGTGTTATTTTTCAAGAAACTACAGTTTATATCTTCCGGAAGTTCTGCAGAAACTTAATGTTACGTTTTGTTCATTTTAGCGAGATTACGGTTACGATCCGAGTTTCGTTTATGCCTTAAATCTTTATACTACCACCAAAAATCATCATATCATCATAAGCACACTAGATACTCTCTGTAACATCATGTTTTTGAGGAAACAACCATCAACCTCAAATCTACTTATCTAAACATTAAGATTACAACAATATATTCACGAAAACTAGGTTTAGAAGTACGTTGTTCAAGATTCTTGAACTTAAATCTTAAGTAAGGATGGGTCAAAGATTTATACCTTTATTGAGAGAGTGAGAGGGGTTCTTGATGATGGTAAAGTCTTGGGAGTGCTTGATAGGGTTTTTGGAATCTAAAACAACCATTAAAATCAAGAAACCAAAGAAAAGTTACTATTCATACTATTCACTATCATCTTTCTTGAATTTATTTCACCCATCAAACCTTGATAAAATGAGCTTAAAGATTTATCTTACCTTATTTTAGGAGGTATTGATAATTAATGGGGGAATTTTTTCTTGGCTAGAGCTTGGTGTTTTGAAAATGATTTCTTCTTTCTTTTTGATGAAGCCGAATGGAGAGTTTAGAGAGAGAGGGAGAGAATTTTATGTTTGCTTCTTTAAAATAATGCTTGTATTTGATTATTTATTCTCTATTATATTTCCTAGAATAGATTTATGTTGGCAAATCCTTGGACAAATCTTGCCAGCCCTTTCTAGATTACAAGCTAAGCTAGTAGTTTAGTCTTTAGCTTTACTATTCTCTAGCCTTATATGATCATCCTACAACCTTAGCTTACTATTTGATAAAGTAACCATGGTTACTTTTCTACCATGGTTAGTTAGTGCGATACATTTATTTAATCGTTAACGCGTTTGTTCGGTCGCTTAAACGTTTTTGTAATAATTTCTCGTAAACGGTTCGCGGCGTAAATCTTTTCGTATTTATTCTTTATATTTTGAAGTATCGTCCTTGGATATAAATCTGTAAGGTTTTAAATTCGTAATTATATTGTGATTCCCGTAATCCTCGATGATTCGTAAATATGGTCGTTTTTTAAAGTTCGTTTTCTTCGAAAACTAATAGCGTTTAGATACACTCATTTGGTACGTATAATCATAATATCAACTTCGAAACTCATTTTCTCATGCACAACATAGTGTGGGATAAAAAAATGTCCCTGTGTGTCAGGGTTACTATTCATTAAACATTTTCATAAAGTCTCAAAAATTCGAGTTATTACAGTCTTCCCCTCTAACAAGGATTCCGTCCCAGAATCAATTAGAAAATAGGTGGGGATATCTATTTCTCATTACGTCTTCTAGTTCTCATGTTGACTCTTCAACATTTTGATTTCTCCATAAGATTCTAACCAGCTTCACAGTCTTGTTCCTCAGCACTTGTTCTTTTTGGTCCATTATCCATACTGGCTGCTCAATGTAGGTCAGGTCTGGTTGTAAATCTACCTGCTCGTATTCTATCATATGTCGTGCATCTGCGTGGTACTTTCTTAACATTGACACGTGGAACACGTTATGCACCTGTTGCAAATTAGGAGGTAAAGCGAGCTCGTAAGCTAGAGTTCCTATTCTCCTCAAAATCTCAAAGGGTCCTATGAATCTGGGACTTAGCTTCCCTTTCTTTCCAAACCTCATCACTCCTTTCCATGGAGATACCTTCAATAGCATTGAATCCCCGACTTCATATTCTCTATCTTTTCTGGTCTGGTCGGTGTACTTCTTTTGTCTGCCTTGAGCTGCTACCAGTCTCCTCCTGATGAGTCCCACTATTTCCATGGTTTGCTGAACTAGCTCGGGTCATATTATCTTGTGTTCTCCAACCTCATCGCAGCATAGGGGAGAGCAGCATCTCCTTCCGTAAAGAGCTTCATATGGAGGCATTCCTATGCTAGCGTGATAGCTGTTGTTGTAAGCAAATTTGATCAGGGGTAAGTGGTCATTCCAATTCACTTTAAAGTCGATGGCATACACTCGCAGCATATATTCTAGGGTCTGAATAGTCCTTTCGCTTTGTCCATCAGTCTGGGGTGGTAAGTAGTACTCATGTTTAGTCTGGTGCCTACACATTCTTGGAAGCTTCTCCAAAATTGGGAATTAAACCTTGGGTTTCGATCTGACACTATGGCTACAGGAATGCCGTGTCTCACTACAATTTCCTTCAAGTAGATTTCCACCAACTTGTCTACGGTGTACCTTTCGTTGATTGGTAGGAAGTGCACGGACTTGGTCAGTCTATCTATGATAGCCCATATGGCGTCGTGATTGGTTTTCGTTCTCTGTAGGCCTGTCACAAAATCCATGGCTATATGCTCCCATTTCCATTCCGGAATTTCCATGGGCCACAATAGTCCACTCGGTCGCTGATGTTTAGCCTTCACTCTCTGGCATGTCAAGCACTTGCTGACCCACTCTGCTACTTCTCTTTTCATGTTCGGCCACCAATAATATTCTTTAAGGTCACGGTACATTTTTGTACTCCCCGGGTGTATTGAATATCTGGAGTTGTGCCCTTCGTGCAACAGCCCATCCTTTAACTCTTGCACATTTAGAATCCAAATTCGGGACGCATACCTCATGATCCCTTTCTCTTCCTTCTCTCATCTTACTTCCTTGCCGGTCAATGTTCCCCTTTCTTCACTCATCTTCTTTTCCTGACACACTCCTATCTTTTCAGTCAGTTTCGGCACTAGCTTAATCACAAATAATCCTTCTGTTCCTTTACCGGTCATTCTCACATCAATTTCTATCTTCTTAAATTCTTTAATTAACTCCTCAGATGTCATTATCATTTTGAGTCTTTCATTCCTACTAAGGGCGTCAGCCACCATATTGGCTTTACCCGGGTGATACAAAATTTCACAGTCGTAGTCCTTAATCAACCCTAACCACCTCCTATGTCCCATATTTAGTTCCTTCTGAGTAAAAATATATTTGAGGCTCTTATGGTTTGTGTAAATCTCGTATTTCTCGTCGTATAGGTAGTGCCTCCAAATTTTTAGGACAAATACTATGGCTGCTAATTCTAGATCATGTGTTGGGTATCTGATCTCATACTCCTTCAATTGCTGAGAGGCATACGCGATAACCTTCCCGTACTGCATAAGCACACATCCTAGTCCTTTATGCGATGCGACGCTGTATATCACAAACTCTTCCTTTCCATCGGGAAGAGCGAGCACTGGTGCTGACACCAGTCTCCTTTTCAGTTCCTGAAAGCTTTCCTCACATTTCTCTGTTCATACAAACTTTTCTGTTTTCCAGGTAAGTCTAGTCAGTGGGCTGGCTATCTTAGCAAAGTCTTGCACGAATCTCCGGTAATATCCCGCTAAACCCACAAAACTCCTAACCTCTGTTGGGGTAATCGGTCTTTCTTAGTTGGATATCGCCTCTATCTTGGCGGGGTCAACTAAAAATCCTTTGCTACTCACCACATGCCCTAAGAACTGAACTTCCCTTAACCAAAACTCGCATTTCGAGAACTTGGCATATAATTTCTCATTCCTCA
Organism: Apium graveolens; assembly: GCF_009905375.1. Lineage (NCBI taxonomy): Eukaryota > Viridiplantae > Streptophyta > Magnoliopsida > Apiales > Apiaceae > Apium > Apium graveolens. The sequence goes on along the minus strand of NC_133652.1, from coordinate 128,166,479 downwards.
AGATCTCTAAGACTATCCTCAAATGTTTTTGCATGTTCTTGCTCTGTCTTTGAGTAGATTAGAATATCATCTATAAAAACTATCACACATATATCTAGGTACTTTTTGAACACTCTGTTCATCAAATCCATAAAGGCCGCAGTTACATTGGTTAGTCCAAATGACATGACTAAGAACTCATAGTGCCCATACCTAGTGCAAAAAGCAGTCTTTGGTATATCCTCAGGTTTGATTTTCAATTGGTGATATCCTGTCCTCAAATCTATTTTGGAAAAGTGTACATCACCTTTGAGTTGGTCGAATAGGTCATCAATCCTAGGGAGAGGGTACCTATTCTTAATATTCAGCTTATTCAACTCTCGGTAGTGTATGCATAATCTCATACTACCGTCCTTTTTTCTTTACGAACAGTACTAGCGCTCCCAATCGCGATACACTGTATCTTATCATCCCATTATCTAATAACTCTTGCAGTTGAGAAGCTAGTTCCTTCATCTCAACTGGGGCTAGTCGATAAGGGGCCTTGGATACTGGTTCCGTTCCTGGTGCTAATTCTATAGCAAATTCTATTTCTCTATCGGGTGGCAATCCTGGTAAGTTCTATGGAAACACATCCACAAATTCATTCACTATGGGTATGTGCTGTATGTTAGGAACTTCCTTCTTAGTATCCATCACATAATCCAAATAGGCCTCGTTACTTTTCTTTAACAATCTTTTTTCCTGTAGCATGGTCAGAAATTTCTGGGTCTGTTATTGACCTCTAAACACTACTTCTTTTCCATTTTGCACTCTTATCTTCACCCTCTTCCGCTCACAATCTATTTGCGCTCCATTATTGGATAACCAATTGTGAGTCCCTTAACAATGCAACAAGAATTACAGAAGGGGGTTGAATGGAATTCTTGAAACTTTTTCAAAAATAAAATTGTTCTAACTTATATATATATATATATCAGTGTGAATTGATTTGCAGAGTGCGGAATAATAACTTGAAATGAATCAAAACACAAGTAATTAAAAACACAAGTCTTTAAAAACTTTCTGGTGGATTTGACTATATCCACCAGAGATATATAATATATCAAGAGAACTCTGTGTAGCAATTAGCTCACAGCTACTTATAAATTGTCAACAACTAAGATTGTAGAGAAATGCTAAGAATACAGCTTACAAATGTTTCTCTCTTGGTTGCTTATTTAAATGTTCTATTTGCTACTTCTTGGTTTATATATCACCAAGATTACAAAGTAATAAGACAGGATAATAAAACAAAAACGATCAAGTCTAATACTATGCTACTTCATTACTCTATTCCAGCATCTTTGAATATCTTCATAATAGCATAGAAATGGCAATGCTTCTTTGTTCTCTAAAACCCAGTTGAATAGGCTTCCACATTCCATTTGCATACACTCGACGCATGTGACTGTGTTGTCACTATCAACAGATGTTTAAATTCTTTATCCTTCGGGTTCATGATCATCCGTCAAGTTCATGATCATCCTTCGGGTTTTCTTGTTGATCATCCGTTGAATGGCATTGTTGTTTATCCGTCGGGTAGCAATCTGGCACTTGACTTCATTTCATTTATGCAGAATTGCAAGACATCATCTATGTACAATTAATCAACCTATTCTGCATATCTAGTTAAAGTCAACATGACTTGAGTACTACTACAGAATCTAAACAATGTGTATGCAGAAATGTGCTACAGACTTATTGTTACATAAGTTACTCACTCGATGGATAATAAATCATCATCCGTCGGGACTATATTGAGTTATCCGTCGGGACTATAATCCTTATCCGTCGAGTGCTACATTTTTCACTAAGTAAAATCTACCAAGGTGTTTTGTTAATGAAATCATCAAGTACACAACATATTCACAACAATCTCCCCCAATTTATGTCTACTAGAATTGTAGCCATAAATTAAGAGAAACTTGATGATAACAAAACACCCTAAAAACACAACTTTGTAAGTAAGTAGATAAAACTGTAAAGTGCTTCTATTAACAAAATGTACAAAGTTTAGCTCACAGTCATTTTCAAGGTGCTCCTCTAGCCTGAGCAGATTTATCTAGTTCGTTGAAGGTCTAGATCTCTTTCCAAACTTTCTGTTGTTTTCTTCTATCTGATTTTGGAGCTGTCTGTGGAATTCCAGTTCATCAGATTCTGAGAGATTTAGCTTTTCTTGCATCTCCAAAAGAGTCTCATTGCTAGAGATGCTCAATTGGTCTTCTAATCTGAAAAATATTCTAACTCCTTTGTCATCCATGAACTCCATCAGCCAGTAGGGCCTTAGATGCACTCTTCTCCCTGTGTAAGGTTAGAGTCTTTGGGAGTGCATCTTTAGCTCTAATACTCCTCAGTTCTTCAATCTTCTTTAGAACCAGTCTTCTTGCAGTTATATTGAACCCAAAGTTTTTCTTGAAAGATGAATAAACTTTTATCAGTACAACTTGGCTTTCTTGAAGGATCTTGTGAAGTGGCCATTGAATCTCCTTTCCTCCCTTGTACTTGAAAACTAACCTTTCAGGTAGATTTCTATATGCATCAATCCCTCTCACTTCTTCTAGTTCATCTAGATAGAGATTTAGATCAGAGAATTCCTTGATGTCACACAAGTACATGTAATCTCCCTTGTTGACTTTAGATTGAGCTTTGACTAGAGATTTGGATTTGAGAGGTGACAACTTCACTTTCTTGACTGCTCTTGACTTTGTTTTCTTTGGCTTGTTAAGGATGGGCAGTTTGAAGTCAGGAATTGGTAGGCTCTCCCAGTCTATTGGTTCATCCTTAGGCACTATAGGTTCACCATGAATGTTCCTGTAAGGATCCACCACCTTGATGTCTTCAAATACCACAGAGGGTTTTGATGCTTGAGTTGTAGTTGGAGTGGATTCCTTGGGAAACTGATCCTCCAATTCCTTACCAACAAAGTTCAATTTCCTTTTGGTTCTTTTGGCCAATTCCTTGTATCTCTGAGATTTCTTCTGTTGAGGTTCAACTTGCTTCTTTGGATCTTGAGATTCAGTGATTTCAGATGGCGGAGCAGGAATCTTTTGTGCTGGTTTCACAGCTTGTAGCTTGGCCAAGATAGCAGCTTGCTCTTTCTTTTGTTTAGCCCTTTTGGCATCTAGAATAGCTTGCTTCTTTTCTTGCTTCAATCTTGCCTTTTTTTCTCTCTTTGCTTGAGCAAATTGAGGATGTCCAACCTCCACACAAATTTCTTTCTCATTTCTGAAAACTTTAGCAATTCTCCTTTTTAAAGCTGAATCAGCTGGATCCTTTAGAAGGCAATTGATCTTGACAGAAGCTTCTTCTCATCAGGCTTAGGTGTCTCATACACTGTATCCAAAGGGTTCTTTAATGATGATTTTGGATAGTTCACCCTTGGCTTCAGAATTATTTCAGCCTTTGGAGATTTGATGCAGGATGGTTGTCCTCTTTCCAGATAGTTCATGCTCATTTCATTCATAGAGATCTGCTTGACTTGAGAGTGATGAATGGCTGACTTTTCTGGCTTCTTTACTAGCCTAAACTTCTTTTGTATGTCCTCATCAATTTTCTCCTAGTTGATTGGCTTCAACTACTCCTTTTCAGCTTCTCTTAAATTGGCTGCTGCTTCATTGATCAGATCAATACTGTCTGTTACTGGTGGCTTGGTGAAAGCAATTGTAGGCATAATTACTTTACTGATTTGAATTTGAAGCTTCTCCCCCTCACTTGGTCCTTTCTCCCCCTTTTTGTTATCATCAAGTTGAGTAGAGGAGGAGGTTTGTGCAACCTCCAGTTTTCGAAGCAAGTCTGTTTGTTGAGCTTGATGAAGATGAATGGTTATTAGAGATGCTTCCATAGCTGACATTCTTGTATCTAAGGAATCTATCTTTGTGGCAAGATCAGAATTTTTCCTAAGTTGTCTCTTGATGTCAAGCATTGTAGCTTCTGGAAGCTTAGAGTCCATCTTATCAGAAATAGCCTTTTTCATCTCATCAATATCACCCTTGATGGTGTTGACATCTCTAGCATGTTGGAAGCCTTGAATCTATTTTAGTTGCAGAGAAGCAAGATGTGCTTGAAGGAGCTTCTTGGTGTTGGCATTTTTAGTGGTTTGAAGAGCAGAATTTGTCTGATTTATGAGTTGGATCAGGGTTGTCTTGAAGTAGTGTTCATCACAATATTTTGAAAATGCCCATGATGGCATGCCTGATCTTGACCTGGAACCTACTTCTCCCCCTATGTCCAATGGATCTTCTTCACTATCTCCACCTTCATATCTAAATAAATCTGTTGAACCACCAGTCTCATAATTAACATCACCAGCTGTAGAGGGAAAAGCTGTGATGGCATCCTTAGCTCTTAGCATTGACTGAGTGGTATGCACCAAATTGAGCATCCTTTCTGCATTGTCATTGCCATGTTCAGCTAGAAGTTGATAAGCTGGAACAGGGTGAGTAAATGCCTCAGCATCAAGGGAGGTGGAATCTATAACAGCTTGAGGTTGCTGAGATAGTCCCACCCTGTCTGCGTCCTGGACATTCATTAACTCACTAGCAATGACATTCATCCTTATAGCTCCTGTACCTGCATTTCTCACTTGTTTTCTTTTTTGTTGCATCAAGATCTCACCCTGGCTTCCCACCCTTACACCCTCACCTTCACCATCTAAGGTGGGACTCCTTTAACTCTCTTTTACCAATCTTGAAGAAATGGATTGCATATTTTCACTCTTTTCCTCTCCTTTTTCTTGGGAGCAACCCAGACTCTCACTCATAACACTCTCTTCCCTCAATCCTAAGAGTGACTGTACAACCACTAAGTCTTCTGCACTAGAGATAATAGATGAAATTTGAAGTTGTGCAGAGACACCCGACGGATTAGAAATATCCATCGGGTTAGCAGTTTGACTATCCGACGGATAAATGCTGTTAAGCTTATCCGTCGGGATACAATCACTACTCGACGGATGAGCAATATCCATCGAGAGAGTAGAAATGAATGAACTTGGAATTGAAACTATTGTGTACTTTGTGCTGATTGATGAGATTTTGGGCACAGATGTTTCAACAGTTCCTGAAAGAATTGGCAAGTGAGCCAACAAATTATCCAAAAGATGATGCTCACTTGCACTATATTTTGGCTTCCCCAACAAAGTTAAAGAAGGGGAATCAGGAATTGATGTGTTGATCATGTCCACATCCAGAGAGTTTGTGGGAGAATTTGGTGTTTGAGGTGCTTCTATAACTAATGATTTTGGTTGTGACTCCATATTTATTGGAGCCACATCAAGCTGAATTTGTGAAGGTGCAGTGACTGTGTCTTTAGCACCAGTTTGCACAGTGTGCAAATCCTGTGCATCCCCAAAGGTTTTAGATTTCTTCTTTTTGGCACAAGTTTGGGGTGAGCTAGTGTCCCTTACCCATTTGGCCTGTGCTCTTGGCTGAGAGCTTTGTTCAATAGCCACATCCTTTTAGGAGGATACAACTAGAAATGAGCTTTTATCCTTATTAATCACTGCAGTTTGTTGGGAAACTGCAGTGTGGCTAGGCTGGGAGCCACTCAACTCTCCATCCTTATTCTTAGGGTTTCTTTGATGTTCACCCTGTCCCTCACCTACCTTACCCACCTTCACACTCACCTCTTTAGTTTTGGTGGATTTTACAACTGACATCTTTTGAGAGATACCAGAGGGGGCTTTCTTTGATTTGGATTTTGAAATTTTTGATGATTTAGTAGCTTGGGTAGGCAACTGTTGGGTCATTGACACAGTTTCCATTGCTATACTGGAATTCAAATAAATTTGTGAGGTTGGAATAGTAGGGACAGATGAACTTACCTCACTTACGTGAGGTGCTTCCATTACAGGAAAATTGAAGAGTGGCCTCTCCTTGTGATGATTTGCCCTATTCAAATCTGCAGTAATTCTTCTCTCTTGAACCCAACAATCTAATTTATTGTTTGGGTTCTCAAGCACAATTTTCTCAGAGAGGTGGTTAGCTAACATCATGAAAAATCTAGCATAATAAACATTTTTACCCCTCTTATTAAACTCCCCTAATTTAAACCCCAACTCAAACAAAACAAGATCACAAAAATTAAAGAACTTATCTGTAACTAGCATGTAGAGCATGTTGAGCATAAAAATATTGACAGAATCAAAATTACTGACTTTACCAGAAAAGACCTTGGTAACTACATCACACATGAAACTCTATTCTTTCCTAAGACCCAACCTCCTAATATCACTTAACTTAGAAGTAGAGAGTACATAGTTCATGGAATTAAGCATATTAACTATATTAGTGTCTGTGTGTGGTGAGGTCACGGTATTATCAGGAATCTTAAAACATGCTTTGATAACATCACTATTAATACAGAATTCCTTACCTTTAATGGTGAGTGTGATGGTCTTATCTGTCAAGTTGTATGAAGTAGTAGTCCACATCTCTTCAACAACCTCACAGAAGATGGTGGGTGATTCTAGCATTGCATAGCTGAGTTTGTAGTTCCTCACAAAATCCATCACTTTGTGGTAGTCACTTGAATGTTGAATCCCCTTGTTTCTAGAGCCGTGAAGTTGTTCTTCTCATAGATGTATCCAATTTGTGATATGATCTTGATTACTGGTGCCATTGTTAGAGAGTGGAAATTGCAGATATAGAGATGCTAATTGCTTTTGAGAAAGAGAGAATTTAGAGCAGATAATTTGAGAATGATAAAAGAAAAGCAATGGAAATGAAATAAGCTTTTATACTTTCTCAAAAATAACTGTCAAAAAATAATAAAGTAAACTAAAGTAACCAATGAAAATTGCCTAAAATTGCCGTTTAAAATTAAACTGTAAAAATTCCATCAATTATCCGTCGTGTTATGCTTACAAACTGTAAGTATACTCAGATGGATAATGTTCAGGAAATTAACGGCTAAGATTAAGACAATTCGACGGATGAGGATAAACTGTTATCCGTCGAGTTATAAAATATTCCAGAAAAATAATTGATTTTTATTTACAAGCAATATTCCGACGGATGATCAAACTCGATGGATAAAGATCATCCGTCGAGATGTAAATTTTAACTTAGCCAAAATTTCATCTTAGACTAAAAAATCAATTAAATTTATGGCTGCATAACAACCTGCAAATTATTTGAAAAGATTTAAGAATAATTAAGCATACCTAACTCACTTACCAACCTTGAGAAGGTGGATTCATCCAGTGGCTTAATAAAAATATCTGCAAGCTGCTTTTCACTTGGAACAAAATGTAGTTCCACAGAACCATTCATTACATGTTCCCTTATGGGGTACTTGATGTCTATGTGCTTTGTCCTTGAATGTTGTACTAGGTTTTCAGTGATGGCAATTGCACTTGTGTTATAACATAAAATAGGAATCCTCTCAACTTGCAGACCATAGTCTAGCAATTAATTTTTCATCCACAAAATCTGTGCACAGCAACTGCCAGCAGCAATATATTCAGCTTCAGCTGTAGAGGTAGAAACTGAATTTTGCTTTTTACTGAACCAGGACACAAGCTTATTTCCTAGAAATTGACAGGTTCATGTTGTACTTTTTCTATCAATTCTACAACCTGCATAATCTGCATCTGAATAACCAGTTAGATCAAAACCAGAATCTCTAGGGAACCAAATGCCAAGTTTTGGTGTTCCATTGAGATATCTAAAAATTCTCTTAATAGCTATTAAGTGAGATTCTCTAGGATCAGCCTAAAATCTAGCACACAAACATGTAGCAAACATTATATCTGGCCTACTAGCTGTTAAATACAGAAGTGAGCCAACTGTAATACCCCCAAATCCGGGGTCGGGGATCCGGGTTGTCACGAGTTCCATTTCCCTTAATAACACCCACTCTTAATAAATAATCAACTACTCTGTACTGTGACCCCACAATAAACACACACACCACAAGTTATAGTCTCAGAGATGAATATCCAAAAATAATCACAAGTCGTTTTATTCCACAATTATATGCCAATACACCTTAAACAGGTTTCTGAATAAATTTACATTTCTTTGCCATTATTACAATTCATAAATATACATAATCTGATACATCAAAAGTTGAAAGCCTAGCCTATTGGTAGTTCCTACCTCAGCTACAGCGACATCAACGCCTATAGGAAACTGCGGAACGTTTCCTATCCGCTCGCGAATTGGGAGCTTGGTCATGTTCATCTTGTCTATCTGATGTTGTATGATGAAAGAAGAAAGCAAGGGTGAGCAGCAAGCCCACCAAAATAATATGTATAATGATTAACAATATATGAGCCTTCTCATAGTACTCATGAAGGTCTTGGTCAAAAGAAATGAACCAAGATGATATCTTAATGCGATGAAGTCGCAAAATATTCAGTATATATATACATATATACTTTTCAAAATATTGGAAGTCCTCTTCCATGCATAATACACACAGAGTTCCAGTGTATAACTGTATAAAAATATCGTTGCAAGGTGATCTCATATATCTAACCTTGTCTCAACATTTTTCTGAAAATCTTTGTCATGCATAAGATAATCATTTACTAGATATAAGTTTAAAAGATGAACTCATTACGGGAGTTTGCCGCGCCAGGAAGACCACTTACGATGATCAGTCGTAGTAGTACAACCCCACCATTTTCTACATGTAGAGGAGAACCTGTCGGATTTACTTGTCAACCGAACACTGAACTCCTAAGGAATGGACCGCCTTAGCGGAACTTCCAGGCCATTTGGGCCAATATAATAAGGCTGGGCCGGCGCCACTCGACCACTTACGCCACTCCTAGTTCAGATGAAATCCATGACTCTGAAACGTAAAGCTCGTTCCCCCTTCCCCAAGTAGAAACTTGTTGATACGGCTCCACCAAGAAGTCGTATCTAGTTGGAAAGGAAAACTCACCGATATTTCCCAGGCGATGCCTGTTAATGGATTAACTTGTTCCAAGAATTTTACTTCCCGAGTGTTGGGTAAGTAATCAATTCATTTATCAAAGCAGCAACCTTGTTGCGAATATAAAACACACCACAGAGCCGGATCCCTCAGGTTTTGAGTGAGTATTTAAATCCCCTTAAAAAGGAAGATCTTAAATATAAAAATGAGTTTTGGGATCCGCTCTAACTTTTAAAAATCATTTTGAAGACTCGAAAACACTTTATAGAGTGTTTGGAGTAAAGCTGATTTAATGAAGTAAATCAGTCCCCAGAATATTTAGAAAATGACTGAATATTATTATTTAAATAATATTCCCATAAAGAATAATCTTTATAAAAATAATTGAAGTAGAAGTATTAAAACTTATACTTGAAATGGATACCAAATAACCAAAGATATACTTATATGAAAGTACTATCTTTATTTGAATAATCGAAAATAAGTTTGATTATTGACACCTTATTCTTTAATAAAATAAAGAATATATCTCAGCAAATAATCGGAGTCATAGATCCTCAAATGAATATTCAAATAATATTTATTAAATAATATAAACTGAGTCATAAGCCCTCGAATGAATATTCAAATAATATTCAGATAATAAAATAAAAGGAGTCATAAGTCCTCGAATGAATATTCAAAATAATATTCATTTAATATAAAGGAGTCATACGCCTTCGAATAATATTCGAAATAATATTCAATAATAAAATAAAGCTAAAGTTATCGAATAAACCTTATTCGATTAATAGTTTTGAAAACTATGACCATATATATATATATAAGTATATATAGATATATATATATATATTTATATCCATATATACAAAACCTACTCGGGATCCTCGACTCCCGGTTTTAGAAAATGTTTTCACCTTTGGTCCCTATACTAAGTGTATATGCAAGTTACCGCTATCCTCTAGCATAGGTATTATCAACTGAATCAACAATTATATATGGAAAGAATATGAAACAGGCATGCATATATATACCATAGCAGCATGCTTCAATATATTGTAATATTGCTAATATAAACATCATGCATCTATCGCAAGATAATGCATATACATATATACATCACAACAACAGTATAACGGGTAGAAAACTTGCCTGAGCGACTTGGGGTGATAAAAGGCTCGGGACGAGTCTGGTAACCTATAAACAACAAGTAAGTTGGAATTAAGCCAAAGTCACTTGTAAATCTATACATTAACCAACTTAGACTCTAACGCTCGCTTTGCGCTTACTGATTCTCTTAAGTCACTCGAGTACCCTCGGCTCCACCATTTTTAATAATTTAACTATTACGAGTTTTAAGGCGATTCCTTCGCGAGTGTCTTACCAACTGCCTGACACACTTACCATAAATGTTTCATACATTAATTAACCCTTTTTGGTCTTTAACCTATGTTTCAAAGTAAAGCGAGGGGAAAAGTTTCGTTCGCCAAATGCCGTTACTTGAAACGGTCGTTTCTCCTAAACCGTACATCGGAATCAAACGAACTACATATCAAAACGAAGCTCATAACATGAACTATCTAAACATGGCAATGGTCAAAATCTAGCAGGGTGTTATCGGGTCCAAATGTTATGAACAAAAGCAGTCTAAAGTAAATCGGACATTACGACGGCTATGTTTACGCGATTACCAATGTTTAAACTACTCCAATTAACCACCAACCAACTCATAACCATCAATACAACAAAACTTCACCTAAACCATACCACATCAGTCCATAATCTCCAAGGTTTTCAACTCAAACAACCACAATCAAGACCTATGAACTATAATCAAGCTTCAATTACCAAAACACTTTCAAATCAAACCAAACTACTAATAATCACAATCCATGCTTCTCATTTCACAAAACCAACCATTAAGCTTACTAACAAATAAAGTAAAGGCTAGGGTTTGAAGTTTATACCTTCCTTGGGAGGTTTTAAGTTGCTAGGAAGCCTTAGGGAGCCTCCTACAAGCTTGATCTTTCCAAAGAAATCAAGAACACAAAGTTAGGCTTTGAAGTTTCTAAAAGTCCGATTTAAAGAACTATAAAAATGAGGGTCTTACCATGATTATTTGGACGAGACTTGTGAACAAGAGTTGTAGGCCATCTCAATACCTTTCCTATGAGCTATAGAACACAATATTTGAGTGAGAAATGAAGGAGATACAGCAGTTTTAGTGTTCTGGTTCTGTTTTGGCCGAGAGCATGAAGAACAATGCCTTGGTTTCTTTTTGATTTTGATGAAAAATGATTTGCTTGGTTTGGTTGGTTTGATTTTTGTGTTTGTTTTAGTAAATTACCTAGTTGCCCTTGATTTTGTGTGGTTAAAAAGCCACCACATCTCCTTCCTTCCCATGTCATGCTTGTGTCATCCTCATGATGTCATCCTCCCCTCCTTGTCCTCTTCTCATTGGTTGGGTGACATCATCCTCTCTAATCCCTTTGATTAACTTCCTAATTGTTTGCCTAATGACCGCTGATCTGTTATACTGTTCGCTTAACTTTCATTTTCATTTATCGTTTGAGGGATCATACCCGGGATCTTATTACTTAGGTTCCCTTAACCTTTCTCAATACATTATATTCCTTTTTATGATCCTCTATTATAATCCTTTAATTTAAATCCTTTTATCCTGTTACCTTATACTCAATTCTTTCCGTATCTATTGGATTTCCGGGAAAAATCAAAGTGTTCGGATTTGGATTCTGACGATCTTTACATACACTTATATCCCATATAAAGTACTAATAAAATCTCAGAATATCCATATCAGAACCCCTACATAGTGTGGCATGAAAAGTTTTCTCATTCAGCTAAAACACTATTCACAAGGGTTACAAAAAGTTCAAAATTTTGGGAGTTATTACAGTCTCCCCTCCTTAAAAGGATTCCGTCCCGGAATCAGATAGAAAACAGTTGGGGATGCTTTTCTAGCATTGCACTTTCTAACTCTCAAATAAATTTTCCCACATTGTGGTTCTTCCATCAAACTCTGAATAGTTTGATAACCCTTCTCCTAAGCACTTGTTCCCTTTTCGATCTATAACCCTTTCTGGTTGCTCCCTATAGGTTATGTCTGGTCGCATGCCTATGCGCTCATATGCCCCTATTTATCTGGCATCCGAATTACATTTTCTTAACATTGATACGTGGAACATATTATGAACTTGCTACATATTCGGGGGTAGGGCTAGCTCATATGCTATCTTCCCAATATGTCTTAATATATCCAAGGGTCCAACAATTCGTGGACTTAGCTTCCCTTTCTTTCCGAACCTCATCCTTCCTTTCCAAGGGAATACCTATAACAATACTAGGTCCCCCACTTCCTATTCCTTGTCCTTTCGTGTCAAATCAACATACTTCATGTTCCCATCTTGGGCTACTACCAGCCGTCCTCTGATTAAAATCTATTATATCCTTGATCCTTTGGACTACTGCGGGTCCGAACATCTTGCGCTCTACAACTTCATCCTAACATAAGGGAGATCGACATTGTCTTCCCTCAAGGATCTCATAAGGCGATATCTCAATACTGACATGTGATCTATTATCGTAAGAAAACTCAATCCGTGTTAAGTGATCATTCCAAATTCTTTCAAGTCTATCGCATGGAATTTTATCACAGCTTCTAGCACTATAGCTTTGGCGTCTCAATATCCATTCTTTTCCAGTTCGTAATCGCTACTACCTTCCGTTCCTAATATTATACTGGTTATACTTTTGCTCGTTAGCGTACTATAACCTTTTAATAACCACGTCAACCTTAGTATCACGAATGTGTTCCCATTCCGCATACTACCACCACTTTATTACTCCTTTTCCAGTTGTTTCTATTTTCCAAAATTTGATCAATCAAATAGAAGTAAAGGAATTTGTTGAGAGATCACTATGATCATGAACACTTGTTATATCGCATAGTTAGTACAGAAGGTGGCCAGCCTTTAGTACTTGACAAGTAATTTAAACAATAGATGGTATCCTACTAGGCTTCTATCACACAGATAGATAGTCATTCAGCAATACCTCCCCTTTCTGGAAGGGTTGTTCTTCTCAGCTTACAAGAAATGAAAAGAAGAGAAAAGAACGAATTGAAGAGAATTGTATATATGAAAAATATACTGCCACAAAATATCTGGCTTGGAACCTACCTCTGAACTATAGAGGTTTGTCATAGGAGAACAAAACATATATGTATTTATATCAGCATCAAGTATTATAGCATCGTATTTCCCATGCCTAAATATTTCTATTCCGTCCATCATTCTATGGACCCATGCTCTTCCTCGAGCTTATACACAATCACCTTTGAAACTCCCTCGATATCGAAAATCGAATCTGGGATCTCATTCTAGACATCATCGTTACTAGAATTCTATGCTTGCACCGTAACCTTCCTCGTATAATAATACGACTCTCTATTGATAAGAAACAATAAATATTCAATAGGTAGATACTCTACTTAATTAGTCTATCAATGTTCTATCAATGATAACTTATACACTACCATGACCCGATTAGTGGTACTCAATCTCAACACCCATTCCAATACAACTCTCACGGTTGTAATCAACTCATTACTCGCAGAATCATTACTGCATTACTATGGTCCACCACTGACCTACTGTCGTCATTCACCTTTCCATAAAATCTTAATATCTAACCATACGGAGTCCATACATGTCGTATCAAATCCTTCTAAGGAGGTAACATAATCACCATTCATGATTCATGAAGAACACTCCTGATCCTGACATACATACATGACATGAAGCAGATAAAAGTGCAGAAGAGTTTCAATCAAAGCAACAATAGCAGGTTAATACCATTCTTAATCATACGCCCTAAATAGAAGACTTAACTCAAGGGTTCATCTAGTCCTTTTTGAAACATGGTCCTGGCTTATCTCAAGATAGGACCTTCTAAGATAGATAGCCCGTTCATGGCGATTACACGAATTAAACCTTTACCAACTACTATTACGGTTGGGTATTGCACAGTCATCAGGAGGAATGTCAATCTTCCAAACCATAATATAACCTTCACAGTTTTAACCATCATCACTGTATTCTTTTGGCACAAGCGCCTATAATTATCCTCTTACCTTTAAAAAGTCGGCCACCTCTTTAGCCTTTCCTGATAGTAAAATTTCCTTACAATCAATGTCATTTTAACCACCTCCAAATAAATTTTCTACCTTATTTCAATCACAGCTTATGTGAAAATGCTTTCCTTAAAATCTGACGAGTAAAAAAAAATCACCATTTTTTTTTCATAAGTTATTGCCTCAGTCTTTAGAGGTTAATCACTGTCATGACTGACTCTCAATCATAATTAGAACATCTTTTATCTTAAGTCCTAATTGCCCTGAACAATTTCGACCATTACTGGTTCGATCCATACTTTCTCGTGGTTTAACACGTGCCCTACTTGGAAACATTATAATTATGTCATATTTCCTTTATCAACATTTTTATTCTTGAGAATTTCGAATATTTCCTTTCTCCATGTAAAACCTCTAAGGTTATCCTTTAATCGTTCCTCCTGTATTCCCTATATACAGGGCATATCAAAATACCACTTACTAATACTAGAACCATTGTCTATATACTTCTGAAGAATTTCTCCACTGATCCTTAAAGGTTATTATTACCTTAATCCTTTCCAATTCATACTGTCAAAACTCATACTATCCCTATTAAGGGTGAAATTCCAACCTTTATGCATTCCCCGAGGATTCATTTTAAGTTACCGATGTTCTATCCTTAATTCCACCTTTAAAAGGTACATGCATCCTTCCATGGATAAATCAAGTCATATATCCCTGATAAGGGTATCTTATTCAATCATTCCCACCTCGATAGTATATGCCTAATTTCACAATAACATCTGTATTCAAAATGAGGTCAATCAATATGGCCTCCAAAAGATAAGAACGGTTATCTGCTTTTCTTGCCTGATTCAGTAATGATAATAGGGATGTTCTAGAAGATGTTTGTCGTGTTCAACGTGAACCTTTTAGTTCTAACTACTCATTTACCTCTTTTATTTATCTCAACAGTCATCTCAATGTTGGGATATCTTTCATACCTGGCATCTCCCTTTCTGGGTATCAAGCCACCGGTCTTACACTTCACATTCTTGAAGGTCACTTCCTTCATCCAATTTTCCTAATTTCTTACTTCCTTGTCTCCTCAGTCTATCCGCGTCTCATTGTTTATCCTTCGAACTATCTCAATGTTTCCTCGAATCCTCCCAACTTAAAGGGGATAAAATATATGCATCTCTTATGCCTTCAACCGTCAACTTTAACTCATGGTGAATCACCCTCATCCTGACGATCATATACTTTTCTATTTCTATTAATATGAGTCTTTAGGGTTTCCTCATACCCAACTCCCTTATCATTCCTCAAACTCTGTTGCCTTTATATTCCTTTCCACTTCAATTCCTTTTTATTTTCCTTTCTCTTATCATTATTTCATGAACCAACACAACACAAGCATTGATTTCAAATATCCCGTCATTCTGGATTCACGTCTTCAGAACGAATCTTAACAACTTTTACAGCTTAGATTCATAATTCATCATACTCGTCTGCCTTTGTTCTGGCTCTAAAGCTTTTACACTATCTCCATAACCTTGGGAAGTACTTTCCTGAAAACAATTGACTGAACTTAAATCAGTTTATTATAATCTCTTGCTCCGTGCCTTCCTTGGCCTTTCACCAGCGGGTGGTCTCTCTCTTAGGAGGGTAAGTGACAAAAACAGTCTTTTGTGATTCGTCAATCATTCAGAATCTCAAATGATTCCTCTATTTCCTTTAGCCAGGCTCTTGCCTCGACTGGGTCAACCTGTTCCTTGGAACTCTGAGAGCTTAGAGACTTACAGGTCCTGAAAGAATTTCCTATCGCATTGTTTCCTCAAGGTGGTGGTTGGGGATAATAGTCTAAGTTCTGTCTAGACAGGTCCATGAATTGCCGTATAGGAGTACCGTCTCGGGTCTCCTTTCCTTACTCGACTTTCTGTTTCCTTAGTATGACATGTTTCATCCTACTCCCCATAATTGGGGTCATCTTTTAATTTAAAATCCTCATTTTCCACTCCATTATGTCATGGGTTCCTTCTATCTTGATGGCGACCTCCCTGACTATCACGTTCAGGGTTTGCTCTAAATCTTATTCCTCAAACTATGGCTCTCATCTAAGTTCTCATCCTTACGCTCTTGAACTTTCGGAACCCAAATTCTATAGGAATACCTCATTATTCCCTTATCATCTTTCTCTGGCATCGTATGCTCTTTTCCAATAATTCGGTCTCTATTGCAATCTCAAACAGCTTTTCGGTACCGGCTCCGGTTACCTTCACTACTATTTCCAAAATCTCTTATAAACTCTCCCAAAGACATTATCATCTTGAGTCTCTCCTTTTTACTAAGGGCATCAGCCACCACATTGGCTTTCCCCGAATGATAAAGAATCTCCCAATCATTATTCTTGATTAGCTCTAACTGCCTCCTCTGGCATATGTTGAGCTCTTTCTACGTGAAAATGTACTAGAGCACTTATGGCTTAGGTAATTCTCGCACTTCTCTCCATACAAGTAGTGCCTCCAATCTTTAGGGTAAAACTATTGCCACGAGCCTAAGCTCATGGGCGGGGATATCAAATTTCATATTACCTTAATTGTCTTGACGCGTACGCGATTACCTTGCTGTGCTGTATGAGAAGCACCCTAATTCCTTATGTGAAGCGTCACTACACTTCACAAAATCTCATTTTCCATCCGGCAACGCCAACATAGGGAACGTCACCAACCTTTGCTTCGGTTCTTAAAAGTTGTTCTCGCATTTCTCTGTCCTTTCGAACTTCTCAGTCTTACGAGTAAGCCGCGTTAAAGGGGCTACTACTTTACAAACTTGAACGAACCTCCGGTAGTGACCGGCCAATCCTACCTCTGGGAGTTGCCCTAACCATGGTCATCAATTCATCAGTGGTCCTTTATTCATTCTTGTCAGGATCCTCCACGAGATCCTCCTCAGCAACAATCCCATCTAGGACAACATCCTCAACCGCTACATCCTCAATATCAACATCATCCGGTCCTGCATTAGGACACTCTATCGGATCCACAATCCGATCTCCAATTAGTAATAAAACATCATCGCGCTGTTGCTCCTCAACCTCAGGGTTCGGAGTCCCGCTACTCTATACGATAACGAACTACGCTTCTATCGCTACATTTATAAGGGTTCCCATAAGGGTTTTAACTGTCAGTACTACGTTAGGTAGTCCGACTATGAACTTGGCAAGAGTTCTTATTATCTTAGTGAACTTATTATCTTAACGTCCCATCATCTCTGAGGTTTATAACGCTTAGCTCTGATACCACTTCTGTAACACCCCCAAATCCGGGGTCGGGGATCCGGGTTGTCACGAGTTCCATTTCCCTTAATAACACCCACTCTTAATAAATAATCAACTACTCTGTACTGTGACCCCACAATAAACACACACACCACAAGTTATAGTCTCAGAGATGAATATCCAAAAATAATCACAAGTCGTTTTATTCCACAATTATATGCCAATACACCTTAAACAGGTTTCTGAATAAATTTACATTTCTTTGCCATTATTACAATTCATAAATATACATAATCTGATACATCAAAAGTTGAAAGCCTAGCCTATTGGTAGTTCCTACCTCAGCTACAGTGACATCAACGCCTATAGGAAACTGCGGAACGTTTCCTATCCGCTCGCGAATTAGGAGCTTGGTCCTGTTCATCTTGTCTATCTGATGTTGTGTGATGAAAGAAGAAAGCAAGGGTGAGCAGCAAGCCCACCAAAATAATATGTATAATGATTAACAATATATGAGCCTTCTCATAGTACTCATGAAGGTCTTGGTCAAAAGAAATGAACCAAGATGATATCTTAATGCGATGAAGTCGCAAAATATTCAGTATATATATACATATATACTTTTCAAAATATTGGAAGTCCTCTTCCATGCATAATACACACAGAGTTCCAGTGTATAACTGTATAAAAATATCGTTGCAAGGTGATCTCATATATCTAACCTTGTCTCAACGTTTTTCTAAAAATCTTTGTCATGCATAAGATAATCATTTACTAGATATAAGTTTAAAAGATGAAGTTATAAGATACTCCAATATACTTATATCTTTTCCAAATACTACTTGAACTACCACCATTCAAGTTATAATTAGTTTCCAAAGTTTATCACATAGATGAGACTACAAGACCAGATTTGAATAGATTAAATCTTTAAAATATCATCAAAATAAAATGAAGTTACGAGATACTTCATTTGATGCAAACATCATTTTGAAAACTTGACCTTGCCAACACTCAACAATCGCCCAACCGTAGCCTTTCTATCGAAGTGCTCTGGGTAGTGTTGCAGAAATATCCAATTGGATGATGAACTCATTACGGGAGTTTGCCGCGCCAGGAAGACCACTTACGATGATCAGTCGTAGTAGTACAACCCCACCATTTTCTACATGTAGGGGAGAACCTGTCGGATTTACTTGTCAACCGAACACTGAACTCCTAAGGAATGGACCGCCTTAGCGGAACTTCCAGGCCATTTGGGCCAATATAATAAGGCTGGGCCGGCGCCACTCGACCACTTACGCCACTCCTAGTTCAGATGAAATCCATGACTCTGAAACGTAAAGCTCGTTCCCCCTTCCCCAAGTAGAAACTTGTTGATACGGCTCCACCAAGAAGTCGTATCTAGTTGGAAAGGAAAACTCACCGATATTTCCCAGGCGATGCCTGTTAATGGATTAACTTGTTCCAAGAATTTTACTTCCCGAGTGTTGGGTAAGTAATCAATTCATTTATCAAAGCAGCAACCTTGTTGCGAATATAAAACACACCACAGAGCCGGATCCCTCAGGTTTTGAGCGAGTATTTAAATCCCCTTAAAAAGGAAGATCTTAAATATAAAAATGAGTTTTGGGATCCGCTCTAACTTTTAAAAATCATTTTGAAGACTCGAAAACACTTTATAGAGTGTTTGGAGTAAAGCTGATTTAATGAAGTAAATCAGTCCCCAGAATATTTAGAAAATGACTGAATATTATTATTTAAATAATATTCTCATAAAGAATAATCTTTATAAAAATAATTGAAGTAGAAGTATTAAAACTTATACTTGAAATGGATACCAAATAACCAAAGATATACTTATATGAAAGTACTATCTTTATTTGAATAATCGAAAATAAGTTTGATTATTGACACCTTATTCTTTAATAAAATAAAGAATATATCTCAGCAAATAATCGGAGTCATAGATCCTCAAATGAATATTCAAATAATATTCATTAAATAATATAAACTGAGTCATAAGCCCTCGAATGAATATTCAAATAATATTCAGATAATAAAATAAAAGGAGTCATAAGTCCTCGAATGAATATTCAAAATAATATTCATTTAATATAAAGGAGTCATACGCCTTCGAATAATATTCGAAATAATATTCAATAATAAAATAAAGCTAAAGTTATCGAATAAACCTTATTCGATTAATAGTTTTGAAAACTATGACCATATATATATATATAAGTATATATATATATATATTTATATTCATATATACAAAACCTACTCGGGATCCTCGACTCCCGGTTTTAGAAAATATTTTCACCTTTGGTCCCTATACTAAGGGTATATGCAAGTTACCGCTATCCTCTAGCATAGGTATTATCAACTGAATCAACAATTATATATGGAAAGAATATGAAACAGGCATGCATATATATACCATAGCAGCATGCTTCAATATATTGCAACATTGCTAATATAAACATCATGCATCTATCGCAAGATAATGCATATACATATATACATCACAACAACAGTATAACGGGTAGAAAACTTGCCTGAGCGACTTGGGGTGATAAAAGGCTCGGAACGAGTCTGGTAACCTATAGACAATAAGTAAGTTGGAATTAAGCCAAAGTCACTTGTAAATCTATACATTAACCAACTTAGACTCTAACGCTCGCTTTGCGTTTACTGATTCTCTTAAGTCACTCGAGTACCCTCGGCTCTACCATTTTTAATAATTTAACCATTACGAGTTTTAAGGCGATTCCTTCGCGAGTGTCTTACCAACTGCCTAACACACTTGCCATAAATGTTTCATACATTAATTAACCCTTTTTGGTCTTTAACCTTGTTAGATATATTTGATAATGTCATGGCTAATATGTTTTATGTTTAGATTTCAGATCTTATTTGAACAGAACAAATCAGTACTTAACTGATCAGTACTTATACTGGAAGTCAGAACTTAAGGTACTGGAAGTCAGAACTTAAGGGATATCTGTACTTATGTTATCAGGAGATAGATATCAGAACTTAAGTGCTGAAGGACGATCAGATAAGGACAGTAGCTGATTAAAGTTAAGAAGATCAAGATAAACATAAGAAGAGATATGCATGAAGAAGGAATTCCGTGAAGAATGGAATACTTGGAATAGAAGATATCTGATTGATATATTTTAGGAAGCAGAATTATATTCCATATCAATTAGCGAATATCTTGTAACTGTGTAGTATATAAACACAGAAATAGAGTTTACACTAGAGGTGTTATCATTATCGAGAATATTATTTATTATAACTCTAGAAGCTCTCGTGATATTTTGTTCATCACTGAGAGATAACAGTTCCAGATTGTAACAGAGTTTATTGTTTAAATAAAGTTTGTTTTCTGTTACATAAGTTCTTGAAGTTTGATTTGATTGTAATAAACACTGTATTCACCCCCTCTACAGTGAAAGTGTGACCTAACAAGTGGTATCAGAGCTATCTGTTAACACACATACAGTTAAAGATCCAAACACAATCATGTCTGACACAGAAACTCCAACTAAGCCTACCAAAACTGAGGAATCATCAAAGATATCAACTCAGAGTCGATATGAGACTATCAGAGTTCCCATATTGAGACCATCTGAATATCCCATATGGAAGGTAAGGATGACCATGTTTCTGGAAGCAACAGATCTAGAATACCTTGATAGAATCAGGGAAGGGCCTCACAAACCTACCAAGCTCGCTGTTGTAGTTGCAGGTGAAGCAGCAATGACCGTACCAAAGGAAAAGACTGATTACACTGCTGAAGATATAGCATCTATTGCTAAGGATGCCAAGGTACGTCACTTATTGCATAGTGCCATTGATAATGTAATGTCAAACAGGGTAATCAACTGCAAGACTGCTAAGGAGATATGGGATGCACTGGAGACAAGGTGTCAAGGAACTGAAACAGTTAAGAAGAACAGGAAGACAATACTCACTCAAGAGTATGAACACTTTGACTCTAGGACTAATGAGTCATTGACTGATGTATATGATAGATTTGTCAAACTCTTGAATGACTTGTCATTAGTAAATAAGGAGTATGATCTTGAAGATACAAACCTCAAATTCCTGTTAGCTCTTCCTGAATGTTGGGATTTGAAGGCAACAACAATAAGAGACAACTACAATCTTGATGAAACAACTCTTGATGAAATCTATGGAATGCTCAAGACCCATGAACTTGAGATGGAACAAAGAAGCAAGAGAAAAGGAGGAAAGTCAAGGACAGTTGCTCTCAAGGTTGAAGAGGAATCCCCCAAATCACCTTCCTCAAAGAAAGATAAGGGTAAAGCTCTTATCATAAAATCTGATACTGAGTCATCAAGTTCTGAGAGTGATGATGACTCAGATTCTGAAAGCTTGCCTGAAACTGATGCTGATGAGGAGATGATGAAGCTGTGTGCTCTTATGGTGAAAGGAATCACAAAGATTGCATACAGGAAGTTCAGGAAGGGAAAGATGTTTTCCAGGAAAGGCATAAGTTCTGATAAGAAGAATTTTAGAAGATCTGAAGGAAAAGGAGGAAAGTCTGACAGAGGAGATTACGCTAATGTTAAATGTTATAATTGTGGTGAGAAAGGCCACATATCTCCTGATTGCAAGAAGACCAAGAATGACAAAGGCAAAGCTCTTGTCACAAAGCAGAAAAGCTGGACAGACACCTCAGACTCTGAAAGTGAGGAGAACTATGCATTGATGGCAAATGCTGATAAATCAAGTTCTGAGAGCAGTTCTGAAGCTGCTGAAACAAAGGTACCTCAGACTACTTATGCTTTTCATACTGATGATATTGATGAGTTGAGAAGATATCTTAAAACCATGTTTGTTAGTTATAGAGATCAAACTTTAACATGTGAAAGATTAACTTCTGAAAATCTTGCTTTTAAGAAAAGAAATGATTTCTTAGAAAAAGAGTTAGTCATGTTTCATCAAACTCAGCAGGATAGAGATAATGCTTTTTATATTAGGGATGAAGTGCTAAAAATGAATGAATCTCTAAAAACTGAGTTAGAAAAGGAGAGAGAGATTATCAGAACTTGGACTAACTCTGGCAAAACAACTCAAAATTTGCTAAGCAGTGGAAACTGGAAAGAGGGTTTAGGCTATGGAGAAAATGAAAAAGGAACTGTAGAAATTAAGCCTGTTGATAAGCAAAAGCCGAAGTTAAAACCTGTTAAGTTTGTAACTGAAAAATCCGAAAATGAGAAATCAGAAGTTAAAAAGGAATTAGCTTCTGACAAACTAAAACAGGAAAAGACAGCTGAAGTTAACATAGGCTTAATGACGAAGAAGCAGCTTAAGCATAAGCTGAAAGATGTTAAGGATGCAAACAAGGTAAAATCACCTAGGAAAAACAGGAATGGAAAGGAAGGTGTGAATAAAAGCAATAACTATAAATCTGTTCCTGATGCTCCTAGGAAAGCATGTCATAACTGTGGAAGTTCTAACCATCTGGCTTCTTTTTGCAGGAAGAATAAGAATATTAACTCCTTATCTACAAAGTCAGGAGTTAAGAGTCAGTCTGTTAGATACAAACCACAAAATCCTTGTTTTCATTGTGGTAGTTTATGGCATTCCATTTATACTTGTAAGGAATATCATAGTTTGTACTATGATTATTATCAAATAAAACCTTCTTTAAAGAAAGTTTCTGTTGTTCCTTCTAGTATAAGGTCTGATAAGAAAACTGTTAACATAAAATCTGATGTTAAATCCGCTGCAAATGTTAACAAACCTAAAAAGGCCAAAGGATCCAAGCAAGTCTGGGTCCTTAAAACTAATAATTAGTGGTCTTTTTGATTGCAGGGCAACAGGAAAAATATTCTAGTTCTGGACAGTGGATGTTCAGGACATATGACTGGAAATAAGGCCCTGCTATCAGACTTTGTGGAGAAAGCTGGCCCAAGTGTTTCTTATGGAGATGGCAACATTGGAAAAACTTTGGGATATGGCAATATCAATCTTGGGAATGTCATTATTAAAGATGTAGCTCTGGTCTCAGGACTTAAACACAACTTACTGAGTATAAGTCAAATCTGTGACAGAGGTTATCATGTTGATTTCTTTGCAGAACATTGTGAAATAGTTAGTAAATCTAAAGGAAAAATTGTTCTGAAGGGATTCAGGCGTGGTAACATTTATGAAGCTAAGCTTTCAACAAGTTCTGATGGTTCTGCAATTTGTTTAGTGAGTAGAGCCTCAACTGAAGAAAGCTGGAATTGGCACAAGAAACTCTCTCATTTAAACTTCAACAAGATAAATGAACTGATCAAGAAAGATCTTGTGAGAGGACTGCCAAAATCAGTGTTTGTTCCTGATGGTCTTTGTGACTCATGTCAGAAGGCTAAACAAAGAAAATCTTCGTTCAAGAGCAAGACTGAATCATCAATTCTTGAGCCTTACTATCTACTTCATGTTGATCTATTTGGTCCAGTGAATGTCATGTCTATTGCAAAGAAGAAATATGCGTTGGTCATAGTAGATGAGTTCACCAGATACACATGGGTGTATTTCTTGCACACAAAAAGTGAAACTGCATCTATCCTGATTGATCATGTCAAACATCTGGATAAATTGATCAAAGATTCTGTGAAAATTTTGAGGAGTGATAATGGCACTGAATTCAAGAATTTGATAATGGAAGAGTTCTGCAAAAATCATGGAATAAAGCAGGAATTTTCTGCTCCTGGAACTCCACAGCAAAATGGAGTTGTTGAAAGGAAGAATAGAACTCTAATTGAAGCTGCACGAACAATGCTTGAAGAAACAAAGCTTCCAACCTATTTCTGGGCTGAAGCTGTGCAGACTGCTTGTTTTACTCAAAATGCAACACTCATTAACAAGCATGGAAAAACACCATATGAGATGGTGAAGAACAAGAAGCCAAATCTCAAATACTTTCTTGTATTTGGATGTAAGTGTTTTGTTCTCAAGACTCATCCTGAACAGCTATCCAAGTTTGATCTAAAAGCTGATGAGGGAATCTTTGTAGGATATCCACTTTCTACAAAAGCCTTCAGAGTCTATAATTTGAGAACAAAAGTGGTCATGGAATCTATCAATGTCTCTTTTGATGACAAGAAGATCACTGGACTTGAAGATTGCATTGATCATGATAAGCTGAGATTTGAAAATGAAGATTCATATTCTGATACCTCAAGTCCTGACAGTCTAAGTCCTGATACTGTAAATTCTGATGGATTAAACTCTGATGTTATTGAAACTGTGGTGACTACGTCAAAGGAAGATGCACCATTGCAGGGGGAGCAGACTCAAGATTTTATCACATCTCAAGAAGCATCAGAACATACATTTGGCTCGTCAAATTCTGATTCGTCAAGTTCTGATAAGCCAAGTACTGACAGTGCTGAAAATCTAAATACTGAAGGATCCAACTCAGAGAGCATAGTTTCAGGGGGAGCATCAGAAAATGAAATCGAAGACAGCATGAATTATGGGGGAGCATCCAGTTCTAGAGAAAATCTTCCATCTGCAAGGAAGTGGACAAAATCACATACACCTGATTTAATAATTGGAAATCCTGAGGCAGGTGTCAGAACTAGAACAGGTACTTCGAATGAATGTCTTTACAATTCTTTTCTCTCTCAGTCTGAGCCAAAGAAAGTGGAAGAAGCTCTTCAAGATGCTGATTGGGTGCAAGCAATGCAGGAAGAGTTGAATGAATTTGAAAGAAACAAAGTCTGGACCTTAGTGCCAAGACCCAAGAATAGATCGGTTGTTGGTACAAAGTGGGTATTCAGAAACAAAACTGACAGTGATGGCATAATTGTAAGGAACAAGGCAAGGCTGGTTGCAAAAGGATATTCTCAACAGGAGGGAATTGACTATGATGAAACATTTGCTCCAGTTGCTAGGTTAGAAGCCATAAGGATATTCATGGCTTATGCTGCTCACAAAAAGTTTACTGTCTTTCAAATGGATGTGAAAAGTGCTTTTCTCAATGGAGAATTGGAAGAGGAAGTATATGTTGAACAACCTCCAGGCTTTGTAGATTCCAAACATCCAGATTATGTCTACAGGCTTGATAAAGCACTTTATGGACTTAAGCAAGCTCCTAGAGCATGGTATGAGACTTTAGCTCAGTTTCTTCTGGAAAGTGGATTCAACAGAGGAACTATTGACAAAACATTGTTCTATCTCAACCATGGCAAGGACTTACTTTTGATCCAGATTTATGTTGATGATATCATTTTTGGGTCTTCAAATGACAAACTTTGCAAAAAGTTTGCCAATCTAATGCAGTCAAGATATCAGATGAGTATGATGGGAGAACTTAGTTATTTTCTGGGCCTTCAAGTCAAGCAGAGTGAAGAAGGAACTTTTATTTGTCAATCTAAGTACACCAGAAACTTGCTGAAAAAATTTGGAATGCAAGACTGTTCAAGTGCATCCACTCCCATGGCCACTGCAACAAAACTGGATAAGGATACTGGTAATTCAGTAGATATTACTGATTACAGAGGTATGATTGGCTCACTTCTCTATCTAACTGCTAGTAGACCAGATATCATGTTTGCTACCTGTCTTTGTGCAAGATTTCAAGCAGATCCAAGAGAACCTCACTTAACAGCTGTAAAAAGAATCTTTAAGTATCTTAAAGGAACAGCTGATCTAGGATTATGGTATCCTAGAGAATCAGATTTTAAATTAATAGGTTACTCAGATGCAGATTTTGCAGGTTGCAAAATTGACAGGAAAAGCACAAGTGGAAGCTGCCAATTTCTTGGAGGCAGATTGGTTTCTTGGTATAGCAAGAAACAAAAGTCAATTTCCACATCAACTGCAGAAGCAGAGTATATTGCTGCAGGAAGCTGCTGTGCACAGATTCTCTGGATGAAGAATCAGTTACTGGATTATGGGTTAACATATTTCAAAATCCCTATTTACTGTGATAATCAAAGTGCTATTGCTATGACAGGTAATCCAGTTCAACACTCTATGACAAAGCACATCAGCATCAGGTACCATTTCATCAGGGAACATGTGAATGAAGGTACAGTGGAATTGCATTTTGTTCCCACAGATCAACAAGTAGCAGATATCTTCACAAAACCACTGTGTGAAGCTACCTTTTCAAAATTGGTAAATGAACTTGGAATGATTTCAGGTTCTTTCTCTAAATCTGCTTAAACTTGTTCTATGTTATCAGACTTTATGATCAGTATTTACAGAATTAATCTCTTTGTATATTCTGTGCATTAATTGATAAATGTCTTCAAGTACTGACTGTTGTCTGATATATGTGTCTAAACTCTGATAAGTGATATGTCTGTTTCAGTAACTATTCTATCCTATGAGGATAACTGTGCTAGATACTGACCTACTAGTCTTCAATAAACCAATGATCCCATGAAAGAAGTAGTTATTTCTGTGGAAATCTTATGACACAAGCAAATTCTGATAACTGAGCTTAGTTAAGTTTACTTTGTATATCTTATTACTAAGTCACAAATTAGAATAATGCTACTCATCTGTTTAAGTTCTGATTCTCGTAAAACTGCTGAATGTACTAAGTGCTGATAAACCTCACTTATCAAAAGAAGAAGAACAATAATCAAAGAATAATATCAGGTACTCCTTTGAGATCTAGAGTAAAAATGTGAAAGGGACGACCCAAGTGCATTGCTGGTATTAAGTAAATATGCATTAGAAAAGCAAAATATTTTCTTGGTGACTTTTCACACTCTATGATTACTGGAGAAATACTCTGATAATAGCATAAATTCTAATAAACAGTCGTGACTCACTTACACTGAGAAGCCTCTGTAAAATAGAATTTCACAAGATGCATAAAATTAGCACAAAAATAGTAGAGGTGAACTCATGCATGAACTCATTTATCAGTAGGTTTCAGGATAATGACAGATCTTTAGCAAAATTTTAATTATGACTTATTTCTAAGATGTACTGAAGTAGATCAGACTTTACTCTTTGTCTGTTATTTAGCTTAATGCACACACACATCACTCCATATGAATGATGAAATTTCTGTGGTGGTCTATGTTATTTTAGATAAACAGTCATTGTGTCACTTCTGCACAAATTCTGAGGACAAGTTCTAGTTACACGTTCTGATGATTAATTTCTGACGTTCATAACTAAGAACTTGTATGAGTATTTACTAAGATAGATATTCCTTGTTCGAGTTAAGACATTATGTTCTGATGACTGTTAAGTTCTGGTATAGGTCTAAGTTCTGACTTTTCAGTCTAACCCTTTACTTGACTTATCTGTGAGTAAATCTTGGTAACAGTCTCAGCTCAATTTCGAAATGTTGAAGTGAAAGATTAATAGTCTATGGTTAAAACATAATGGCACTCGTCCTTGAACAGTTCACTCTTGTTACATGTGTACATTCCTTTTCCAATGACTGTTATTCTTTTTCAAAGTCTAGGGAGACGAGGTAGAATTAATTCTACCTGTCTGCATTCAATATCTTTGTGTCTCTTGGCATTCTCATGCCTATATATGCAACCACTTCACATTAGTCTTCTCATCACACTTGTATCACAAATTCAGTCTTGTTTTTCATTTACTATCACAAATGGCTGAATTTGGCTGGTTCTACAATTACGGTGATGAGACTGTGCATGTCTTTTTGAATGGAATTTCAACTCCCTACCCTATCACCAACATCCCTCACAATCTCTGGATTCAATTTCCAGAGGTTATCAAACGTGATCTGGTGGCCGTTCGAAGAGACCTTCACCTTCGTCGTATCCGTCAGCAAGAGCGAATCATTCGACTCGCCATCTTGTTTGTCGAAGATAGGAAGAGGAAGATGACTTAATCTCGTCTTCTTCCTGTTCTTCTTCATCCTCAGCTTTGTCAGGCTTCTTAGCTAGGACTAAAGCTGTTGACGTTAGGATTAGAAGCTTAGGGAAAATCTTGTATTGATGTAATTTCTATTTCATCTATGTATTGACTTGATATATTAATGAAAACTGTTTTTACTTCAAGATTTTGTCTCTGAGTTATTTTATCTTGTGTTGTTAAATCCTGCTTGATATTCTGATGACCATTTAAATTTTGTCTTAAGCTCTAAGCCAAAGAGAACAAAGACTGTTCCTCAAACATCTCAGAAGAAGAGGAGGATTACTTTGAGAGATGAAACAGATTCTGAAGATCAGGTTCCTTCTTCAGAACCTATGATAAATGAAGCTGAGAAGGCAACTTCTCAGAAGGATTCTGCAATTGGGGGTTCTAGGCTTCTCAAGAGGCTTAGACGTATGACTGTTCCTGCAACTCCCAAGGAATCCAAATCAACAAGGAAGTACAAGAAACAGAGGGCACAGAGGCCAGTTTTAGATGATGAGGAGGAAGCAGCTAAGGAAGGGGATCAGGAATCTCTGATCTCACAAGACAAGGAATTTGCTCCAGTCACTTCTTCTCCATCAACTCCATTTCAGGAACCTGTATCTGACAAGGCTAATTTACCTTCTTTATCTTTTGTTGATCCAGGCACAAGTGCTGAAATTGATATTCAGAACTTGGTTGTGCCTGAAATACTTTTCTTAGAAGCTCCAACAGCAAATAATCCTTCCACAACACCTGTTACTGATGCTGTTCAAACTCCTGAGTTATCACTAACACCTTCTCTGCATCAAGATGATGATCAGATTTTAGGTGAGCATCAGGATATGGCTGTTGATCAGAACTTAGTATCAGATCAGCAATTAGAGGATGTTGAAGCCTCCATTGCTACTCATACAGTTGTCTTATCAGAAGATACTGATTCTTTAAGTTCTGATGCTGCAAATGTTGGAGATACTGGTGAAGCTGCTACAACTGTAGATGCTGATGCAGCAGGTCCTTCAGGACATACTCCTCCACTGACTCTTCCTAAGTCTGAACTGCTAAAGGAGTTTGTTATCAGGGATGCACCAGTACCTTGGAGTGAAACTCCTGCAGGACAGGAGTGGACTAAGGAATGGAACTCAGTTTCATGTGTTCCAAATGCTTTACATCTTGCTGAGCACTTGACTAAAGCTGATGAAATGTTAAATTCTGATGATTTTAAAACCCAGCTTAGAGTCACTGCATTGAGTACTAAACATCTACAAGGTCTTCATTCCAACACTCATGCAGAGCTACACAAGATTCAGGAGAACTTTATTAAACAGGAACAAGTTTGGAAACTTGATAAGAAAAAGTTCTTCCAACCTACCATTGACAGGGTTGCTTATATTGAGAAAACTCAAGAGAAGCAACAAGCTCAGATTGATCAAATTCTGACAAATCAAGCTTCTCAGCAATCGCAACTTACTGAAATCCAGACCTCAGTGGAACTACTTATCTCTCTTTTATTACCTGCTGATGCCAAAAAGGGGGAGAAGGTAATTAAGTCCAAATGCAAAACCAACAAGTCACTGCAAGGAAAGGATGATGGAAAAGATGACCAAGGAAACTCTGGAATGGGTAGTGGTCATAGTCAAGGTAGAAGATTTACATCAAGACAAGCTAGTCACAGAACAAGTTCTGATACTGGGAAAAGAATAAGTTCTGCTGCTGGTAAAAGGATAAGTTCTGATGAACTTCTAGATCTTGATGAGGAAATGTCAAGACAGTTATTTCTTCAAGAAAATCCAGGGATGGACTTGGAAAGTTTAAAGGAAGAAGAAGCCAGACTTAAATCAGAGAAAGTCACATCTAAATCTGAAGCTTCTGGTAAAAAGTTACTTCCAAAACCTAAAGGCATTGTGATCAAAGAGAGGATACATACTGAAGAAACTTTGGCTAGATCACAACCACAGATAGATCCAAGATCCAAGGGTAAAGAAAAGGTTGGTGAACCTATCAAGCCTTATGTACCTCCTGAGGAAGAAGAAATTACTGATGGAAAACATAATCTTGCTCTGACTTCAAGAAAAATTCTTAAAACAACCTCTGACATGGCTCAAGTTGTTCAGAGTCAAGAAATTGTAAGTTCTGATATTCAGAAGAAGCAAGTAACCTCTGACAGTGCTCAAGTTAACTTGATATCAGAAGATAAATCTAAAACACTCCTACCAGGATTCACTAAAGCAAAACAGACTCAATCTTTGAAGACTACTTTTTCAAAGTAAAGCGAGGGGAAAAGTTTCGTTCGCCAAACGCCGTTACTTGAAACGGTCGTTTCTCCTAAATCGTACATCGGAATCAAACGAACTACATATCAAAACGAAGCTCGTAACATGAACTATCTAAATATGGAAATGGTCAAAATCTAGCAGGGTGTTCTCGGGTCCAAATGTTATGAACAAAAGCAGTCTAAAGTAAATCAGACATTACGACGGCTATGTTTACGCGATTATCAATGTTTAAACTACTCCAATTAACCACCAACCAACTCATAACCATCAATACAACAAAACTTCACCTAAACCATACCACATCAGTCCATAATCTCCAAGGTTTTCAACTCAAACAACCATAATTAAGACCTATGAACTATAATCAAGCTTCAATTATCAAAACACTTCCAAATCAAACCAAACTACTAATAATCACAATCCATGCTTCTCATTTCACAAAACCAACCATTAAGCTTACTAACAAATAAAGTAAAGGCTAGGGTTTGAAGTTTATACCTTCCTTGGGAGGTGTTAAGTTGCTAGGAAGCCTTAGGGAGCCTCCTACAAGCTTGATCTTTCCAAAGAAATCAAGAACACAAAGTTAGGCTTTGAAGTTTCTAAAAGTCCGATTTAAAGAACTGTAAAAATGAGGGTCTTACCATGATTATTTGGACGATACTTGTGAACAAGAGTTGTAGGCCATCTCAATACCTTTCCAATGAGCTATAGAACACAATATTTGAGTGAGAAATGAAGGAGATACAGCAGTTTTAGTGTTCTGGTTCTGTTTTGGCCGAGAGCATGAAGAACAATGCCTTGGTTTCTTTTTGATTTTGATGAAAAATGATTTGCTTGGCTTGGTTGGTTTGATTTTTGTGTTTGTTTTAGTAAATTACCTAGTTGCCCTTGATTTTGTGTGGTTAAAAAGCCACAACATCTCCTTCCTTCCCATGTCATGCTTGTGTCATCCTCATGATGTCATCCTCCCCTCCTTGTCCTCTTCTCATTGGTTGGTTGACATCATCCTCTTTAATCCCTTTGATTAACTTCCTAATTGTTTGCCTAATGACCGCTGATCTGTTATACTGTTCGCTTAACTTTCGTTTTCGTTTATCGTTTGAGGGATCATACCCGGGATCTTATTACTTAGGTTCCCTTAACCTTTCTCAATACATTATATTCCTTTTTATGATCCTCTATTATAATCCTTTAATTTAAATCCTTTTATCCTGTTACCTTATACTCAATTCTTTCCGTATTTATTGGATTTCCGGGAAAAATCAAAGTGTTCGGATTTGGATTCTGACGATCTTTACATACACTTATATCCCATATAAAGTACTAATAAAATCTCAGAATATCCATATCAGAACCCCTACATAGTGTGGCATGAAAAGTTTTCTCATTCAGCTAAAACACTATTCACAAGGGTTACAAAAAGTTCAAAATTTTGGGAGTTATTACACCAACCATGCCCCTATAACTTGAAATATCCACAAACTTTTCAGTAGTGTTTAATTCAAGCTTAGTTGCAGTGGCCATGGGAGTTTTTGCAGATGTGCAATCCATTAGATCAAACTTCTTTAAAAGATCATAAATGTATTTAGTTTGACTAATGAATATTCCATCACTAACTTGCTTAACTTGCAAACCAAGAAAGTAAGTTAGTTCTCCCATCATACTCATTTCATACTTACTCTGCATCAATTTGGAAAACTTTTTGCAAAGTTTTTCATCTGTAGAGCCAAAAATAATGTCATCTACATAAATTTGAACAAGTATACTAGAGCCATTAACATTTCTAAAGAATAAAGTTTTATCTACAGTACCTCTTGTGAAGTGATTTTCCAAAAGGAACTTTGATAAAGTATCATACCATGGTCTAGGTGCTTGCTTGAGTCCATAAAGTGCTCTCAAAAGATAGTAGACATATTCTGGAAAATTTGGATCTTCAAAACCAGGGGGCTGACTAACATAGACTTCCTCCTCCAAGTTTCCATTCAGAAAGGCACTTTTGACATCCATTTGATAGACCTTGAAATTGGCATGGGCTGCATAGGCTAAGAAGATTCTGATGGCTTCAAGTCTTGTAATAGGAGCAAATGTTTTATCAAAATCTATTCCTTCTTGTTGACAATAGCCCTTAGCAACCAATCTAGATTTGTTCCTGACTACTATGCCATTTTCATCCATCTTGTTTCTAAATACCCATTTGGTGTCAATTGGATTCTTTCCTCTAGGCTTGGGCATCAGCTTCCATACCTTATTCCTCTCAAATTGGTTTAGCTCCTCCTGCATAGCTAAAATCCAATCAGGATCTAACAAAGCATCTTCTACCTTCTTTGGTTCTTCCTTAGAAAGAAAGCTGCTGTATAGACATTCTTCTTGAGTTGCTCTCCTTATTTGAACTCTGGAAGATACATCACCAATGATGAGCTCAAAGGGGTGATCCTTTGTTCATTTTATTTGTTGAGGTAGATTAGCTCTAGATGAAGAGGCCTCATTATTGTCTTGATGTGTGATTGAGTTTTGATTGTTAGAAACTCCCCCTGAGTTAATGGATCTTTGATTGGAGAAAGGGGAGCTTTTTTTAAGTGATATATCTTGACTCCCAGCTCCTTTTGATAACCTGACAGATGGTGAATCTTGAGTATCGACGGATGAAGCAGGTTGCCTTCCGATGGATAAGGCAGATTGTCTCCCGACGGATGAAGCATTATGCAACTCGACAGATGTTGAATTTTGTGCTTCATTGGTAGTAGATTTTCTGCATTATCCTTTGATACTGTTTCTTGATCACTTTCATCATCACTATCATCACTAACCATCTCCACATTGTCAAATTTGAGGCTCTCATTGTAGTCTCCATCTTGCAGTCCTTCAATCTTTTTATCATCAAACACAACATGTATTGATTCCACAACAATGTTGGTTCTTAGATTATAGACTCTATATGCTTTACCAACAGCATATCCAACAAAAATTCCTTCATCTGCTTTAGCATCAAACTTCCCATTCTGATCAGTTTGATTTATCAAGATATAACATTTGCAGCCAAAGACATGAAGAAAATTTAGAGTTGGCTTCTTGTTCTTGAACAATTGATAGGGAGACATGCATTTTGCTTGATTAATCAGAGAAATATTTTGAGTGTAGCGTGCAGTATTTACAGCTTCAGCCCAGAAATATGTTGGTAATTTAGATTCTTCAAGCATTGTCCTGGCAGCTTCAATAAGTGATATGTTCTTCCTTTCCACTACTCTATTCTGTTGTGGAGTTCTTGCTGCTGAAAACTCATGCAAAATTCCATTTTCTTCATAAAATGCTCTCATGACAGAATTCTTGAACTCAGTTCCATTGTCACTTCTGATTCTTCTCACTTTGAAATCGGGATGATTATTGACTTGCCTTATGTAATTGATGATGATTTCACTAGCCTCATCTATAGACTTTAGGAAATATGTCTAAGAGAACTTTGAGAAATCATCTACGATTACTAGGCAAAATCTTTTCTTTGAAATGGACAACACATTGACTGGTCCGAACAAATCCATGTGTAGCAGTTGCAAAGGTTCTTCAATTGTTGAATCAAGCTTCTTCCTGAATGATGCTTTGATCTGCTTTCCTTTTTGACAGGCATCACACAATCCATCCTTAGAAAACTCCACTTAAGGAATGCCTATAACCAGTTCTTCTTTACTAGTTCATTCATGGTCTTGAAGTTTAAATGGGATTGCTTCTTGTGCCATAACCAACTTTCATCCTGACTTGCTTTGCTGAGAAGACAAGTAACAGATTCTGCATTTAATGAGTCGAAGTCAGCTAGGTACATATTTTGTAATATCTGGGATATATCGTGTAATTATTTTTGCTAATAAATAATTATTATGTGTGTTCAGTATCTATTCTGTGAGATAATTGTTAAGTGTTATCTGTACTTGGATATTTAAAAATAATATTAATTGAGTATTTTAATTTTTATATGTCCAAAATAAAATATAGATAATTGTCAGATCTTCCTAATTATTTTGATGTTGATTTATGGATTTATAAGAATCATATGAAATTTCTAAAATCTTTTTCCGGGTAATTAAAATCTATTTTATAAAAACGGAAACCAACCGACGTCACCTGTTGTTACGTTTTTGGAACCCGAAACTCTTCCGAGAACTCCTTCTTAACCTAATTATAATATTCCGAGCATATTCCATGTTTCGACTTTTTCGATCCGGCGTACGGTTTGTTCTGCGTGGGTCCCGGCGCAACATTTTCGATACAATATCCGTCTCGGTAAATTAATAAAACCCGTATTTTCGATAAACGGGAGCTTTTTATTAAACTATCCCAATTATCACTTTGTAATGCGTGTAACCAGGCGCTGAGACCAATAACGCAGTACAAATTGTACTGGTTTGGATAATTATCCCGAAAACCGATACCGTTTGGATCAATTTTTATAAATAAACGTACTGTTTAGATCCAACGGGATACTAATTTTCCATAAATATAAATATCCTTCTACCGTATTTTATTTCGTATCAAAATCATTTGCAGACAGATAAATATATAATTTTACAGAGAAAAATCATATATTCATAAACTGTTCCAAGAATCAAATCAACTTTTGAAGGTGTTATTGATCTTTGTTTGAAAAGCTCGAGTACTGGATTTGAAGGTCTTGAAAAGCTCTATCAGAATCTGTAATCCATATACCTGCAGAATCAAAGGTTTATTTTCTGGAAATTTATTTATTTTCGAATTTATTTTATTAAAAATGTGAATTTTTGTTTGGATGATTGTTTGTATGATTTGATGATTGCATGTTGTAGAGCTTGTTTTCCTGATGATTTTCAAATGTCATACGTCTGATTTGGAGTTCAATAACATGCTCAAAAGTGGGTTTAATTTTCGAATTTCAAAATTATGGTTTATAACCCGTATGAATGTTTTCAATTGAAATTTGGGGGTCTTTGATTCAGGGGTTATTAACTGTTGATTTATAGTGGGTTGTGTTCCTTATGAAATTTGCAATCGATTGATATATAGCTCGTTAACAGAGGATGCTTGAATCATAGGGAGTTGTGTTTTTAAAATTCCCGATGTTCGCCGGAAACCGACGATGTTCTTGGCCAATTTCCGGCCAGAACAGGGATGATTAGAATGATTTATTTGCATGGATATGATCCTGGTAATCTGTAGTTTAATTCTGGAGGTGATGGTGGTGGGAGGATGCCGGAAGTGAGTTCTCCGGCCACCCCCGACTTTTCCGGCGACTGGAACTGCAAAATTGCTGTTTGGTCCCTGTACTTTTGAAAATGATGAAGTTTGGTTTCTAGGGTTTGCAGAGTTTGGAAAAATTGGATTCCTGTTTTAAAAATATTTAAAAATCATATTTCCTATTTATTTTTATTATAAAAATTCATTTTTAATTTCTGAAAATTCTAAAAATTAGTATTTTAATTCCAAAAATTATTTTTAATTCCAAAATAAATCTAAATTAATTAGTTAATTAATTTCAGTTAATTTCTAATTGATTAATTGGTCAATTAATTCGAAAATTAATTGATTAATTGATTTAATTAATTATTAATTGATTTTAATTAATTATTTAATTAGATTTAATTATTTAAAAATTATTTAAAAATTCCGAAAAATAGTTTCGAGCTTTAAAATATTATTCTAAATTATTTCCAAGGCTCGATAATTATTATAAAATTGTTTCGGAGCCAGAACTGGCCAACCGAACACTGTTTATTATTCCAAAATTGATCCAACGACCCGTTTTAATTACGAAAAATGTTTTAAAAATCATTTTAAATACCCGAAAGCCTATTTATGACCCGAGACTTCTTTATAAATGACATATCATTGATTACGTGATGTATTATGTGTTATACGTGACTTATTGATTGACTATCGGTCTATATATTCGGTGTTTACTTGATTATTGCATAACTTTCAATCCGTTAATCGGATTTGGGTAAAACGAAGGGTAGATAGAGGTATGTGTTGAATAGAACTCTATGAGTCGATTATTGATAGATGCTTATGATATGTGAGCAGAAGAGGCAAGGCGTAGGAAACGGACACAGGTAGTTGAGGAGTAAAACGGTTGTGATTGGAAGCGAGTGCAGTGTAGTAAGCTAATACCAGGCAAGTGTTCTGAATTTTCTCGAGATATTGTAGTACTTGATAGTCTTGATGATATTGCAAGTACTTTGAAGCACTGAAACCCAAACTCTGATTCCAGTTATTGTTCTTGAGCCATGAACCTTATTCTTTCTATAACATTGATTGTTGTACACCCAAACACGAACCTCAAATATACAATACTACTCCACAAATACATACATATTAAATATTAAACACGGAACCAGATTGCTTATACCTTCAAACCATTGTATTTTATGCTTTGAAAGCCCAAATCTTTGAAATCCTGAAACGTTGATTCCTTTGTTATCCAATTCTTTCATTACCCAACATCCAAGCTTTGAAATTATCTTATTGATCCTTACAAGGATTGAAACCCTTTCATTGTTAAACAATTATTATTATTAATGATTCTGGTTATTGTTTATTATTTCTTATTCTGTTATTATGTTAGAATTGGATGGTTTTTATAAAATTATGGACCAAATTCGTGGTCAGACCATATAATGGTCAAGTTAGGCCAATATGTGCCTTGGATCCAGTAGTTAGAGCAATGCTGTGTGCCTTGCTCGGGGTTAGTGCGTGACTGATCAGCAGCCTAACCTTGGTTTTTAAATTAAAAGTATAGTATCCAATTCTAAATCATAATCCATTGTTCACTTGATATCATAATCATGTTCACTTGATGATCATTATTCTCAGTTTTGTCATTGTGACTTGCTGAGCTAGTTAGCTCATTTGTGCGATATTGTTTCTGTTCTTTTCCAGTTAAGAAGGAACCAGTTGGTACCGCGAATCCCCAGTCCAGCGCGAGAGCTAGGGGTTCAGGTTGATCGAGCTAAGCTAGTAGGGTTCTTTTGGGATAATTTAAGTTTATAAAAGTTGTAATAAAGTTTAATACTCAGTTTGAGTTTGAATGATTGGGATTTGAACGGTTTGTAATATATTAGTGTGTTTGGCTTGTGTGCATACTTTAACCTGTTGCGGTCCGTGGTAGTTGATAAATAGGGTCACTGCATATTATTATTATCTTTATTATTGTTATAAGCAGGTTATAAATAAGGTGTGTGTGTGGAACCCAAACTTTTGACCCGGGTTTGGAGGGCGCCACAGGTTTGGTATCAGAGCTACAGGTTATAAGTCACTGACACAAGCCTAGGTTGACGGGAATGGGTAGAGGGTTAGGATTAAGGTAAGGAATAGAATGATAGAATGTCGAGAGGTTGAGTGTTACGGTATAACCAGTAGTAGTATAATTCGCGTCGTGGTTCGAGATTCTTATATTGCGATATAATTTCAGATAGCAGCGATGGCCGACTCTTTTATTCCCGTATCAGCTGATCACTCAGAGCCTTCAGTTGGAGTGCCGTCTTCGGATTGACGTCCTGTTGTTCAACCAGTGTTGGCTATATTACCTCCACCTGTGTTACAGCCCGTACCATTGCAGGCTATTCCACCTCTAGGCATGAGGCCACCTGTCAGAGGACCCCCACCTGCTGATTCAGGCTTTACTAGTCATTCAGTCACAGGAGTACCTTTCCAGTTCTCTTCCTATCCTGTCCCATATCATCAGTTTGAGGCTTGCCTTATGGAGCAGCGATTCCTATAGGGTCAGATCCAGGAGTTATTGCATATAATGCGTACCAGAGAGATGGGGAGTGGTGAGAGGCGACTTAGGGAGAGGCTCCAGGCGTTTCGTAGAGCAGCTGCTGTGAGGATTGTTGAGGCTACACATGAGGACATCACCCCTGATTTCCTAGTGGAGTGGGCTAAGTGGGTTCTAGAGGAGCTTGAGGAGATAGGAGGTCCAGATTTGCCATGAGCCAGAAATTCAGAGATGGAGATGCTAAGCAGTGTTGTTATGGTTATGTAGTGTGTACAGTGGTGTGTAGTATGTACCAGTAGACTTTTGAGTTGTCTTTATAGACTAGCTATGCTGACTAGTGAGTAGGTTGTTGTACCCTTTTGCTTTTACTTTCGAAGCGTCTTTACGCTTGTACTACCTAAAACTTTTGATCTATATATATTAGCACCTTTTTCCTTCCCATTACTGTCATTTACTTTATTGCACCAGTTATACCCTGTGATACCATGTACCCTGTTTTCCATAACTGTTTATATTCTGTAAAAAAGCATGCAATTTACTTAGTTACAACTGTTTTCAAAAAGAGATATTTCTGTTTTGCAAAACTATCCTTTTATGCAAAAGATTGATTCAAAAGCTAAATAAGTTAATTTATTCTTTACAGAAAATGCCTCCTAGAAGAAATACCCGCACCAACACCCAGAATAAAGAAACCAATAACAACAACAACCAAGATGATACAAACCCAAATGTGAACCCAGGACCCATGGACCCAGCAATAGCCCAGATTCTTCAAATCTTGGCCCAACAAACAGTTCACCTGGTACAACAATAACAAAGACAGACCAACCCCCAGGTAACTTTTAAAACTTTCCAGGCAGTAAACCCACCAGAATTTAAGGGTTCCTCAGAGCCAATTGAAGCAAATGTTTGGTTAAAGGAAATAGAGAAGGCATTTGCCTTAGTGAAAGTAAAGGAAGAACAGGAGGTTGAGTTTGCAAGTTACTATCTGAAGAATGAGGGCACCTATTGGTGGGAGATGGTGAAGACATTGGAAGGTACGGATATTATTACTTGGGAAAGGTTTAAGGAATTGTTTTTAGAAAAGTATTTTCCTCAGTTTGTTCAAGATCAAATGGAGCTGAAGTTTTTAGAATTAAAGCAAGGGAACATGTCGGTAACAGATTATGAGGGTAAGTTTGAAGAATTGTCAAGGTATGTGCCGTCGTATGTTGATACTGACAGGAAGAAGGCTAAAAGATTCCAGAAAGGTTTGAAACCATGGATCAGAGGGAAGGTAGCCATTTTTGAATTACGCAGGAGCGGTACAAAAGGCTATGATCGCAGAGACAGAGAGTGAGATGTTCCAGAAGGAGAAAGAAAGCAAGAAAAGGAAAGTTGAGGGAAGTGAGGGATAGTCACAACCAGGGAAGTT
This sequence comes from Apium graveolens, assembly GCF_009905375.1. Lineage (NCBI taxonomy): Eukaryota > Viridiplantae > Streptophyta > Magnoliopsida > Apiales > Apiaceae > Apium > Apium graveolens. The sequence continues at coordinate 128,126,867 of NC_133652.1, read as the reverse complement.
TCCAAATTTTAAGAAGGGCAAGTTTCATCCAGGGAGAAATTTTAATTTCAGGAAACAGAATGCAAGAGACGGAGGCCAGAGCAACCGTTCAGTTAATGCGAATCAGCCGAATCAATTGAGATTAACTTTTCCAGATTGTCAAGTATGTGGAAAGAAGCATGGAGGAGTTTGTAACAAGTTGAATGTGGTATGTTTCAAATGAAATCAGAAAGGGCACTATTCGAGGGAGTACCGAAATCAGCCAGCAAGAGAGCCAACAAATAAGGATCAGCCTATCCGGAATCCAGCAGTGAAGGTTCCAGCCATTGGATTTACATGCTTTAAATGTGGAAAGGAAGGACATATGGCCAGGGATTGCAAGACACCAGCCCCAGTCTGTAATACATTGAGGATCATGGGATCTACCCCAACAATGAATGAGACTCCAAGGGCTAGAATTTTTGACATTTCTGTGAAAGATGCTATCCAGGATACGGATGTCGTGGCAGGTACGCTTAATGTGAATTCCTTATGTGCCAAAGTGTTAATAGATTCGGGAGCAACTCGATCGTTTGTTTCACAAGATTTTGTTAGTAAGTTAAATTGTCCAGTTGAGTATTTAAATGAAATAATGACTGTGGAATTAGCAAATCAAGAACGTGTAACTGTTAATCAAGTTTGTGGGAATTGTGAGATTGAGATTTCTGGTAGTAAGTTTTGTATAGATTTGATACCATTTCAGTTAGGAGAATTTGACGCTATATTAGGGATGGATTGGTTATCTAGGCATGATGCCCAGATAGATTATTGAAGTAAGAAGGTAATGGTGAAAACGCCAGACGAAAGAATAGTAACGTTCAAGGGTCAAAAGCAAGTAAAGAAGTTCTTAACGATGATTCAAGCCAAGAAGTTACTACGACAAGGATGTGAGCATTTCATGGCATATGTGATTGACAAAAGTCAAGAACCAACAAAACTTGAAGATATTCCAGTTGTGAATGAATTTCCAGACGTATTTCCCGACGAATTACCAGGACTTCCTCCAGATAGAGAAATAGAATTTGCGATCGACTTAGCACCTGGAACATAACCAGTATCCAAGGCCCCATACAGAATGGCGCTTGTTGAGATGAAAGAGCTAGCGAAGCAATTACAGGAATTGTTAGAGAAAGGAGTAATCAGACCTAGTATCTCCCCGTGGGGAGCCCCGATATTATTTGTCAAGAAAAAAGATGGAAGCATGAGACTATGTATCAACTACAGGGAGCTCAACAAGCTTACGATCAAGAACAAGTATCCGTTACCCAGAATCGATGATCTGTTCGACCAGTTGAAGGGAGCCAAGTACTTCTCCAAAATTGATTTAAGATCAGGATATCATCAACTGAAGATCAAGCCAGAAGATATACCAAAGACAGCTTTCAGAACAAGGTATGGACATTACAAGTTTTTAGTGATGTCTTTTGGATTGACCAATGCCCCGGCAGCGTTTATGGACCTAATGAACAGAATTTTCAAGGAGTATTTGGATAGGTTTGTTATTATGTTTATAGACGATATTTTAATCTATTCAAAGACGGAAGAGAATCATGCGGAACATGTGAGAACGGCTATGGAGATTTTAAGGAAAAATAAATTATATGCTAAATTCTCGAAATGTGAGTTTTGGCTACAGGAAGTTCAGTTCTTAGGACACATAGTCAGTAACGAAGGACTCAAAATGGACCCGGCAAAGATCGAGGCAATTACGAATTGGGAGAGACCGAGAACACCGACTGAAGTAAGAAGTTTCTTGGGATTGGCAGGATATTATCGACGATTCATTCAGAATTTCTCAAGGATTGCAACATCATTGACAAAGCTTACACGAAAGAATGAAAAGCTTATATGGAACGACAAGTGCGAAGAAAGTTTTCAGGAGTTGAAGCGGAGATTAATCACGGCACCTGTTTTGTCACTACCAGACGATCAAGGGAATTTCGTAATTTATAGCGTTGCTTCTCACAAAGGACTAGGATGTGTTTTAATGCAGCATGAAAAGGTGATTGCGTATGCGTCAAGGCAATTGAAACCACACGAACAGAAGTATCCTACTCATGATTTGGAGCTAGCAGCCATAGTTTTCGCTTTGAAGATTTGGAGACATTATTTGTATGGAGAAAATTGCGAGATTTTCATGGATCACAAAAGCTTAAAGTACATATTCACACAGAAGGAACTTAATATGAGGCAAAGGAGATGGTTAGAGTTGATCAAAGACTATGATTGCTCGATTAATTATCATCCCGGTAAAGCGAACGTGGTAGCAGACACATTGAGTCGGAAGGAAAGGTTGAATGTGTTATCAGTACCTGAAGATATATATAAGGAATTTCAGAAATTGGAATTGGAGATTAAAGTTTGCAAGCCTGAGGAAGCGAAAGTATACAGTATGACTTTCCAGCCGGAGTTGTTGGAGAAAATAAAGAAGTGTCAGGAAAATGTAATGGATCAAGATATAAATCGTTTGGTAGGTGAGGAATTATGCACGCAGAAGGATGATCAAGGTATTCTTAGGTTTTCTTCAAGAATTTGGATTCCACCAGTGACGGAGCTGAAAAATAAAATTTTACAAGAGGAACATAGTTCAAGATATTCTATCCATCCAGGGAGTACCAAAATGTACAGAGATTTAAAGAAGAATTATTGGTGGCCAGACATGAAGAGGGAAATTGCGGAATGGGTTAGCAAATGTTATACTTGTCAGAGAGTTAAAGCAGAGCATCAGAGACCAAGCGGATTCCTACAACCATTGGAGATTCCAGAGTGGAAGTGGGAACATATTACCATGGATTTCATAGTTGGATTACCAAGGACAAGGGATAATCATGATGCCATTTGGGTTACAGTGGATAGACTTACCAAGTCAGCTCATTTTCTGCCTATAAATGAAAGATTTTCGCTCGACAAGTTGGTCCATATGTACTTGAAGGAAATTGTAGTTCGTCATGGAGTTCCTGTGTCTATTGTATCTGATCGAGACCCAAGGTTTAATTCAAGATTTTGGAAGAGTTTTCAAGAATGTTTGGGAACAAGACTGAATATGAGTACGGCCTATCACCCCCAGACGGATGGCCAAAGTGAAAGAACGATCCAGACAATTGAGGACACGTTACGTGTTTGTGCTATTGATTTCAAAGGAAGTTGGGATGAACATTTACCTCTGGTAGAGTTTGCTTACAATAACAGTTATCATGCCAGCATTGGGATGCCACCCTATGAAGCCCTTTATGGATGCAAATGTAGATCTCCAATATATTGGGACGAAGTAGGAGAACACAAGATACTTGGACCTGAACTAGTATAGAAGACAAATGAAATTGTTGAAATTATCCAGAAGAGATTGATAGCCGCACAAGATCGTTAGAGGAAATATGCAGATCAGTCAAGGAAAGACATAGAATTTGAAGAAGGGAGCTTGGTATTACTGAAAGTATCACCATGGAAAGGACTAACGAGGTTTGGAAAGAAAGGGAAGCTAAGCCCAAGATATGTCGGACCTTTTGAGATCCTAAAGCGCGTTGGCAAAGTAGCTTACGAGTTGGCGTTACCTCCGCACATGGAGCACTTTCACAATATTTTTCACGTATCGATACTCAAGAAATATAATCCAGACTCCAAACATGTAAAAGAATATGAGCCAATAGAGCTTCAGGCAGATTTATCATATGTAGAGAGTCCGATAGAGATTCTAGAAGAGAGAGAGAACGTATTGAGAAATAAAGTGGTAAAGTTAGTAAGAGTATTGTGGAGAAACCCAAAGGTTGAAGAGTCAACCTGGGAGTTAGAAAGTGATATGAGAGAAAAGTACCCTCATTTGTTTTCTTAGGAGATTCTGAGGACAGAATCCTTTTAAGGGGGGAAGGATGTAATATCCGGGATATATCGTGTAATTATTTTTGCTATTAAATAATTATTATGTGTGTTCAGTATCTATTCTGTGAGATAATTGTTAAGTGTTATCTATACTTGGATATTCAAAAATAATATTAATTGAGTATTTTAATTTTTATATGTCCAAAATAAAATATAGATAATTGTCATATCTTCCTAATTATTTTGATGTTGATTTATGGATTTATAAGAATCATATGAAATTTCTAAAATCTTTTTCCGGGTAATTAAAATCTATTTTATAAAAACGGAAACCAACCGACGTCACCCGTTGTTACGTTTTTGGAACCCAAAACTCTTCCGAGAACTCCTTCCTAACCTAATTGTAATATTCTGAGCATATTCCATGTTTCGACTTTTTCCATCTGGCGTACGGTTTGTTCTGCGCGGGTCCCGGCGCAACATTTTCGATACAATATTCGTCTCGGTAAATTGATAAAACCCATATTTTCGATAAACGGGAGCTTTTTATGAAACTATCCTAATTATCACTTCGTAATACGTGTAACCAGGCGCTGAGACCAAGACCGCAGTACAAATTGTACTGGTTTGGATAATTATCCCGAAAACCGATACCGTTTGGATCAGTTTTTATAAATAAACGTACTGTTTTGATCCAACAGGATACTAATTTTCCATAAATATAAATAGCCTTCTACCGTATTTTATTTCGTATCAAAATCATTTACAGACAGATAAATATATAATTTTACAGTGAAAAATCATATATTCATAAATTATTCCAATAATCAAATCAACTTTTGAAGTTGTTATTGATCTTTGTTTGAAAAGCTCGAGTACTAGATTTGAAGGTCTTGAAAAGCTCTATCAGAATCTGTAATCCATATACCTGCAGAATCAAAGGTTTATTTTCTGGAAATTTATTTATTTTCGAATTTATTTTATTAAAAATATGAATTTTTGTTCGGATGATTGTTCGTATGATTTGATGATTGCATGTTGTAGAGCTTGTTTTCCTGATGATTTTCATATGTCATACGTCTAATTTGGAGTTCAATAACATGCTCAAAAGTGGGTTTAATTTTCGAATTTCAAAATTATGGTTTATAACCCGTATGAATGTTTTCAATTGAAATTTGGGGGTCTTTGATTCAGGGGTTATTAACTGTTGATTTATAGTGGGTTGTGTTCCTTATGAAATTTGCAATCGATTGATATATAGCTCGTTAACAGAGGATGCTTGAATCATAGGGAGTTGTGTTTTTAAAATTCCCGATGTTCGCCGGAAACCGGCGATGTTCTTGGCCAATTTCCGGCCAGAACAGGGATGATTAGAATGATTTATTTGCATGGATATGTTCCTGGTAATCTGTAGTTTAATTATGGAGGTGATGGTGGTGGGAGGATGCCGGAGGTGAGTTCTCCGGCCACCCCCGACTTTTCCGGCGACTGGAACTGCAAAATTGCTGTTTGGTCCCTGTACTTTTGAAAATGATGAAGTTTGGTTTCTAGGGTTTGCAGAGTTTGGAAAAATTGGATTCCTGTTTTAAAAATATTTAAAAATCATATTTCCTATTTATTTTTATTATAAAAATTCATTTTTAATTTCTGAAAATTCTAAAAATTAGTATTTTAATTCCGAAAATTATTTTTAATTCCAAAATAAATCTAAATTAATTAGTTAATTAATTTCAGTTAATTTCTAATTGATTAATTGGTCAATTAATTCGAAAATTAATTGATTAATTGATTTAATTAATTATTACTTGATTTTATTTAATTATTAATTGATTTTAATTAATTATTAATTGATTTTAATTATTTATTTAATTAGATTTAATTATTTAAAAATGATTTAAAAATTCTGAAAAATAGTTTCGAGCTTTAAAATATTATTCTAAATTATTTCCAAGGCTCGATAATTATTATAAAATTGTTTCGGAGCCAGAACTGGCCAACCGAACACTGTTTATTATTCCAAAATTGATCCAACGACCCGTTTTAATTACGAAAAATGTTTTAAAAATTATTTTCAATACCCGAAAGCCTATTTATGACCCGAGGCTTCTTTATAAATGACATATCATTGATTACGTGATGTATTATGTGCTATACGTGACTTATTGATTGACTATCGGTCTATATATTCGGTGTTTACTTGATTATTGCATAACTTTCAATCCGTTAATCGGATTTGGGTAAAACGAAGGGTAGATAGAGGTATGTGTTGAATAGAACTCTATGAGTCGATTATTGATAGATGCTTATGATATGTGAGCAGAAGAGGCAAGGCGTAGGAAAGGGAAACAGGTAGTTGAGGAGTAAAACAGTTGTGATTGGAAGCGAGTGCAGTATAGTAAGCTAATATCAGGCAAGTGTTCTGAATTTTCTCGAGATATTGTAGTACTTGATAGTCTTGTTGATATTGCAAGTGCTTTGAAGCACTGAAACCCAAACTCTGATTCTAGTTATTGTTCTTGAGCCATGAACCTTATTCTTTCTATACCATTGATTATTGTATACCCAAACACGAACCTCAAATATACAATACTACTCCACAAATACATGCACATTAAATATTAAACATGGAACCAGATTGCTTATACCTTCAAACCATTATATTTTATGCTTTGAAAGCCCAAATCTTCGAAACCCTGAAACGTTGATTCCTTTGTTATCCAATTCTTTCATTACCCAGCATCCAAGCTTTGAAATTATCTTATTGATCCTTACAAGGATTGAAACCCTTTCATTGTTAAACACTTATTATTGTTAATGATTCTGGTTATTGTTTATTATTTTTTATTCTGTTATTATGTTAGAATTGGATGGTTTTTATAAAATTATGGACCAGATTCGTGGTCAGACCATATAATGGTCAAGTTAGGCCAATGTGTGCCTTGGATCCAGTAGTTAGAGCAATGCTGTATGCCTTGCTCGGGGTTAGTGCGTGACTGATCAGCAGCCTAACCTTGGTTTTTAAATTAAAAGTATAGTATCCAATTCTAAATCATAATCCATTGTTCACTTGATATCATAATCATGTTCACTTGATGATCATTATTCTCAGTTTTGTCATTGTGACTTGCTGAGCTAGTTAGCTCATTTGTGCGATATTGTTTCTGTTCTTTTCCAGTTAAGAAGGAACCAGTTGGTAGCGCGAATCCCCAGTCCAGCGCGAGAGCTAGGGGTTCAGGTTGATCGAGCTAAGCTAGTTGGGTTCTTTTGGGATAATTTAAGTTTGTAAAAGTTGTAATAAAGTTTAATACTCAATTTGAGTTTGAATGATTGGGATTTGAACGGTTTGTAATATATTAGTGTGTTTGGCTTGTGTGCATACTTACCTGTTGCGGTCCGTGGTAGTTGATAAATAGGGTCACTACATATTATTATTATCTTTATTATTGTTATAAGCAGGTTATAAATAAGGTGTGTGTGTGGACCCCAAACTTCTGACCCGGGTTTGGAGGGCGCCACACATTTCCTTTTCTCACACCAGTGAGAACCACTTTGTTGCTCCTCTTGTTAGTCACAACACAGGCTTCTGAGTTGAAGGTTACTGAATTGCCTTTATCACAAACCTTGCTGATACTCATCAAATTATGCTTGAGACCATCCACTAAGACAACTTCCTCAATGATGACATTGTCTTTTGAAATCAAGCCATATCCCATAGTATAACCCTTGCTGTCATCTCCAAAAGTAATACGACGGCCAGCTCTCTCCTTGAACTCTGTGTGCAGGGTAGAATCACCAGTCATGTGTCTTGAACAACCACTATCCAAGTACCATAGATTCTTTCTGTTTTCCTGATTACTTGAAGAACTTGTCTCAGTTTCATCAGACTTGGCCAATAGGGCTAAATTACATAGCTGACATCCTCATCCTCATCCAGACCATCTGCAGCCCAGTCATTATCCTGTGTAATAAAAGCCCTTTCCTTTTGTTTGAGCAGCTGAAAGTATTTCTGTTTATAATCCACAAGCTCAAACTTCTTTTTGTTAAAATCTGACTTTCTACACTCATTGGCAAAGTGCCCTGCCAAGCCACATTTGAAACACTTAAATTTTGATTTATCCACCATGATTCTATTTGGCTTAGCTGCTCCAAAGTTCTTCATGAACTTGAGCTTGGAAAATCTTCTGGAAAGAAATGTTAGATGTTCATCAATATCTTCCATGTCATCTTGGCTCAAAGAATCTTCATTTTCTGCTGCCAGCCCCTTGCCCTTGTTTTCACAGACCTTTGAAGTTGATTCAACAGCTTCCATCTTCATCTCCTTCTCTTTCTCTAACTCAGCAACTAGTGCAATGGATCCTCCTTTCTTCTTTCCTCTTTCCATCCTCTCATCTTGCTCTATTTCAAGCTCATAGGTTTTCAGGATACCATACAGTCTCTCCAAAGTAAACTCCTTGTAATATTGAGAGTTTCTCAATGAGACTGTCACAGGTTTCCATTCCTTTGGAAGAGATCTAATGAACTTCAGATTGGAGTCTTTTGTCTGATAGAACCTTCCATGCAACTTCAGAGCATTTAGTAGTTTTTGAAACCTACTAAAGATGTCAGTGAGAGACTCACTTTCTTCACTATGAAAATGCTCATATTGCTGAATCAGTAGCTGCATCTTGTTTTCTCTAACTTGCTTAGTGCCGTCACAGATATTCTGTATTGTATCCCAAACATCCTTGGCAGTTTTGCAATTGATGATGATGTCAAACATATCACCATCAACTCCATTGAACATGATATTCATGGCCTTCTTATCTTTCCTAACTTGTTCAATAGCAGGATAGACCATTCATGCCTTGGCTTGGGGACATATGGCTCATTTCTAGTTGCATCTCTCATTGGTACATGAGGGCCTCTTTCTATGCAATCTACATAGGCCTCATCTTGAGAAAGTAAATGAAGATGCATCTTTACCTTCCAGTGATGATAATTATCTTTATCTAGAAAAGGAATCTTGACTCCAACATCCTTCTTGTTCATCTTGATGTTTTGTTGTGATCTTTAAACTCTTTGTTTACCAAGAGCTTGCTCTGATACCAATTGTTAGTCCTTTAACAATGCAACAAGAATTACAGAAGGGGGGTTGAATGGAATTCTTGAAACTTTTTCAAAAATAAAATTGTTCAAACTTAAATATATATATCAGTGTGAATTGATTTGCAGAGTGCGGAATAACAACTTGAAATGAATCAAAACACAAGTAATTAAAAACACAAGTCTTTAAAAACTTTCTAGTGGATTTGAATGTATCCACCAGAGATATATAATATATCAAGAGAACTCTGTGTAGCAATTAGCTCACAGCTGCTTACAAATTGTCAACAACTAAGATTGTAGAGAAATGCTAAGAATACAGCTTACAAATGTTTCTCTCTTGGTTGTTTAGTTAAATGTTCTATTTGCTACTTCTTGGTTTATATATCACCAAGATTACAAAGTAATAAGACAGGATAATAAAACAAAAACTATCAAGTCTAATACTATGCTACTTCATTACTCTATTCCAGCATATTTGAATATCTTCATAATAGCATGGAAATGGCAATGCTTTTTTGTTCTCTAAAACCCAGTTGAATAGGCTTCCACATTCCATTTGCATACACTCGACGCATGTGACTGTATTGTCACTGTCAACAGATGTTTGAATTCTTTATCCGTCAGGTTCATGATCATCCGTCAAGTTCATGATCATCCGTCGGGTTGTCTTGTTGATCATCCGTCGAATGACATTGTTGTTTATCCATCGGTAGCAATCTGGCACTTGACTTCATTTCATTTATGCAGAATTGCAAGACATCATCTATGTACAATTAATCAACCTATTCTGCATATCTAGTTAAAGTCAACATGACTTGAGTACTACTACAGAATCTAAACAATGTGTATGCAGAAATGTGCTACAGACTTATTGTTACATAAGCTACTCACTCGATGGATAATAAATCATCATCCGTCGGGACTATATTGAGTTATCCGTCGGGACTATAATCCTTATCCGTCGAGTGCTACATTTGTCACTAAGTAAAATCTACCAAGGTGTTTTGTTAATGAAATCATCAAGTACACAACATATTCACAACACCAATCCATTCCTAAGATTATATCAAATTCTCCTAACGCAAATGGGATTAGGTCAACCTCAAAGACTTTTCCTTCTAATTTTAACTTGCATTTGGGGTGTACTTGATTCACAGGAATTATTTCCTTGTTTGCTATTTCCACTTGTAATACCTCACGTAAGGGTACGGCGTTAAGTTTTAACTTTTTAGCAAAATCTTGAGATATAAATGACTAGGTTTCTCTAGAATCAAATAGGACATTTGCATGTTCGGAATTTAACAGAAGGGTACCTGCTATCACGTCAGTATTCCGGACAGCATCCTGAACAGTCATGTTGAAGGTCCTAGCAGCTGGGGGCCGGTTGGATGCAGCTCTGATCATCCCTGAGGCTGGGGGCTTTGATTTCGGGCAATCCTTCCTCATGTGCCCTACCTTTCCATATTGGAAACATGTCACGCTGGGTCGGTTGCAGTGGGTGGCAAAGTGTCCAGTTTGGTCACACCTATAGCATTTCAGAGGGGCTCTCGCGAGGCTACACACTCCAAGGTGTCTCTTTCAACATGTTTGACACTCCGGTATTGGGGTGCGGGGCTGGCTAGAAAATGTTGCCTTAGATTGTCCGTCGCCCTGGCCAACACTCATACTGGGGGCCTTTTTAAATCTGGAGCCTCTCGCAGGTTGGGACACCACCCCCCTAACAAACCTTCTTGGAAGGCTCCTGTTCCCGGTTCCTCCTCCTTGGCTTCCTATCTTCCTCTTCCTATTTTCCTTTTCCTTCAAACTTTGCTCACTGCCAGCTTCAATAATCGAGGCTTTCTGTACTAAGGTAGCGTAGTCTGTCAGCTCTAGTACTGCCACCCGGTTCTGGATCCACTGTTTCAGACCAAGCTGAAACCTTCGCACTTTCTTCTCTTCGGTATTCACGAACTCAGGCACAAATCATGATAGCTCAGTAAACTTGGCCTCATATTTTGCCACAGTCATCTTATCTTGTTTCACCTCTAGAAACTTAATCTCCATCTGAGTTTCCATAAACCTAGGGAAATACTTGTCTAAAAACAATCGGGTAAATCTATCCCATGGAATTACAATATATGTCTCGAGGTTTTGTTTGGACTCCCACCAGTAATTAGCTTCCCCTTTCAGCATGTAAGAAGCGAAAATGGTCTTGTGTCATTCTTCCACACCTAGTATCTCGAAGGACTTCTCTATTTCCATGAGCTAGGCCCGTGCTTCAACGGGGTCAGCAGATCCTAGAAACTCTAGGGGTTTGAGGGATTTGAATGCCCTAAAGGTAGTGGCCGCAGTCTGTTGGGTAATATGCGGCTGTGGTGGAATGGGCTGTTGGTTCAGATTTGCCCTTAATAGTTCCATAAACTCATTTATGGGGTTCCTTCCCTGATGGGTATCCTCAGCCTCTTCTTCTACATAGTCTTCCTCATCATACTCATTATAGTCTAGGTCTTCTTCACTTTCTTCATTCACTACGGGGTCAGGTCCATTATGTTGTTAGTTAACAGATTCCGCGGGCTGTGCCCTGGTTCCTCTCCTACGGGGTGACATCATTCTGATAGTGAAAATTTGTCAATATAGTTGCAAAAATTTTACAATTGGATTATTTTATTCATAGGTAAGAATGTCATTTATTACCTAGCATATTTTTATCAAGTGCAATAATATGGAAATCAATTTTTTAATAACTACTAGATATATATACCATAGGGTCTCCCAATTATATCTTGGGGATAAAAAAACTACCTTAGTTCATACATGACCTGATTATAATACATCGCTACTTGTCCTGAATACTGAATGCAAATACATAAACGGTGTACCCTGAAGGGCTAGGAACGCTATCTACTACTAGCTATCCTATCAAAATTGGTGACAAGTAACCCAGCCCTCTTCAAGGTCCATAAGTAGTCACTCATCCCTCAGTCACTGTCACTGCGCGTGAGGTCTCGCACCCTCCTCATCGCTCCTACAAACATCATTTATGTGCCAACTACCAGGATGTATCCCCCACCACCGTCATCCTCATCTGAACCCGGGTACGGAGCTTGATCCCATCGATCTCCCTGCGGGCTATGGCTGGGGAAGCAGCTCTGAAGTCCTCTGGATATCCTAGCCTGATGGCTCACTCAGATGTCAGCGCCTGTCGTAGCTTTACAATGCGGACAGATGCCGTGGTGAGCTCAGTGTTAAGCTGAGCCATTATCCAGTCATGTACAGCTACATGTATGGTCGCCGGGGGTGGTAGAGGTGAGTGTGGGTCGCTAGAGGATATGTCATAAGCCTCATTGGTCTGTGCATCCATCCCATCCTCCTCGTCATCATCGGTATAGGGCAAAGGACTCTGTATCCATGGGTGTGGTGTAGGAGAGCGAATAGTCGGGAAATGGTACATCTCTATATCCCTCCAACCTAAGCCATCTCCCTGGGGCATCTCAACATCATCAGCTATGGGGACAGGAAGTTCAGTCTCCTTCTCTGGGGCATCCTCAATAGGGTCATCATCTGAGTCATCAATACGTGGGTCCTCCGGCTTGGGAGTAGGGTTACGCTCAGGGGTCATAACATCATCAACAGGGTCTACCTCCTCCATAGGCTCCCCTGGTACCTGACACAATAGGCAAGGTGTTACTAACTTAGAGTCAGAATTCCCTTGAGGGTATAACTGTCAAGACTACCTATGTAGCCTGACGACGAACTCGACTTGAGCTCTAATTGATTATTTATTATTCTTATGTCTACATATTTTATATCCTATCGTTTCCAAGGTTTGATAACCCGAGGCTCTGATACCATTTCTGTGGTGCCCCAAAATTCGGGGTCAAGGATCTAGGAGGCCACGCCATCTTTAATCCTATATACCATATACCTCACATCATAATATATAAATACTCACAATTTACGACCCCACACTTATCACACACACACACTTATAGGTTATTGTCTTGGAAACGAACCATTCATTACTAGAGTAAATCAATTCACAGAGTGATATTATTACAACCTAAAAGTAATTAAGGCTTACCGGGGAAATAACCTTTAAGTAAGGCTGCTCCGTCGACCAAATATTTGTTTCTTATTCATTATCTTACATAAGTCATACTTGTAAATAAGCCAGACTAAAAATAACTGAAAACCAATCCAGCTTATTCAGTCTACCTGTGGTACAACACCAAACATTCTACGGAACAGCTGGCCGTTTCCTACCCATTTCCTGGCTGTGAGTTTCATGATAGGCATCTTGATTTACTGTTGTGTTGTGTCAATTTAAGAAAACAAGTGTGAGCTATAATGCCCAGCATAAAAAAAATGTACAGTACGAAATGACTGTATGATAAACTCAAGCAAAATGTCATATATGATAAATATGTTTAATTCAAAATAGTTTTCCTTGGTGATACACACCTTCTTTTGAAAACAATTCTTTAGTGGATTTATTATCCTGCGAATACCTTAATGGTAAACCCAACACTAAGCTTGGGTTACGGTATTACATCACAATTCGAGTTGGAAGAATAGGACGTTTATTGGAGCCGCTGCTTATGATGATCAGTCGTAATACGGGAAATAGTAACCTTTTCTACTAGTAGAAGGACGACACTTTCGTATCCCGGTTATCACCCTTGCCGCATTCGGGCAACGTGTCCCATTTTGGGTATACACATACTTCACAAGTTCCTGAGTACACAGAGTACCTTCACTTGCGGTACCTTTGGTAGTCTCCCTAGCACACATAGTACTAGAGTCTACTCCTCCCTTGTCTTTTAAAAGAATTCTATCATACCTCGAGAACTCGAACCACATCGAAGTTCCCCCAAGCGTTTTGCTTGTTGATAGAAACAGTTTGTTTTATTAGCGTATATATATATATACACATATACGTACTTTCAAAATTTTTGGAGAAAGTACTAAGGATGTGAGTTGACCGTTGTCAATAGATAATTAAATAAGGGGGAGTTTCCTTTGAAAATATATTCAAAATATTTAAAATAAGTCGAGATAATATTCTCCGATGATCTGAAATTATTTGAATGATTTTCCGAAAATCAGAAAGTATTTTAAATCAGGTTTTATGATTTTTAAATCATAAATAAATCATTAAATAAATCATTAATAATTAGATATTAATTATTAAATAATTAAACCTCGAATAGTTATACTTTAAAAGAGTATTGAAATAATATTCCTCAACTTATTTATGTTTAAATAATTTAATAATCTTTAATATTTAATCGGGTTTTGAAATAAATAATTGTTGGAGAATACTTCTCCCATAATAAATTAATATTTAATTAATATATATTATTCGAACAAAAAAATATAGTTGAGGTAATACGATCTTTGGAAATCGTTAAAAGTTCGAGGTATATAATGTTTCATAAGTGGACGTTGAGTCCCTTAAAACATAACTACTATGCACTTTAATCCTCCTATAAATATCATCGGAATGATTCCCGGGTTTTTATTTTAAAATCCCGACTGACTCTCGGTCTTATAATTATACGTCACGCTCGTGGCAGCGTTAAACATTTTACGACATATACGTATCGTACAACATCGCTACATTATGTGAAACTCAATTACTTAGTATCATGGCAAACATGGCATTTATGCAATGACGATAAAAAAATCCTTTCACAACACAACAGTATACGGAGTTGGGTTCGTAAACTTGCCTGGGTATCTCGAGGTGGAGGATGCTCTCGGTTCCGCTCGGAAATCTATAACCATAAACACAAATTATTTTGTTAGGTCTCGTTCTAATTTACGGCGACTCGCACTCATGTGCTACTTATTATGCACCCTCTCAACTTATATTACCCTGATAATTTCTTTAAGTCCTTATTCACATTACGGTCGCTTCCTTTTTCGAAGTATCTTAAGTCCGTTTTCATTTTCATTGTCGGCTCCGCTTATGGATTCTACGGTTTTCTAATTGCGCGGTCTCGGCTCCGATATTTTTATGACATTGAAAATCCATTATTTTCCCTTGAAATTTTTATGGAAGTTAAGGAACTCTATTTAATACTCTATGTAAAAATTTCATAATTTATGAACATTTTGAAGTCGATCCTTTTTACTTTTAAAATTCGTAATTTGTAGCAGTTTTGTCTCGTAAATCACTTTTAGTAAAACGGCCATAACTTTTGATCCATAAATCAGAATCAAGCGATTAAAGCGCCTAAACGATCCTTATAACATTGTATACCATAATAAAGTATTATTTTTTAAGAAACTATATTTAAATCTTCGGGACTTTCTGCAGACACTTAATGTTACGTTTTGTTCGTTTTAGCGAGATTACGGTTACGATCCGAGTTTTGTTTATGCCTTAAATCTTTATACTACCACCAATAATCATCATATAATCATCATCACACTAACTCCTCTCAAGAATATCATTTTCTTGAGGTAACAACCATCAACCTTAAATCTACTTATCTAAACATCAAGATTACAACAATACATTCACCAAAACTAGGTTTACAACTATGTTCTTCAAGATTCTTGAACTTAAATCTTAAGTAAGGATGGGTCAAATATTTATACCTTTATTGAGAGTTTGAGATGGGTTCTTGATGATGGTGAAGTCTTGGGAGTGCTTGGTAGGGTTTTTGGAACCTAAAACAACCATTAAAATCAAGAAACCAAAGAAAAGTTACTATTCATACTATTCACTATCATCTTTCTTGAATTTATTTCACCCATCAAACCTTGATAAAATGAGATTTATCTTACCTTAGTTTAGGTTGTATAAAGCTTGAGAATTAATGGGGGAATTTTCCATGGCAAGAGCTTGGTGTTTTGAAAATGATTTCTTCTTTCTTTTTGATGAAGCCGAATGGAGAGTTTAGAGAGAGAGGGAGAGAATTTTGTGTTTGCTTCTTGATTGCTTCTTTGAATAATGCTTGTATTTGATTTTTTATTCTCTATTATATGTCCTAGAATAGATTTATGTTGGCAAATCCTTGGATAAATCTTGCTAGCCCTTTCTAGAATACAAGCTAAGCTAGTAGTTTAGTCTTTAGCTTTACTATTCTCTAGCCTTAGATGATTATACTACAACCTTAGATTACTATTTGATAAAGTAACCATGGTTACTTTTCTACCATGGTTAGTTAGTGCGATACATTTATTTAATCGTAAATGCGTTTGTTCGGTCGCTTAAACGTTTTCGTAATAATTTCTCATAAACGGTTCGCGGCGTAAATCCTTTCATATTTATTCTTTATGTTTTGAAGTATCGACTTTGGATATAAAGCCGTAGGGTTTTAAATTTGTAATTATATTATGATTCCCGTAATCCTCGATGATTCGTAAATATGGTCATTTTTCGAAGTTCATTTTCTTCGAAAACTAATAGCGTTTACATACACTCATTTGGTACGTATAATCATTATATCAACTTCGAAACTCATTTTCTCATGGACAACATAGTGTGGGCTAAAACATATTCCCCGTCTGTTAGGGTTACTATTCATTAAACCTTTTTTTACAAAGTCTCAAAAATTCGAGTTATTACATCAGCATTTTCTCATCCAGCATCTTCAGAATTGTCTTTTTATCACGACGGTCTATCTGAGCATCACGCTTAAATTTCCAATCCATTTAATAGAATAATGCCAAATTTTCCTATCTTAAATATCAAATCATTACGAACTTATTGCCAGAAATCTCAATTTCACAATTGATAAACACTTAAAAGATACACGTTCTTGATTTGCTAGTTCTGTAGTCATGATCTCATCTAATAGTTTCAACTTATCAATAAAATTTCGAAAAATTATTGATCGAGTTGCTCTCGACTCTACCAACACTTTAGCACATAAGGAATTCACAGTAATTATTAATGTCATCACATCCGTACTCTGAATAACATATTTCACAAATATATCATAAACTCTTGCTCTTGGAGACTTATTCATTATTGGAGTAGATCCCACGATTCTTAGCGTATCACTAACTGGGGCTGGTGACTTACAATCCTTGCCATATGCCCTGGTTTCTTATACTTGAAACATATAAATCCAATAGCTGGAACTTTTCCCGCTTGATATTTTCTCAAAGAAGATTCGGGGTTAAAATAATTTTCCGGGTATTTAATACGAATTTTTGAACATTTTCCAGAATTAAAACGGGTAAAAAAAATATTTTTATAAATAAATAACAGGGTTCAAATACCCGAATCTGGCTTTAAAATTATTTAATAATAATTTTCGAGCCTTGAACATAATTTAAAATAATATTTTAAAGCTCGAAACTATTTTTCAGAAATTTTAAATAATTAAATCCAATTAAATAATCAATTAATAACTAATTAATAACTAATTAAATTAATTAATAAATTAATATTTTTATTATTTGAGCAATTAAATAATTAATTATTAACTAAAATTAATTAACTAAATAATTCAGATTTATTTTTAAATTAAATAGGAATTTTGGAATTAAAATAAAGATATTTGGAATTAAAAATAAATTTTAGAAATTAAATAATGATTTTTGAATTATTTTTAAATGGAATTTCCCGGAAACAGATTCTATGATTGAATTTTGAGGGAAAGAGAATCAAAACCAGGTCAAAATAGTTCCAGAAACGGGTCAAAAATGGACCCTCCCAGGGCCGGTGGATCTTCACTGGAATCTGGGCTTGATCCCAGAAACCGACAAAGTCGCCGTTTCCCGGCAATCGTCATGCAAGCCTCAAACAATCAGATTCTGCCATTCTTTCAACACTAAACCCTTGTAATTTAGAAGGTCAACTCATAATTAGCAACGAATCACACAAACACATCACAGAACTCAGATTCTGATCAAAGATTCAAAAATAACCGAAGAACTCGACTTTTCCGATGAGCTCGAACCAGGAATCGTTTGGTCTCCAAACTAGCATCAATCGATTCCTTTTACATGATCTTTATGACGGTATGATTCAATTAAACTAATAACCCCTGATTCAAGAACGCCTAATTTCCAATTAAGAACCCTCAAGAACATTCAAATCCTAATTTATGAATTCAAAAATCAAACCTTAATTTCTCTATGTTTTTGAACTCAAAATTTAACATATATTATACCAAATTGACCAAAATTTTATGTTCTACAACATGCAATCATCAAAACATATAAACAACTCCAAAATCAAAATGTCCTAATTTAAATCTAATTAAATTTAAATTTAAATAAAATTATAGAAAATTACCAATTATATCTACAGTTAAATAGATCATGAAACTTTATTGTACTCGTCAAGAGTTTCGATGCGACTACTTGCTCGCCAAAATCGGAGTTCAATAACGCCTTCAAATCCTCATTTGATTATGAAGAACGCGATGAATGATAGGGTTTTTCTCTGCAACTGTTTGTTTATGATTATCTGTACAAAATAAGATACTGTATTGACTATTTATATTTACGGAATATCGGTACCCCGTTGAATCATACCGGATATAAAAATAGAATACTTAATCATTAAGTATTAACAAAACTGATCCAATTCGGTACTGGTTTTAGGATAATTACAAAACCAGGCTTTTTGTAAATACAATTTGGGTCTCAATGCTTTGGTTACATGAATTACAAGAAGATAATATAATAGTTTAATCAAAATATCCCGTTTCCTGAAAATACGGGTTTTATCGATTTACCGAAACGGATATTTATGCCGGGACTCGCACGAGTAAAATCGTACTTCGAATCGAAAAAGTTAAAACACAGAAAGTGCTCATAATAATCAAATTAGATTAGAAAGGAGTTTTCCCGAGACTTCCGGGTTGTAAAAACATAAAAACGGTTGAAGTTGGACGATTCATGTTTATACAAAATAATTTATAATTACTCGGAAAATAAATTTAGTAAATCCATAAATAATTTATAAAATCTTATAGTAACACATAAATTAATAGAAAAATATCAAAATTATATATACTTAATTTTAGACATATAAAAATTAAAATTATCAAATTTTACCACATTTAAACATCCAAACACAAATACCAATTAACGAATAATTCACCAAAGTTCACATAATAATCACATAGTATTTATTTATTGACAAATATAATTACAAGTCATATCCCGGATATTGCAATTTTTTGAAAACCAATTTTGGAGTTCTTTTTGTAAAAATTCGGAACCATTGTCCGAACGAAATTTTTGTAAGTCCGAAATTAAAGAAGTTCCGGAACTCGAAGAAATAGTGTGAAAAGTTGTCTTAAAATGTTTGATAACTTGATGAAATAAATAAAATAAATATTTAGGTGTTTCTGATTTAGCTTTCATTAAAAATACCCAAGTACATCTAGGGTAATCGTCCACTATAGTTAAGAAAAAATGATCACCATTTAATAATGGGACTGAAATGGGTCCCCAAATATCACAATGTATCAATTGAAAAGGATATGTACTAAAATTATTAATACTTTTATTGAATGGTAAACGAGTTTATTTTGCTATAGGACAAACGATGCAATCTTCATCAGAATTTGAATACATGTAACAAAACTTATAAAGTAGAAATGAAAATGATTCAAATTAGGATGTCCCAAGCGCCAGTGCCATACATCAAAAGGCTTATTCTTATAAATCGAAAGAACTGAGGAGGACTGCGGTTGATAAAGTCCAGAAAATAAATTAGCTTGACCAATCAAAGTCTTTGTTGACCGGTCCTGAAAAATAATATTGTTTTTAGAAAGTATTACATCAATGTTATTGGATAGAGATAATTGGCTAATTGATATAAGATTCTATTTGAAATAAATATGCACCAAATACTTTAAATGATGAGGAAAGAACTACTGTGCCAATATGGGTGACAGGGGCACGAGTTCCATCAGTTATTAAAACTCCCAAACCATGTGGAGCACCATGATAAGTGTAAAATAAATCTAATGAAGAACATGCATGATGGATTTCCCCACTATCAATAATTTATTGAGAATGAAATCTAGAGGTTCAGAGACAATCCTGGGAAGGTAGGATTCTGACCTGTTACAGTAGGTGTTGGGGTATGAGCTGAGGCATGAGGTTATTCATTATTCTTTCTGAAATTCGATGGCTCGATAGATAAAATAATATTCTAACTATCAAGGCAAATGGGACAGTCTCTTATGCAAATGGGACAGTCCCTTTACAAATGAGACAGGGTATGAAACAGTCTCTTTTAACTGCAGAAAGTAAATTACTGAAATATAAATGCAGTAATAAAGAAAGTAAACAATGCAGAACACCAAGAGTTTTCACTTGGTTCGGCCCCTACACCTAGTCTATGGCCTACATCCAAGTCCCCATGCCAACTAGCATAGAGAATGTATTATATCAACTTTAATAAAAGAACTTACAGTCTTTTCCTTGATTACAAATATAGCACCTGAAAGAAACCCTTTCCCAAGCTACCTTGCTACCTAGCCCACTGCTATTCCTTAGCCTTCTAGCTACCTTGCTATACTTTGAAATCAAGCTTGCCACAACCCGGCACAAAGTTGATATGAATACACAAGTACAAGAATAAACAAATTGATTACAACTCAAACTAGGTTTCTTGTTTTTCTGGATATGAATATCTCGGGTATGAAACAAGAAATTGATTTCAGATGATGAAAGATTCTCGTGAAAGTGTTAGCTACAAATCTGAAATGAGGAGTTGTATTTATAAGCAAAGTTCTAACAGATTTATTTTCAAACACAAGATAAGATTGGAAGATAAGTTTGTTTGAAAATATTTGAATAAAACTTTGAAACTAATCTGTTAGTACGTTTAAAAGATAAATCAAGTAAAGATAAGGCTTGAGAGATTTAAACTTGATTTATAAGATAAGGTGGTGAGTTTGTTTGAGATAAGGTTTATCCAGATAAACAAGATATACATAAAACCCTAACAAACCTAATCCTGAGAAAGCTTCCTGAAAAATCTGAGCAAACTGCAATCTCTGGACTCTAAACTGCTGTTATGTTGCAATCTGAATATCATCATAAACTCGTAGATTAACATTCTCCCCCTTTTATGATGATGACAAAGAGAACATAAATGCTCCCCCTATCAAAAACACTAAAGGCCTGTAAAACAAAGTTAGAACCAACATAATATATTGCAGTTTATAAGACATGCAATCAATATGAGAATGAGACAACTAAAGACTGAATGAGACAGGAGATCAATATGCATAAAAGAAACAGTCTCAAACATTAAACACTTAAAACAGAAAACAACCCATCCATAAACCAGGATGTTCAGTTGTAATTGATATCTAATCACATAAACGAATCCAGAATATCAGTTAATCACAAAGTCATCCAAAAACATCCATCAAAAACAATAAGTTCAAACACCAACACATAGACTTAAAAAATGAAACACCCATCAAAGAAACATAGTCTGAAGAACCAAAAACGTCTTAAAAAACATCATAATTTCTCCCCCTTCATCATAAAAGGGTCCTTAATCGGAATCGTCATCAACGTTAACTGGAACTTTGCGTTTTCCTGAACCAGAAGCCTTGTTCTGGGATGAAGGAAACACTGGAGCTGAGCCGTACTCTGAAAATAGCTTGTCAAAAACTTCCTGAGCTGGTGCCTTCCCGTCCCTTTCACGAAGCCAGTCAAAAATCTTTGCCTTGTATTCTTCTCTGGTCATACCAAAAACTGAAGGTGGAGGAATGGCAGGGAGTGGCAGAGGAGCAGTGATTTCTTCTAGAGTACAATCTCCAATCCAGTCTCGTTTCTTGTGCCAATACATCTTGCTCTTGTCTTGCATGGCTGACAACTGTTGAGATAGAAATTTAGTCTCTGACCCAAGCTTAAAAAACAACTTAACAAATTCCTTTTCCCATGCCTTAGCAGAGGAAACCATCCCTTCCTGTAGAGTCCCAAACTCAAAATCTATGGTCTTCGACAACTTGACATCAGAAGTATTCAATACAGAGAGTTTGGCATTGATATCATCCAAAGATGAACAGACATACTTCCTAAACAACTCAAAAGAAGCATTTAAAATACTAACTTCAGAAGTTAGTGATCCAAGGGTTTTGACAGAAGCAAAATGCTGATTAAGATTAGCCAAAGCAACAGAATTTTCATTTAATTTGATCAATAGAGAATTAAGAAGAGTATTGGTAGGCTGATCAAAGGGGTCTGAGGCATAATTAGGAGACTTAGGAATACCACCAACATTCCTAGAAGCATCATCAAAAACTAACTCATTTGATTCAGAAACTACGAGACCATTCGCAGTTAAAACAGACAAGTCAAAAACAACATTCAATTTTTCTGATTTAGCAGACTCAAAAGGAACACGAAAATACTGAAAAATCTTTGTTAACAAAGCAGGGTATAGAAGATGCATGGATTCATGTTTAGCACAATGATTCATGTTGGAAATAATCAATGAAGCCAAATTACAAGGGGTTTTCTTAACAAACACAGACAGAAGAATAGAATCCTGAAATGTGACTCTATCACGACCAGATTTATGAGGCAAAACATTCGAGTGAAACAATTTAAACAATAATAAGCACATAGGAGTTAAATCAGTTACCAATGGTTTGACAGACACAGAAACAAAGTTGTCACCGAGAATAGCTTTGAGTTGTTCCTCATATTGCAATCCAGGAATCTCATCAAACGCCTGATGAGTGGTAAATGGGCAGGGACCTTGATCGGATACGCCTGTGAGCCTGGCCAGCAAATCCGCCTTAAAGCAAATTGGACTTCCTTTCACCGAAGAGAACACAATATTGTCGACCAAAATTGAAAAATTCGCATAGAACTCCTTCACCAAATCTGGATAGATCACATCGGACGGCGACAACAACCCAACACACCCAACAGCTTCAAACAACGATGATACGCCAATCCTGGAGAGAAGATCAGTATCACACAACCTTTCTTTCAGAATGGACTTGTTCCACGCCTTAGTAGTGCTTTCCTTTGCATGACGTTCGGAAGAATTAGGAGATGCTTCACTAGATGCTTCGGAAACAACTGCGGCCATATGACGACGCTTCGAACCAGACGGACCAGGGGTCGGGGTTTGGTTAGCGATGGATCTTGAACGGCGAGCCATGGAAGAAAGACGATTTTAGGGTTAAGAGAGAAAGAATAGAATTTGAGAGAATGAGAGAGTAGAATGAGAAAAGAAAAATGAAAAGATTAAGAAAGAGAGTTTAAAAAGAAGTAGAAACTGAAGAGTTAGAGATGGAAGAGGAGATGAAGAGGTGCAAAAACAGAAGTGGTGTATTGAATGAATGATACATGCACGAGTTTCAAGGAAATGAAAAGTCTAATCAAAAGATTTACAAAATCTAATGCTATATACACGCATAAACACAAGGACAAATAAAATAAAAAACCACAAATTTATAAACAGGAACCTAATAACTCAAATAATAAATACATAACATATATTTAAGTATTATGACATAATTCATATTTAAACACAAAAAATACATAAAATCACGTAATAAATTACAGAGAACACATACCTAATTCACGACGCATTAAACAAAATCTATCTTCAGCTAAAGGCTTAGTGAAGATATCTGCACGCTGTTTCTCAGTAGAAATATAAATAAGCTCAATATTACCTTTAGAAACATTATCTCGTAGAAAATGGTGACGAACATCAATATGCTTAGTACGAGAATGCATAACAGGATTTTTAGAGATATTAATTGCAGAGGTATTATCACAATAAATAGGAATATTTGAGTAAGAAATACCAAAATCCTGCAAGGTTTGTTGCATCCACAAAATTTGAGCACAGCAACTTCCAGCTGCAATGTACTCTCCTTCAGCGGTAGAAAGAGCTACTGAAGTTTGCTTTTTACTATGCCATGCAACTAAACAATCTCCTAAAAATTCACAAGCACCACTTGTGCTTTTTCTATCAACCTGTGACCCTGCATAGTCAGCATCTGAAAAACCGATTAAGTCAAAGGAAGAAGAGCTTGGATAAAATAATCCCAAGTCACTCGTACCTTTCAAATATTTAAAAATACGTTTAACGGCATTCAAATGAGATTCTTTAGGTTGAGATTGAAAACGAGCACACAAGCATACACTATACATAATGTCAGGTCGTGAGGCAGTTAAATATAACAATGAACCAATCATACCTCGAAATTTAGTGACATCTACAGGTGTACCTTGTTCATCCTTTGTAAGCTTAACTGAAGTACTCATCGGAGTTGATTTAGGTATGACATGATCAAGTGCAAATCTTTTGAGTAGATCCTTTATGTACTTGCCTTGGTGAATAAATATTCCTGCATTAGACTGATTAATTTGCAAACCTAGAAAGTACTGCAATTCACCCATCAAACTCATATCGAATTCCTTATGCATGCAATCAGAAAACCACTTACACAAAGATTCGTTAGAAGATCCAAAAACTATATCATCAACATAAACTTGTACTAATAGAAAGTTATCACGTTTATGAAAAATAAAGAGAGTTGGATCGAGTGTACCGCGAATGAAACCATTGTTCACAAGAAATTGACTGAGACGCTTGTACCAACAACGAGGGGACTGTCTCAATCCATAGACAGATTTCTTGAGCTTGTAAACATAGTTAGGGTACTTCTCGTGAATGAAACCTGGAGGCTGCTTCACGTAGACTTCTTCCTTGAGATAGCCATTTAGAAATGCGCTTTTGACGTCCATCTGATAGAGCTTGAACTTCTTGTGAGCTGCAAAAGCCATTAAGATTCGAATAGCTTCTAAACGAGCTACTGGAGCATATGTCTCGTCGTAATCGATTCCTTCCTGCTGGTTGTATCCCTGAGCAACCAAACGAGCTTTATTTCGAATGATATTTCCATCTTCATCTTTCTTATTCTTGAAAACCCAACGAGTACCAATGATCTTGGCATCCTGAGGAGGTGGGACGAGTTCCCAAACATCACAACGCTCGAACTGGTTCAATTCCTCCTGCATTGCAACAGACCAATGTTCGTCTGCAACTGCTTCTTGAGCATTCTTTGGTTCGAATTCAGCAACAAAAGCACAGAATGCACATAGATTATGAAGTCTGCTTCGAGTAGAAATCCCTTGATCTAAATCAGTGAGAAGATTATCTGGTGGATGATTCTTCACAGTCCTAGAAGACTTAGGAAGTTGAATATTACTCATTTCTTCCTCATTAGAATTGTCTGCCTGGAAATGAATAGGAGTTGTCTCATTCAAAAGAGACTGCCTCATTTCCGCTTGTGAAGATTTATCCAGAGGAGTAACAGAATTCACATTTGAAATACTATCGGAAGTCTTTGGAGAACCAGAAGATTCAACTGAAGCTTGAGTAGATCCTGAAGAATTATCAGAAGACTGAGATGGACCTGGAGAGTTTTGACTGTTTGATTTGTCAGAATGAGACTGACTCTTTTCGGAATGAGACTGTCTCATTTGGGAATGAGACGATAGATCCGCAGTGTCTTCATCAATTTGAGATATATTCCCTGAGGATTCATTGAATGTAATATTGATGGATTCTTCTACTTTGTTCTTGACAGAATTATAAACACGATAAGCTTTGCTTGTTGTAGAATATCCCAAGAAGATTCCTTCCGTAGATTTCGCATCGAACTTGCCTCGATTATTTTGAGTATCTAAAATAAAACACTTGGAACCAAATACTCGAAAATAACTAATGTTAGGAGTCCTTTTCTTAAGCAATTCATACGGTGTTTTAAGCAAAATAGGACGAATAAGTACTCTATTTAAAACATAACAGGAAGTGTGTACCGCTTCAGCCCAAAATTTTCTGGAAGCTTACTCTCATGCAGTAGAGTTCTGGCAGTTTCCTGTAGAGTTCTGTTCTTGCGTTCTACTACTCCGTTCTGCTGAGGAGTTCGAGGAGCTGAGAATTCATGAGTGATTCCTCTTAATTTACAGAAGGTTATGAAATCCTTCTCGAATTCACCTCCATGATCACTACGAATAGTCTTGAGCTTAAATGAATACTTAGTCTCAAGGTTAGTAATAAGATCCTTAAACTCAACAAAAGCTTCATCCTTAGATCGTAAAAATAATACCCAAGTAAAACGAGAATAATCATCAACTATAACAAAAGCATAATTCTTACCTCCTAAGCTTACATACCTTTCTGGACCAAAAAGATCTAGATGAAGGAGCTGCAAAGGAACAGAAGTTGATACTTTATTCTTAGCAGTAAAGGAAGTTTTCACCTGTTTTCCAAGTTGGCAAGCTGAACAAGGTTCTATTTTCTTGTACTTCAGCTTTGGTAAACCTCGAACTAACTCATGAGAAGATATCTTCCGAAGAAGATCCATATGAACATGACCAAGATGCCTATGCCACAGATCTTGTTGTTCTTGAACGGTAGCTAGACAAATTTCTTCTTGCTGCTCATCAAAATCTAACACAAAAATATTTCCTTTCCTTTTGGCAACTAAAGCAAACTCGTTAGTATGAGTACCAATATAGCATACATCTTTATCGAACTTAACCTTATGACCAGTATCAGTAAGTTGACTTACAGTAATGAGATTATATTTCAAACCATCAACTAAATGAACATTAGAAATGGCAAACCTGTCATTACCAATGGTGCCTTTTCCAATAATTCTGACGGTGTTTGAATCTCCAAGAGTAACTAAGCCACCTTCCTTGGCAACTAGAGATAGAAACTTGGATTTATCACCTGTCATGTGAAAAGAGCAACCACTGTCGATGATCCATTTATTTCACGGAACATGGACCTTCAAACAAACCTGCAAGAATTGATTCATCTCTTAGGTACCCACTTAACCTTGGGTCCTGGTTGGTTAGTATCACAAATCTTATATAAATGTCTATCTGATTTCTTAATCCACATCTGAACAATATTAACAGAAGTATTAGCAGATTTATATCTAGTAGACGATTTATAAGATGAGTTAGAGGAGTGGCCCTTAATACCACATAATCTAGATTCAGATGTAGGGTGGCCAGCTTTGCCACAATCTCGACATTTCTCATAAGACATCTTATATTTCATAGGAGCTCGCTTATAACCGCCTTGAAATGCACGTTTCTTGATTGACTCACATCCTAAACCTCCTTTATCAAGAGAAGATTTTTGTTCACCAAGAAGAGCATTCAAAGTTCCTTCTCCATGAAAACATTTAGCTAAATCCTTTTCAAGCTGTTCGACTTTCTGCTTTAATTCAGGAACCAAGGGATCAGGAGCACTGTCTTCTTTAACGGTTTCTGGATCAACAGATATTGATTCTTTCTTCAAAGCTTCAAGGCATACATCCTTCATCTCAATCTCATTTTTGAGATATTGATTTTCTTCAGTAAGTTTTGAAACCCTTTCAAGCAATGATCCGTTCTCAGCAACTAGGGCTTCTTCCTTCATGTGGTCATCCATTTCACTAAGAACTTAACTTAAAGCTTGCTTTAAATAAGCATTCTTTTCTTTCAACTTCTTAACCTGGACCTGCAAATTTAAAATAGACGAAGATATATTTGAATTATACTTAATATTCTGTACCTCATCATTATCACTGGAGTTGTTCTCTAGTCCAGCAAAGCAAAGTTGAGCAACTTCATCGTCTGAATCGATCTCCACATCAGATTCATCATCACTCCAGGTAATTAATGCCTTCTTTTTGTTCTTCAGCTTGTAGCAGTCCTTTTTGAAGTGCCCTTTCTTTCCACACTCAAAACAAGTATCCTTGCTTTGATTCACTTTAACTTCCTTGCTCGGATTAGATTTGAAGTCCTTCTTCGGAAACTGTGACTTCATAGGTCATTTGGAAACATTCCGTTTGGCAAGAAATTTATGAAACTTCTTTGTTAGAAGAGCAATATCTTCATCAGAATCGTCAGGAGACTCGTCTGCATCTGCATTAAGTGCAAAAGTTTTCTTACGAGGAGCCTCATCTTCTTCATCATATCTGCGTAGCTGATTTTCAAATTCTTCCAATTCACTGAACAGTGTTAGAGTATCCATAGTCGAAAGCAGTGTTGAATCCTGCAGAATGGTAACCTTTGGAGCAAACTTCTTTGGCATTGCTCTGAGGATTTTCCTATTAATCTCAGATTGAGGAATGATCCTTTCCAGAAGTGAGATGGAGTTCATCAATGTCAGAAACCTCCCTTGAGCATCTCGCACGCTTTCATCTCTTTCCAACCTGAAACCTTCATAGTCACTCATTAGCATACTTAATTTTACTTCACGTACCTTAGACGTGCCTTCATGGCTGACTTTGATCGTATCCCAAATCTGCTTGGCAGTAGTACATGCTGAAACTTTTCTTAATTCTGTAGCTACCATGCCATTGAGAAGTGAGTTCATAGCTTTAGCATTGGAATTCATTGCGATCACTTCTTCGGGAGAGAGATCCTTGAGAGATTTTGGCTTCCCTTCTTTCATAGGAATTGTGAAACCATTTTCTACAGCATCCCATTCAAATGCATCACGCTGGAGAAAGATTTTCATCCGAAACTTCCAGTCATTGTAGTTTTCAGCACCATGAAGCAGTGGTGGATAATTGTTTGAATACCTATCTGGTTGAGCCATGGATCGCTAGCAAAATAAACACTAAAAAGAGAATTAAATGCACCTGCTCTGATACCAAATGAAATTCGATGGCTCGATAGATAAAATAATATTCTAACTGTCAAGGCAAATGGGACAGTCTCTTATGCAAATGGGACAGTCCCTTTACAAATGAGACAGGGTATGGGACAGTCTCTTTTAACTGCAGAAAGTAAATTACTGAAATATAAATGCAGTAATAAAGAAATTAAACAATGCAGAACACCAAGAGTTTTCACTTGGTTCGGCCCCTACACCTAGTCTATGGCCTACATCCAAGTCCCCATGCCAACTAGCATAGAGAATGTATTATATCAACTTTAATAAAAGAACTTACAGTCTTTTCCTTGATTACAAATATAGCACCTGAAAGAAACCCTTTTCCAAGCTACCTTGCTACCTAGCCCACTGCTATTCCTTAGCCTTCTAGCTACCTTGCTATACTTTGAAATCAAGCTTGCCACAACCCGGCACAAAGTTGATATGAATACACAAGTACAAGAATAAACAAATTGATTACAACTCAAACTAGGTTTCTTGTTTTTCTGGATATGAATATCTCGGGTATGAAACAAGAAATTGATTTCAGATGATGAAAGATTCTCGTGAAAGTGTTAGCTACAAATCTGAAATGAGGAGTTGTATTTATAAGCAAAGTTCTAACAGATTTATTTTCAAACACAAGATAAGATTGGAAGATAAGTTTGTTTGAAAATATTTGAATAAAACTTTGAAACTAATCTGTTAGTACGTTTAAAAGATAAATCAAGTAAAGATAAGGCTTGAGAGATTTAAACTTGATTTATAAGATAAGGTGGTGAGTTTGTTTGAGATAAGGTTTATCCAGATAAACAAGATATACATAAAACCCTAACAAACCTAATCCTGAGAAAGCTTCCTGAAAAATCTGAGCAAACTGCAATCTCTGGACTCTAAACTGCTGTTATGTTGCAATCTGAATATCATCATAAACTCGTAGATTAACACTTTCCACAAGAGAAATTTGTGCCTGATTTTTCATCTTGTTTGGTGGAAGAATATTCACGTAACTTATGATAATGTTTCATAGGATGTCCCCCCATCTGACAGTGATCGCAAAAATGGTTATTGCTTTTATTTCCTGAGCGGATATTAGCATAATGCCCTTGACGAGTTGCTGCTAGGCTGGTAGATTAGATAGTAGCATTGATAATGTACAATATATAAATGTACCATATTGATAATTATTCAAATCTTGTTGAACTTCTTCGCAAAGAATCATATTATATATGGTAAAGATCTGTGGAAAAACATCACGTTGTAATATTGAAAAGCGTAGAACAGTAAAGCGATCATGAAGTCCTTGTAAAAACTCCATGGCTCTATCTTTGTTCATGTTATTTAGAGTGTCACTGCCATTCCTGCAGACACAAACTTGAGCGGGTCGAATAGCATCAATTTCATCCCATAGAGCACGAAAGCGAGTATAATAGTTCATAAATGAAGAGCCTTCTTGTTAGATATTTGAGATTTGTTGACGCAACTGGAAAATTACGGGACCATTAGACTGGTAGTAGCATTGTTTCAGATCAGCCCATAATTATTGAGAGTTGCGATGAAAGAGAATGATGGAATTCACCTTAGCAGATATAGAAGCATGAATCCAACCAGTGACAAGGTTCTCTGCTCGTTTCCATAATAAAATTTGAGAGAAATCAGTTGGTTCAAGAATGGAACCATCAACAAAACCAAATTTTGCTTTCACACTCAAAGCTCGTTCCATGTGAACAAACCAAGATGCATAGTTATCACCAGTCAAAATAGGTGTTACTAATAATGTATTCGGATTTTCAGCAGGGTGAATATAAAATGGGTCTGCAAAATTATTGTTGACCGGCACCCCAGAATTATGAAGATCACTACATGTGATATTTGTAGGTATGAGATCCTCCTCTAAAGTAGGGGAGATGAAATAACTGATGAGTCAGACATTGATAAAAGGTATAAAAATTATAATATATAATATATAATGATAGATGATACAGAATTAGGTGTTCTGTAAATGGAAGATATATGATAGGCTTTAAGAACCTACTCTTGACGCCATATTAAAACACATAACAAAAAATATATAAGAATGTTGGAAGAGATGTGTTTTATTGATGTATTTGGTCACCTATTTATTTTTTTTGACATAAAGCAAAGTTTATATCATTAAATCACCCAACAATACATTATTCAACTCAACAGGGACATCACCCCATTGAAACATCGACTGGACAGGAATATGACATTTTGGCCACGAAATGGGCCGCCATATTGGCAGATCGTCTCACAAATAACAAAGAAATTTTGTTTAAACGGCTAAGCAGTGTTCTACACTCCTCAACCACTACTCCAAAAGGCGAGTGCATTTTAATTCTACTCCTGATAGCTTGAGCTGCTACCAAGCAGTCCGTCTCTATTGTTCCCTCAGTCCACCCACTCACCTCCATCCAACTTAGCGCCTCCTTAATGGCCATCACCTCTGCAAGTTCAGGCTGCACTACACCAGCAGAAAGCACTGTTCGTGCTTGCAATAGCTCGCCTCTGAAATTTCTGGCCACCATACCAGCACCATAAGACACATGTTCCTGAAATATGGCTGCATCAACGTTCACCTTAACTGTTAACTCCTGTGGTTTAACCCATGAACTAGCTCCATCTTCTGCAAGACCTGCTCGCGGTAGAGCCACCAATGCCCGACTTTGGGTTTCTCTCCATTGTGTAAGGTAACTTCTCGCTGAAAACAACACGCTATTTGCAGAATTATTCTTATTGTTCCACACTTTATCATTCCTCGCCTTCCAGACAGTCCAACTGACTATTGCAACTAGCACTCTACGATCTTGGCTAATTGACTCCAGAACTCCCTCTATCCAGTCAAAAAAATCCCCCTGAATCTGTTGATGAACATCTGGGATGATCATACTCCATATATGAGTGCTTCTGGGACATGTTACTAGGGCATGAATTGTAGTTTCATCCACACCGACACAAATAGGGCAAGTACTAACAACAGGCACCTGTCTCTGTTTTAGCGTGGTTAACGTAGGTAACGAACCTGAGGCTGCTCTCCATAGAAGATTCAAAACCTTAGCTGGGGCCTTGATTCGCCACAAAACTTTCTAGAGTTTAGAATTATCCCGCATATTCCATTGAGGTTTCTTCACCTGTAGCATTTTATATGCACTCTTGACCGAGTAAGTTCCTGAGACTTCTCTACTCCAGTACAAAGTGTCTTCTGTCAACCTGTTATTCACCCTCGTAGAAAGAATACATCTCTGGTCCCTATCGTTAAATAAATCTCTGATTACCTCTTCATCCCAACGCCTATCTCCTATAGCCATCAATGATGAAACCTTATTCTGTTGAAATGCTTGATTGTCAGAAGTGATATATGGGTTAGCTTCGTCCTGAACCCATGGTTGATTACAAATATCTATATTCTCTCCTGACACCACCATCCATCTGACCCCCTCCTTGATAATATCTTTCACCTCCCAAATGCTCCTCCAAACAAAGCTCGAATTATTTCCCAAATCAGCCGTCAAGAAACTCCCATTTTCATAATATCTGGCTTTGAACATTCGACTAACCAGACTACTCGTGTTAGAACACAACCTCCACCCCTGTTTGGCTAGCATTGCTAGATTGAAATCCCTGAAGTTTCTAAATCCCATGCCACCATTAACTTTATGAATACACAATCTTGACCAACTCATCCAATGAATACTTGAGTTTGTATCTGCCCCCGAGTTCCACCAATATTTCGATAACACCCTCTCAATCTCTTTATTGATTTCCATCGGAAGTAAGAAAACACTCATGGCAAAGCTAGGGATAGCTTGAGCCACATTTTTGATAAGAACTTCCTTCCCTCCCCTAGAGATCCACTTTCCATTCCAACTTTGAACTCTTGTCATTACCTTGTCTTTTAAGTAGCCAAGCAGTGCTGATTTTCGTCTACCCAATATACTCGGCAGGCCCAAATACTTACTATTTTCGTCTACCTCTGTCATATGAAGAATCTCACAAATACTGGCACGATTTTGGTCCCCTATATTAGTGCTGAAAAACACTGAAGATTTTAAAGCATTTACCTTCTGACCCGTGGCTTTCTCATAGACATCCAGCATCTCTAACATTTTGCCAGCCTCCTCTTCATTCGCCTTGCAGTAGATATAGCAATCGTCCGCAAAAAGCATGTGGCTTATAGTTGGAGCTCGTCTACTTATCTTGACACCATGCAGCCACTTCTCCGTTTCATACTTATTAATTAGGGAAGACATACCTTGTGCATATAGAATGAATAAGTAAGGTGACAACGGGTCACCTTGTCGAATTCCTCTGGTCGGATTAACAGGTCCCATTCTTTGAAAGCCATGAGTGACCATATATGAAACTGTCGAGATACACTGGAGTATCAAATGTATCCACCAATCATCAAACCCCAGCTTACTTAGTAAAGCACGAAGAAAACTCCACTCTATCCTGTCGTATGCCTTGCTCATATCTAATTTTACTGCCATACTACCCTCCCTTCCTCTGGTCTTTCGTTTCAAATGATGCATCACTTCATATGATATCATAATATTATCTGATATTAATCTGCCCAGCACAAACACACTCTGATTCTCTACTATAATATCCTTCAGAAACTCCTTCATTCGATTTGCCATTATTTTAGTTATGATCTTAACTAAAACATTACAAAGAGAGATTGGTCGAAGTTCACTCATTTCAGCTGGGCTTTTCTTCTTAGGAATCAATACGATGTTAGTGTCATTTAGGCCCTGAGGCAGCTGACCAGTTTGAAAGAACTTCCTTACCATAGCCACTATATCATTACCCACAATTGACCAATGTTTCTGGTAGAACGCGGGCGTCATCCCATCCGGCCCCGACGCCTTGTCGGGGTGCATTTGAAACAAAGCCTGTTTGACCTCCTCTTCAGCTATCTCATTTAACAAAAACTCATTTTGCTCTCTGGTGATAACATGGTGGATGCAGTCTATCACTGGTTCCCAATTAGCCATCGAGGTCGTAAACAGATTTTTATAATAATCTATAATAATGTCTTGCAAGCCACTATCCCAGTCCCTCCATTCCCCTTCAGTATTCTTAATCCTGTGAATTTGATTCGACCTTCTTCTAGCTGTTGCCGAATTATGAAAAAAACGACTATTTCTATCTCCAGCTTGAAACCACAGCTGTTTTGAACGCTGTCTCCAAAAAATTTCACGCTGGTCCAAAACTTTGTGTAGTTTGCATTTAGCTTCTTCATACAGCTGAATAGAGTACACATCTCTTTCCCCTCTGTATTGTTTCAACTCTGTTTTGTACTTCTTGATTTGAAACCCAAAATTACTCGTAGTCTCCTTTCCCCATGTTTTCAAAACTTCTCCACACTTCCTTACCTTTTGTTGAATATCTCTTCCGACATCATCATCCCAGTTTTCTTTAACTAACTGAAAACACATCGGATCAATCAGCCACGCATTTTCAAATTTAAAATGGTCTTAAAACTGTCTTGACTCACTCTTTTTTGGCACCAAGATAATAGGACTGTGATCAGAAGTAGAACCCTCAAGGTTATATAGCTTTGCTAACGGAAATTCATTTAGCCAGCTATCCGTCACCACCGCTCTATCCAGCCTCACTTCCACCCATTCAGGTTTGCCTCGACTTCGTTCCCATGTGTACTGGTGTCCCACAATATCCATATCAATTAAACCTGCATCATTTAACGCCTCATTAAACCCATCCACTAGCGCTGTAGGGTAAGGATCTCCTCCTTTTTTGTCTACCTGACTTACAATATTATTAAAATCTCCCACTAAACACCATGGGAGATTTGAATCCCGGGATAGAATACGCAGTAGATCCCATGTTTTCCTGCGATAATTTCTGTTTGGTTCACCGTAAATACCCGTTAAACGCCAACAGCCAAAACCATCCACCCTAGCTTCAATGTCAATATGGTTTTGTGAAAAACTACGAACTCTTGCTTGGTCTTGTTCTTTCCAAAGCATTGCTAAGCCTCCACGTCGACCTTGGGGATCTACCACAAACAAACCGTCAAAGCCTAGCTTGTTCCGAATAAATTCCGACTTACTTCTTTTACTTAACGTTTCACATAGAAATATAAAAACTGGCCTTTCTTGACGCACCACGTCTGCAAGGAACCGAACATTCCAAGGGAGGCCCAACCCTTGGCAGTTCCAGCTTAATGAACTCATGATGATAGGCGGGTCTCTGTTACAGAGCCCGCCAAAATCAAGTTTTTTGGATCCGTTGTTAAAGTAAGCTGATTGTCCTCCATTATGACATCTGTGGGCTTGTCTTTATCCTTAGGCCCAACTCTTCCCTCATTTTCTGTTCTACGTCTTTTTGAGTCCGAACAAGTAAGCCCAAAATTTTCAAAATCCTCCGTTTCTTTCTCCCGCCCAGTAATATTTGAAATTATAATTTCCTGATTGTAATCACGTATAACAACCTTATCCTGTTTGCTCCCATCAATCTCTCTACCAATTGATTTACTCCCATCCTTTATCACTGCAACTGTATTTCCTAAAATTATGAGATTCTGTTCCCTCTCTCCCACAATTACGGAACTACCATTTCCACCTGTAACAGGTGTTTTTGCCGTCGAGCTTTCTACCGGAGCTGCACCACCCTGTCTAAGCCATTTAGCTCTGATCGTATGATTTCGCCTCTTTAGTTCTGCTCGCATCCAACTACCATATGGTTTCTCGATCATTTCTACCGGAGTATCAAAAATCCTTGCACAGGACTTCTCACTATGGCCAATTAATCCACAAATGAAACAAAAGGTTGGGACTCCTTCATATTTAAAGTTTACCCAGCACCATTGATTTTCAGACTTCCTCAGCTTCATACGTCGCTTAAGAGGCTTGTCAATCTGAATTGTAACTCTTGCCCTGAAGTAATCTCTCCATAAACCCATGAAGTTGTTAGCATCACCCTCCATAAACATGCTAATATAATTTCCCACATCTTTGACCACTCTTTGTGACATAAACCCAGGATCCATCCCATGCATTTGAACCCACAGATCAAGTTTTTTTATTTCTACCGCCCTTGGATTATCACCTTCTCTGAGTCTTACAAATAGCAACTAAAATCGGCCAAACGTCCATGGGCTTCCATCAATTACCCGCTTAATATCTATCTCATGATAAAACTGAAAGAGATAGCGATTTGATTTAATCTCCTTAACATACATGCCCTTACCCGGACGCCATAGAGAAGCCATTTTATGCTGTATTACTTGAAAGTCAATAGGTGACTCTGTAAGAAATCTCCCAACCAGACACCACCTAACATCGATCTCTGACAAACTGTCATTTGATTCTTCATAATTTATACCCCCATCATCCTCTTCCTCCAACCTTATTCGTGCAAAACTATCTTCCATCTCCTGTTCTGAACTCTTCTTGGACGACATAACTTGTAATAATCTGAAAATAACAACTTGTGTGTAAACAAATGGCTAGGTAACAAAGTTATCCTCTAAACGACCATGTCAGATGACAAGACAGAGAGAAAATTATCTTCACACAAATCTTATAGTTCTTGGTCACCTATTTATAGTTGTACAAGGAAGTAAAGATAACATAAGATAACTCTAAACTACCCTAAATCGTTCCTACAAACCAGGAACACTGTTGTTACAACAAATATGTGCTATATTTAACTAATTATTAATCTAGTACATTTATATTTTTAAGAGTTATCATCTAATAAAGTACACGGAATAAGTACTCAGATGTATTATAATCATAAATTAAATGAATAAAATATATTATTTTTATAGTTTAAGTTAATAATATTTTATATGTGTGTGTGTATTGGTATCATATAGGAAAATATTATTTTCATAGCTGACTTTTTAATTTACATAACAAATTTGACGTGAAAAGACAAAATTGTCCCTGAAAGCACATAAATTAGCACTATATATAAGGGAATTATCGTCTTTTCAGTTTATTTTACTCGAGAAATGAAAATTCCACTCTGAATATAAAATTTGTCTATCATATAATAAGTTACATCAATTAATCAATCAACGATACCCAGTATATACCGGTTAGAGCAGTGTGTGGGGGGTAAGATATATCCAGACCATGCCCCTACTCCGAAGAGCTGAGAGGCTGTTTCCATGAAGATCCCTGACTTAGTGCAATAAATATATAGTGTGCTAT
Source organism: Apium graveolens (assembly GCF_009905375.1). Taxonomy (NCBI): domain Eukaryota; kingdom Viridiplantae; phylum Streptophyta; class Magnoliopsida; order Apiales; family Apiaceae; genus Apium; species Apium graveolens. The sequence continues at coordinate 128,090,126 of NC_133652.1, read as the reverse complement.
ATATATGCGTGCGAGAATAAAAGTAATACCTCATCCCATGGTTGTATTCACATGAGACTTACCCATGAGAAAATAACAGTCATCCAGTAATTATTAAAAGTTGTATAGGCATCAAAATATACAGAAAAGTCATTGAGGCACACAACCCTAAATACATAACAATAAGAAAAACTCTACAATCGAAGTCATTGCAAATCACTAGAAACACCTTCAACTACACGAATTCGTCATCGCCAAGAAACCCTATCTAAAGTCATGTCACCGGTGAGATTTAAAGCTTCCATATACAAACTTAATTAATCTACCCAACTCCTACGTGGTCTACCTCTCTTTCTCTTTCCCCATACTATTATATGCTCAACCCCCTAACCGGGGCTGATACATGACGTCGCCTAATATGTTCATACCAACGTAACCCACCTTTCCATACTTTCTTGAAAATAGACTCAATACCTAAAACTTGCTTAAAGGTGTCATTTGGAATATGATCTTCCATTGTACGCCCATACATCCATCTCAACATACGTATTTCTGCCGTCTCTAACCGCGTTCTTGAATTTTCCGCAATGGCCAACACTCTGAACCATATAATAATGTCGGTCAAACTGAAACTCTATAGAATTTATCTTTCAACTTCAAAGGTACATTCTGATCATACAACACCCCTGTGGCAACCTCAATTTAAGCCATCCGTCTTTAATACGATGAGTTCCATCTACTGTAATATCTCCACTGCTATCAATGACCGAACCTAGATACTTAAAACGCTTTGTCATCGAAACTCTATCTTCAACAATACAAAGTTCAGCCTCTGACTAATAAATTTCCTCACTAAAATTTTCCCACATGTATTCCGTCTTAGAATGGCTCAAACGCAAACCCTTAGCCTCCAATAAATCACGCCACTTCTCTAATTATACATTAGTCGCACTCCTATTTTTTGCTATTAGCATAATATCATCATCAAAAAGCATACACCATGGCACGTTAGTTTGGATTTCATGGGTGATCACATCCAATATAACAATTAAGAAATGTACTTAACACTGATCCTTGATGAAGGCCAACCTCAACCGGGAAAAACCTAGTATCTCCTATTGGCATTCGGACACATGTCCTTACCTCTGGATATCATGTATCACAAGTATATATATATATATATATATATATATATATATATATATATATATATATATATATATATATATTGGTGGAACCCCTTTAATTTATAGACACCTCTAAATAACCTCTCTCATTACACTACCATAAGATTTTTCAAGATCAATAAACACCATATGAAGGTCTTCTTGACGTTCTCGATATTTTTCCATGAGACATCGAATAAGATGTATAGCCTCAAGTATTGATCGGCCAGACATGAAACCAAATTGATTTGCTGAGATATTGACAACCCTGCGAATCCTGGACTCAATAAAACATTCCCAGAGTTTCATGGCATGAATAAGTAACTTAATACCACAGTAGTTATTACAAATTTGAGCACCCCTTTTGTTTATATATAGCGGTATTACAACACTTGACCTCCACTCACTTGGCATCTTGCCCGTCCGAAGCATCTTATTAAAGAGATTTTTTAACCATCTTATACCATCTTGTCCCAAAAAATACCACACTTCAATCGGTATCTTAGCCATACCAACTGCCTTGCCCTTTCTAATCATGCCCAGTGCTGCTCCTACTTCTTCGCTACTAATTTTTATCCCAGACCAGCTTCAACCTCCATAATTTATAAGATTTCTTGATCTCAAACAACTTCTCTCTCTCTGGATGCGTTAAATACATCATAAAAATATCTATTCCACCTCGCCTTAATCTCCTCGTCCTGTAACAAAACATGGTCTTCCTCATCCTTTATATACCGTACCGAACTAATATATCTACATCGCCTATTTCGCATTTTCGCAAGTTTAAAAATTCCATTCACTACCTCTTTGGTGTTATGATGTCCATACAAATCATTCTATGCCTTAAATTTAGCTTCTTCAATTGCCTTTTTAGCTAATCTATGTGCTACTTTTTACATTTCTTTCTTTCTCTCTTTATTTGCGCCGTCATGACATGATAGGTAGTCCAAAACATATTCTCTCTTTAACTACACTATCGTTTGTATTTCTTCGTTCTATCACCATGACTCTTTGTGAGAATTTTTTTGTTTGAAGTCACCCCTGTTAGGCCCTTAATCAACTGTAGAAAGGGGGGTGAATACAGTTAATACAATCAATTTGACAAAGCTTTAACAGAAGCAACAGTTTTTATATTAACAGATAAAAACTGATTACAAACGTACTCTCTCGAAAGGATGAACAAATATCCTTGAGAGCTGCTAGGTTATGCGAAAGATATAACAATGTTCACAATGCTTATAGCATAAACCTAATATGTGCTTTATATAGAGCACAACTACACAATGTATAAGGAATCCTATTCTATCAACAACAAGGAAACCTAATACAATGCTTTTGAGATAAAATCATTCACCACCTTGAGTTCCTGTTTCATTTTCCTTATCGAAGATCAACTGATGTGACAAATACCGATTATATCATCCGTTGAGATCATCATCCGTCGATATCATTATCCGTTGATATCATCATCATCTATTAATATAAGTTCTGATATGAACTTCTGATAATTTCTTCTTGATATCATCAATTGCTCCAAACAATCTCCCCTAACTTGTTCATTATGGAAATATGGACAAGTTCCAATTGATGATATCAAAACTATCTAAATGCAGTAATCAAGTACGCATATTCAATCTTGCTTTAGTGAATATCGGACTTTACTCTTCCTTCTAAACTGCTTCTTTAACTTGAGTAATGTCAGAGGTTAATTTCAATTTATCAGCCCAATCAGCTCCATAAATCTTCCTTCTTTGGTGAGCTTGGTTGATTTCTTCTTCTTCATATTTTTCTTCAGTATCATAAGCTTAAACTACTGTATAGATTGGATCTATCTGTATTTGAGATTTAGTTTCCTTAGATACTGATTTTTTCTTTACAACAGCTTTAGCTTTAGACTTTGAAATCTTTGACTTCTGTCATATCTTCTCTTTTCCTTTAAGCTTCTTGTCAGCAGTTACAATAACTTGTGATCTGAGAGATCATTCATTTTCTTCCTGACTAATTTCCCATATAACTACACCTCTGGTTGGTCTTTTAGAAGGATCATCTTCATAAAGTACTTGAGAAATAACAGCAATATCATCATTTTCTGTCTTCATGGAATTCTTGATGTCTTCCTCCATTTGCCTTAGTTGTTCAAGATCAACTCCAGAATTTTATATTGCAAAGATTCTTCTACTCACCTCAGAGTCAAATAATTGAATCTTTGGATCCTTGTAGAACAAAGTTGTCTTTCTTCCTTTTACTTTCAGAGTTTGAAGATATTGACTTGCTTCAGCACCAGCTTTTATCTCCAGAATACTTTGGTCTTCATTAGCAGCAATTGTGACTTGTAAAGATTGTTGCATATTTGTAGTCACAGTCAATTCTTCTACTCTTCTTTCATTCCTCTTACTCTCTCCGCCTTGTCTAGATTAAAATCTAGTGATTGCTTTTGATGAACCACCAACTCCAACTAGCTCTTTACCTCTTCTCCTTTCACTATCCTTATGTCTCTCCTTATTACCTCCGTCAGGATTTTCATCATCAGAATTTATCAATGTCAGTTGTTTGCATTTATATTTAATAATTTTCTCCCCCTTTTTTTGGCATCATCTCCAAGAAGTAGATAAATAATCATCCCCATTGAATTCTGTACTTATGTAAGTTGATCAGACATTTGAGCTTGTTTAGCTTCCAATCTAGCTTGAGTGGCTTTAATTGCAGTTTGCCTGAAAACTATTGGTGAAATTTGTTTCTGAATTTCCTGATGAGTAGTCATCTTTGAAGCAATCAATGATTCTTTGATCTGATTGATTTGAGTAGTAGTTGCTTCTTGAGCTGTATGTAAGGATCTGACAACTAAATTTGATGCTTTCAGATGATTCAGCATATCAGGATTCTTAATCTTCTGTTCTGCTGTTTCCAGATCCGCAACAACTTTTGTTTTGGATGTAGGATATGTATCATCTTTCCAATGAGCATTCCAGAGATTATCAAAATAATCCTTTATTTTCTTAGCATCTAACTCTTTGAGCTTCCGGTATCTCACATGCAGGCATATCTTCAGGTAAGAAAAAATCATCCTCAGGATCTAGAATAGCATTAAAAATATTAGCTTCTACACCATCATTAGATTCTTCAATAGCAACTAGATTTTGCACTAAATGTTGAACTTCATCACCAGCTTCAGCATGTAGAATAAAATTAGAAATTGGTGCAGTATATGATCCAGCAGCTTCAGAAGCTTCCACACCTTCAGCAGTTAACTCCGCATCTTCAAGTACTATAGATAAATGAATTGGAACTTTGAAATTCACTTCCAGGACCTCAGTTCCTGTAGTATGCTGTGGTGATTCTGAGATGAATGGAACTTTATGAATGGACTTTTGTGCTACTTCATCTTCAGCAACAACAAGGATTTTCTTAGGTGATGGAAAAGTAAAGTAAATGGACTATTTTTCAACAAAAACAGGGATTGTCTCATGTGGTGGAATAGTAGAATGTATGGACTACAAGAAAGTATCAGTACTTAGACTTGTAGGGAGATTAATAGCACTTGGTACATCAGAGTTTACTTGAGGTTCAACAAACTGTTGTTCAATATCTGTTTCCTTATTACTCTGTGCCCCTTATGAATCTGAAGTTGTAGACTCTGTGCAGACATTCAGTTGTGGTACTGATAAAATATCAGTAGACAGTTGAGATGGATGAATTCTGCCTTCAGTATCTATAATAAGAGTCACTACAGCAGGAGTAAGGCTTGTATTGCAACTTTGATGCAATGGTTCTTGTGTAGATGGAGAATCAAGAGTTGCTGGATGACTTTGACAACCAGGTTCTTATGTACTCTTTTCCACAATCGCAGTAATAGACTCTTGAGCAGTTTCAATCAGAGGCTCTTGTTCTTCCAAATCTGCTGCACCACTTTGAGGTGCAGGTTCTTGTGGGATTGGATTAGGAGATGTAGTTGTTGTACCCCTTTGAGATACATGTTATTGTGTGTTGATCCAGGGAAAAGTCCTTTCCCTTACAGCCTCTTGACTCTAGCTTCCACTTGCTCATGAGAGACTTCCCTCGCTCTCTTGTGATATTGTGTGACTAGAATTTCAGACAGTTCTCCAAGCGCCTCAGTAGTAGACTGGATGTTAGAATTTTGGTTTGATTCACTCTGTGTCTCCTCATCAATTTCCTGTTTAATCTGGAACAAGTGTAATTGTAATAGGCTTTGACCAATATTCTTTTCTTTGGTCTGGGATTTGCATCAGTATGTTAGGACCTGTCCAGTCCTTATATTTGTGTATATATATATATATGAATTCTTTTATTGATAAACATACACACAACTAGATGGTATTCGAGAGACCACCACTCTCCACAAACACACATAAGTCAATCTTATTTCTTTCTCTCTCAAACATATAAATGGCTTCCCTATTTATAACCCCAATCTCAACTCACAATCCCTAAATTAAAGCTAAAATATTATTATTCCCACCAAATCCTCCCTTTGAAATTCATAACTGATACACACACTAATTATTCAGATTCGTAACTGATTTAATATTTATTCTATTTATTATGTTTCCCTGGAAGTCGTCGATTCGATTTTCAACTTATTTTGTACTTGTCGTTGCCCCAAGAACAGAGGTGCTCTAATACCACTATTAGGACCTATTCAGGCCCACGCTTTGGATATATATATAAAAGAAATGAATTCTTTTATTGATAAACACATGCACACATAACTAGGTGGTATTCGAGAGACCACCCACTCACCACAAACACGCATAAGTCAATCTTATTTCTTTATGACTCAAATATATAAATGGCTTCCCTATTTATAACCCCAATCTCAACTCACAATCCCTAAATTAAAGCTAAAATATTATTATTCCCACCAAATCCTCCCTTTGAAATCCATAACTGATGCACACACTAATTATTCAGATTCGTAACTGATTTAATATTTATCTATTTATTATGTTTCCTAACACAGTATCGGCAACTGTGTCTTTTGCAGTTGACGGAATAACTGGTCTTGGAGAAGAATCAGATGAAAGGTTTGGAAATCTGGAAGATAAGGTAGTATTGTCCTCATCTGAATCTAATTCTAATCCAGAAAGTACAAGTTTCCTATTTACAATTTCTGAAGGTTTTAAAGAATGAGGAACTGGAGATGCTTCATTTTTTGTCTTAGCTACAGCAGGATTTGTAGCTCTTTTAGCCAATTCTTTCTTTCTTTTTACAACAAGTGTCTTTTGAGAGACACCTGAGGTGGCCTCTTGTCGAGATTTTTCTGGTGGTTAAGTTTGTGTTTGGATTTGTGTTTGAGTTATTGTGTTGGGGTGAGCTAAAGGGGGGGTTTCCTATGGTGATTTCCTGCAGCTTCACTCTGGTTGTTAAGCAAACCATAAGTATCAGGAAGCCTTGCTTAAAGCAAGTTTCTTGCAACTAGTGGTAATCTCAAAGGAGCTAAATTCAAACGCTTCTCATCTTGTGAAATTAAGTCGGAAAAAGCCCTTATTGTCAACTTAAACACTGACACTATTTGATTAGAGGGCATAGGTGAAAGGAATATGTCTTAAGTCCAATCATGTATGAGGATTTAGGAATAACTTTTATGTAATCTGTTTTGATTTCATTGATATTAATAAAAGACTTGTTTTGTTTTTATTACGGGCTTTATCTATTTAAGTGTTTAAATAAGATATACCATAGTTTAGAGTAAAGCTTTTTATGGATTATGATGAGATCATAATAGTGAGACCTAAAAAGATGATAACTCTAAACTTAAATAGTTCCTGGTCATAGGATTACTAACTGGTAATTAATAATCCGCAAAGATCGGTACATACTATTCTTGCTTCATTATGAAGGATATCTGTTCTCATAGACATTTGTGTGGTGACACTATAGCTAGTATGTAGGTGCTTATTATAGAATAAGTTCACTGAACATGACTCGCACAGCTGAACAACTGATGGAGTTCACTCACGTGTCAGCAGTTGTTCGCTTAGTGATAGTTGTACAAGTATCCTTAGACTTGAGGTCATCATAGTCATCTTGTGTACACTGAACTATGATTTGGTTTAGTTCTTAGTCTCCAGGGACAATTATTAGGGCTCTTCTGGGTATAGGAATTTATACACGAAGATAGTGTATGATCAATAAAGGATCTACCCCTTCCAGTGAAGGAAGCGAATGTTCAAGGCTGATCCACTTATGCTAGTTCAGGAATCTCTGGCCAGAGTGAATGAAATTAGAAAGGAGTTTCTAATTTGCATAGAACTACGCATAGTAAATGGTAAGCAAGTGATTAAATTAGATAGGCTTGACACGAGATCCATGCCTTGTATTTAATCGGGACATTGTAGGGTAGAAGGAGTTTATTGTATGGTAACTATTCACTGACAGGTTCTTGGTATTCTAAGCAGTGAATTCATATTATCCGGATAGTCGCGATATGTTGAGAAGCATCACTCACGATGTAGAATAAATATGATTAATTAATTAATCATATTTAATAAATTAGAGAATTTATATAAATAATGATAAAATAGTTTTATTATTATTTATTTCTACTACCGGCTTAATATTGAACCTACAGGGTCACACCAAAAAAAGAGAATGATTTTTTGGTGGAGGAATTAATTAATAATGGCTAATAATTATTTATTTGTGAAATAAATAATTAATTGGCAAATTTAATAATTGATTAAATAAGATTTAATTGATTATAAATTAATTAAGAAAAGTTCTTAATATTATTAATTAAAGGATTTAATTTTTGGAAATTAAATCAAGAGAGAGAATTATTTCTAAAGTGTTTAGAAAAAGGATTAATGATTAAAAGGTGTTTTACTTATTAATGAGAATAATAAATGGGATAATAATAATAATATTTATGGGAAAATTTCAGCTGAAAATTTTGCCTATAAATACACTATTATAGACCCTAATTTTATTCGAACCCACATCAAACCCGAAAACCCAAAAAGTTTGGAAAACCCAATTCTCTCCACCTCCTTCTTCCTCCTTAACATCATTTTCTTGGTGGATACCGGTGGAGTGCTTCACACTTGAGGAGCAACTGCTAAGGATCTCTGATCGTTGTCTCCGAATTATTTTTAAAAGGTTAGATTTGATCCCTCGAATTTTTATTCACGATTTATATGCTTTTATTTGGATTTTGTATGTGTAAAAGTGTTTTTCCATGCCCCGCTGCGTTAAAAATCCAACAATAGGGATATCAGGAAAATAAACATTGAAAATCAACTAACAGAATCTAGCATAATATACTATATTTCTATCAATATTTATCTTATCAACAATAAAAGACAGAACTACTCTACTATAATCATAATGTGAGCCATGAATTAGAAAGTACCTTATATGTTGTGTCATAATGGGAAAGGCATCTAAATTTGAAGATTTGTTGTTGAAGGCCTTTATGATGTAATCAAAGAAGAAACTTCATTCCTTCCTTAGCCCATTCTTTTTTAATTGACCAAGGTTCTTCAAATCATTGTCATATCCAATCTCAGTTAAGAATCTCCTCATTTCAGTATCATCTACCAGACTTGTGTATGAGGTATGAGTAGGCAACTGTAATGCATCCCTTACACTTTGAGGAGTTAGAATCCTTGTTGTATTGTCAAATTCAAATACAAGGCTAGGAGATCCATTAACTCCTGCATCATCAAATACTCCAGTCCTCCATATAGCAAGTACCTGGTCACTAGAGATTGTGGGTGGAGCTGTGAGAGCAAACCCAATCTCGCTGGATCTAAAAAAGTCCTTAAAAATGTGAAAATAAACTTTTACACTGTTGTTAGTCAGGATAGCTAAATAATTGTTAGTCACAAACTTTGTTGTGGCGCCCTCCAAACCCGGGTCAGAAGTTTGGGGTCCACACACACACCATATTTATAACCTGCTTATAACAATAATAAAGATAATAATAATATGCAGTGACCATACTTACCAACTACCATAGATCGCAACAGGTTAAAGTATGCACACAAGCCAAACACATCTACTTATATTACAAACCGTTCAAATTCCAACTATTCCAAACTCAGAACTGAGTATTAAACATTATTTCAAACTTTTACAAACTTAAATTATCCCAAAAGAAGCCTACTAGCTCAGCTCAATCAACCTAAACCCCTAGCTCTCGCGCTGGACTGGGGATCCTCGGTACCAACCGGTTCCTTCTAAACTGGAAAAGAACAGAAACAATATCGCACAAATGAGCTAACTAGCTCAGCAAGTCACAATGACAAAACTGAGAGTAATGATCATCAGGTTAACATGGTTATGATATCAAGTGAATAATGGATTATGATTTAGAATTGGATATTATATTTTCATGTTAAAAACCAAGGTTAGGCTGCTGATCAGTCACGCACTAACCCCGAGCAAAGCACACAGCACTGCTCTAACTACTGGATCCAAGGCACACTTGGCCTAACTTGACCATTATATGGTCTGACCACGAATCTGGTCCACAATTTTATAAAAACAATCCAATTCTAACACAATAACAGAATAAGCAATAATAAACAATAACCAGAATCATTAACAACATTTGATGTTCAATAATGAAATGGTTTTAATCTGCATAAGGATCAAAAGAGCATTTTCAAAGTTTGGATGCTAGGTAATGAAAGAATTGGATAACAATGAATCAATATTTCAGGGTTTCAAGGATTTGGTCTTTCAAAGCATAAATATAATGGTTTGAATGTGTAAGCAATCTAGTTCAGGGTTTGATATGTAGTTTATATATATTTGTGGAGTAGTATCGTATATTTGAGGTTCATATTTGGGTGTACAACAATTGATGGTCTAAAAAGAATCAGGTTTACGGCTCAAGATCAATAACTTGTAGTCAAGGTTTAGGGTTCAGTGCTTCAAAGCACTTGCAATATAAAACAGGAATATCAATCATGACAATATCTCGAGAAAGTTCAGAACACTTGCCTGGTACTAGCTTACTACATTGCACTTGCTCTCAATCACCACTGTTTTACTCCTTGACTATATGTTTCCCTTTTCTACGCCTTGTCTCTTCTGCTCACATATCATAAACATCTATCAATATTTAACTCATACGATTCTATTCGACACATGCTTCTATCTACCCTTCGTTTCACCCAAATCCGATTAACGGATTGAAAGTTACGCAATAAACAAGTAAACATCGAATATACACACCGACAGTCAACCAACAAGTCACATATTACAAATAACACATCACATAATCAATGATATATCATTTATAAAGAAGTTTCGGGTCATAAATAGGCTTTCAGATACTTAAAATGATTTTTAAAACATTTTTCGGAATTAAAACGGGCCGTTGGATCAATTTCGGAATAATAAACAAGATTCGGTTGGCCAATTCTGGCTTCAAAACAATTTCATAATAATTATCGAGCCTTGAAAATAATTTAAAATAATATTTTAAAGCTCGAAACTATTTTTCGGAATTTTTAAATCATTTTTAAATTATTAAATCTAATTAAATAATTAATTAAAATCAATTAATAATTAATTAAATCAATTAATCAATTAATTTTCAAATTAATTAACTAATTAATCAATTAAAAATTAACTAAAATTAATTAACTAATTAATTCAGATTTAATTTTTGAATTAAAAATAATTTTCGGAATTAAAATAATAATTTTTTGAATTTTCAGAAATTAAAATCAAATTTTTATAATTAAAATAAATAGGAAATATGATTTTTGAATATTTTTAAAACAGGAATCCTAAATTTGCAAACTCTAGAAACTTCAGGGACCAAACTTCATCGTCCCCAAAAGTCCAGGTACCAAACTGTAATTTTACAGGGGTCGCTGGAAAAACTTCGGGGATGGCCGGAGAATACATTTGCGGCATCCTTACCCCACCACAAGCTCCAGATATGATCTTCAGGCAACCAGGAATTGATTCATGCAATCAAAACATAACAATCATCCCTGTTATGGCCGAAAAATGGCCAAGAAATCGCCGGTTTCCGGCGAAACATCGAAAACTTAAAAAGACAACTCCCAACGATTCAAGCATCCTCTATTAACGAGCTATATACCAATCGATTGCAAATTTCATAAGGAACATAATCCACTATAAATCAACAGCTAATAACCCCTAAATAAAAAAGCCCCAAATTTCAATTGAAAACATTCATACGGGTTATAAACCTTAATTTTGAAATTCGAGAATTAAACCCACTTTTGAGCATGTTATTGAACTCCAAATCAGACGTATGACATATGAAATCATCAGGAAAACAAGCTCTATAACATGCAAGCATTAAATCATACAAACAATCATCCGAACAAAAATTCATATTTTTAATAAAATTAATTCTAAAATAAATAAATTTTCAGAAATTAAACCTTGATTTCTGCAGTGATTTGGAACACAGAATCTGATAGAACACCTCAAGACCTTTGGATTGAGTACTCGAGCTTTGAAAACAAAGATCAATAACACCTTCGTTTTGCTGTTTGTTTCTTGGAAGATTATATGAATATAGGGTTTTTCTCTGGAAAATTATATAATTATCTGTCTGCAAATGATTTTGATACGAAATAAAATACGGGAAAAGACTATTTATAATTACGGAAAATTAGTATCCCGTTGGATCATTCCGGATATAAAACGGTACATTTATTTATAAAAACTGATCTAACCGATATCGGTTTTCGGGATAATTATCCAAACCAGTACAATTTGTACTGCGGTCTTGGTCTCAGCGCCTGGTTACACGTACTACGAGGTGATAATTGGGATAGTTTAATAAAAAGCTCACGTTTATCAAAAATACGAGTTTTATTGATTTACCGAAACGAATATTGTATCGAAAATATTGCGGCGGGCCCCGCGCAGGACAAATCGTACGCCGGATCGAAAAAGTCGAAACATCGAATATGCTCGAAATATTACAATTAGGTTAGGAAGGAGTTCTCGGAAGAGTTTCGGGTTCCAAAAACGTAACAACGGATGACGTCGGTTGGTTCCCGTTTTTATAAAATAGATTTTAAATACTCTGAAAAAGATTTTATAAATTTCATATTATCCTTATAAATCCATAAATCAACATAAAATAATTAGGAAGATATGACAATTAACTATATTTTATTTTTGACATATAAAAATTAAAATAGTCAATTAATAATATTTTTAAATATCCAAACATATTTAACACTTAACAATTAATTCACAAAACAGACACTGAACACATATATTAATTATTTATTAGCAAAAATACTTACACGATATATCCCGGATATTACATCCTTCCCCCTTAAAAGGATTCTGTCCTCAGAATCTCCTAAGAAAACAAATGAGGGTACTTTTCTCTCATATCACTTTCCAATTCCCAGGTTGACTCTTCAACCTTTGGGTTTCTCCATAATACTCTTACTAGCTTTACCACTTTATTCCTCAATACTTTCTCTCTTTCCTCTAGAATTTCTATCGGACTCTCTACATATGACAAATCTGCCTGAAGCTCTGTTGGCTCATATTCTATTACATGCCTGGAGTCTGGATTATATTTCTTAAGTATTGATATGTGAAAAACATTATGAATGTGCTCCATGTGCGGAGGTAACGCCAACTCGTAAGTTACTTTGCCAACGCATTTTAGAATCTCAAAAGGTCCGACATATCTTGGGTTCAACTTTCCTTTCTTTCCAAATCTCGTTATTCCTTCCACGGTGATACTTTCAGTAATACCAAGCTTCCTTCTTCAAATTCTATGTCTTTCCTTGACTGGTCTGCATATTTCCTTTGACGGTCTTGTGCGGCTATCAATCTCTTTTGGATAATTTCAATCACTTTTTTTGTCTGCTGTACTAGTTCAGGTCCAAGTATTTTGCGTTCTCCTACTTCGTCCCAATACACTGGAGATCTACATTTACGTCCATAAAGGGCTTCATAGGGTGGCATCCCAATACTGGCATGATAACTGTTGTTATAAGCAAATTCTGCCAGAGGTAAATGCTCGTCCCGACTTCCTTTAAAATCAATAGCGCAAACACGCAACATGTCCTCGATTGTCTGGATCGTTCTTTCACTTTGGCCGTCCGTCTGGGGGTGATAAGCCGTACTCATATTTAATCTCGTTCCCAAACATTCTTGAAAACTTTTCCAAAATCTTGAATTAAACCTTGGGTCTCGATCAGATACGATAGACACAGGAACTCCATGACGAACTACAATTTCCTTCAGGTACATATGGACCAACTTGTCGAGCGAAAATCTTTCATTTATAGGCAGAAAATGAGCTGACTTGGTAAGTCTATCCACTATAACCCAAATGGCATCATGATTAGCCCTTGTCCTTGGTAATCCAACTATGAAATCCATGGCAATATGTTCCCACTTCCACTCCGGAATCTCCAATGGCTGTAGCAATCGACTTGGTCTTTGATGTTAGGCTTTAACTCTTTGACATGTATAACATCTGCTAACCCATTCCGCAATTTCCCTCTTCATATCTGGCCACCAATAATTCTCTTTTAAATCTCTCTACATCTTGGTACTTCCTGGATGGATTGAATACCTTGAATTATGAGCTTCCTGTAAAATTTCATTCTTCAGCTCCGTCACAGGTGGAATCCAAATTCTTGAAGAAAACCTAAGAATACCTTGATCATCCTTTTGCGTGCACAATTCCTCACCTACCAAACGATTTATATCTTAATCCATTACATCTTCCTGACACCTCTTTATTTTCTCCAGCAACTCCGGCTGAAAAGTCATACTGTACACTTTTGCTTCATTGGGCCTGCAAACTTTAATCTCCAATTCTAGTTTCTGAAATTCCTTATATATCTCTTCAGGTACTGATAACACATTTAACTTTTCCTTCCGACTTAACGCGTCTACTACAACGTTCGCTTTACCGGGATGATAATTAATCGAGCAGTCGTAATCCTTGATCAATTCTAACCATCTCCTTTGCCTCATATTAAGTTCCTTTTGTGTGAATATATACTTTAAGCTTTTGTGATCCGTGTAAATCTCACACTTTTCTCCATACAAATAATGTCTCCAAATCTTTAAAGCAAAAACTATGGCTTCTAGCTCCAAATCATGAGTAGGATATTTCTGTTCGTGTGGTTTCAATTGCCTTGACGCATACACAATCACCTTATCGTGCTGCATAAGAACGCATCCTAGTCCTTTATGAGAAGCATCGCTATAAATTACAAAATTCCCTTGATCGTCTGGGAGTGACAAAATGGGTGCTGTGATTAATCGTTGCTTCAATTTTTGAAAACTTTCTTCGCACTTGTCGTTCCATATAAACTTTTCATTCTTCCGTGTAAGCTTTGTCAATGGTGTTGCAATCCTTGAAAATTTTTGAACGAATCAACGATAATATCCAGCTAATCCCAAAAAACTTCTCACCTCGGTGGGTGTTCTCGGTCTTTCCCAATTTGTAATTTCCTCGATCTTTGCTGGGTCCACTTTGATCCCTTCCTTACTGACTATGTGTCCTAAGAATTGAACCTCCGATAACTAAAACTCACACTTTGAGAATTTAGCATATAACTTCTTTTTCCTTAAAATCTCCAAAGCTGTTCTCAAATGTTCCGCATGATCCTCTTCCGTTGTTGAATAAATTAAAATATCGTCTATAAACACAATAACGAACTTGTCCAGATACTCCTTGAAAATTCTATTCATCGGGTCCATAAACGCTGCCGGGGCATTGGTCAATCTAAAAGACATCACTAAAAATTCATAATGTCCATACCTTGTTCTGAAAGCTGTCTTTGGTATATCTTCTGGCTTGATCTTCAGTTGATGATATCCCGATCTTAAATCAATTTTGGAGAAAAACTTGGCTCCCTTCAATTGATCAAACAAATCGTCAATTCTGGGTAACGGATACTTGTTCTTGATTGTAAGCTTGTTGAGCTCCCTATAGTCGATACACAGTCTCATGCTTCCATCTTTCTTCTTGACAAATAATACCGGGGCTCCCCACGGGAATACACTGGGTCTGATTACTCCTTTCTCTAACAGTTCTTGCAATTGCTTCGCTAGCTCTTTCATCTCAACAGGCGCCATCCTATACGGGGCCTTGGATACCGGTTCTGTTCCAGGTGCTAAGTCGATTGCAAACTCAATTTCTCTATCTGGAGGAAGTCCTGGTAACTCGTCGAGAAACACGTCTCGAAATTCATTCACTACTGGAATGTCTTCAAGTTTTGCTAGCTCCTGACTTCTGTCAATCACATATGCTATGAAATGCTCGCATCCTTGTCGTAATAACTTCTTGGCTTGAATCATCGTTAAGAACTTCTTTACTTGTTTCTGACCCTTGAACGTTGCTATTCTTTCATCTGGCGTTTTCACCATTACCTTCTTATTTCGACAATCTATCTGGGCATCGTGCTTAGATAACCAATCCATCCCTAATATAACGTCAAACTCCCCTAACTTAAATGGTATCAAATCTACACAAAATTTACTAACAGAAATCTCAATCTAACAATTCCCACAAACTTGATTAACAGATATTCATTCTTGATTTGCCAATTCCACGGTCATTATTTCATTTAAATACTCAATTGGACAATTTAACTTACTAACAAAATCTTGTGAAATAAACGATCGAGTTGCTCCCGAATCTATTAACACTTTGGCCCATAAAGAATTCACATTAAGCGTACCTGCCACGACATCCGCATCCTGGATAGCATCCTTCACAGATATGTCAAAAACTCTAGCCCTTGAAGTCTCATTCACTGCTGGGGTAGATCCCATAATCCTCAATGCATTACTGACTGGGGCTGGTGTCTTGCAATCCTTGGCTATATGTCCGGGCTTTCCACATTTAAAGCATGTATATCCAATGGCGGGAACCTTCACTGCTAGATTCCGGATAGGCTGATCTTTATTTGCTGACTCTCTGGCTGGCTGATTTCGGCACTCCCTTGAATAGTGCCCTTTCTGGTTACATTTGAAACAAACTACATTCAACTTATTACAAACTCCCCCATGCTTCTTCCCACATACTTGACAATCTGGAAAAGTTAATCTCAACTGATTCGACTGATTCGCATTAACTGGACGGTTGCCCTGGCTTCCGTCGCCTGCATTTTGTCTCTTGAAATTAAAATTCCTCCCAGCCTGAAACTTGCCCTTCTTAAAATTTGGAACCTTCCCTGGTTGTGACTGACCTTCATTCCCTTCAAATTTCCTTTTCTTGCTTTCCTTTTCCTTCTGGAACATCTCACTCTCTGTCTCTGCGATCATAGCCTTCTGTACCACTCCTGTATAGGTACCCAATTCAAAAATGCCTACCTTCCCTCTGATCCATGGTTTCAAACCCTGCTGGAATCTTTTAGCTTTCTTCCTGTCAGTATCCACATACGACGGCACATACATTGACAATTCCTCAAACTTACTCTCATAATCTGCCACCGATATGTTCCCTTGCTTTAATTCTAAAAACTTCAGCTCCATCTGATCCTGGATAAACTGAGGAAAATACTTTTCTAAAAACAACTCCTTAAACCTCTCCCAAGTAATAACATCTGTACCTTCCAATGACTTCACCATCTTCCACCAATAGGTGGCTTCATTCTTCAAATAGTAACTTACAAACTCAACCTTCTGTTCTTCCTTTACTTTCACTAAGGCAAATGCCTTCTCTATTTCCTTTAACCAAACATTTGCTTCAATCGGCTCTAGGGATCCCTTGAATTCTGGTAGGTTTATTGCTTGAAAAGTTTTTAAAGTTACCTGGGGATTGGTCTGTCTTTGTTGTTGTTGTGCCAGGTGAACTGTTTGTTGGGCCAAAATTTGGAGAATCTGGGATATTGCTGGGTCCATGGGTCCTGGGTTCATATTTGGATTTGTATCATCTTGGTTGTTATTGTTGTTGGTTTCTTCATTCTGGGTATTGGTGCGGGTATTTCTTCTAGGAGGCATTTTTCCGTAAAGAATCAAAGAACTTATTTAGCTTTTAAACCAAATTCTTTGTAAAAAAAGAAAAGTTTTGTAAAACAGAAATATCTCATTTTTGAAAACAGTTATAACTAAGTAAATTGCATGCTTCTTTACATAATATAAACGGGTTAAATATCAAATTGGTCACTAAAGTGAAAGTGATATATCAATTCCTTCACTGATCTTAACGGGGTATCATTTTGATCACTAAAGTCGTATAATTATCAAATAGATAACTCCAAAAATGTGACGAAAAAATAAATATTATCATTTGTTAAGTTCTCCACATTTTTCGTCAACGCTACTATAATCAAATGAAAAGTTATGAACTCTAGTATTTTAGATAATATATCTAGATTTTAAAACTTTTATTTATTATTTATTTTTAATTAAGTAAGATAAAATAACTATAAAATTTAAAATAAATAGTAAATAATTTTTTTAAAATCTAGATATATTATCTAAAATACTAGAGTTCACAAGTTTTCATTTGGTTATAGTAGCGTTGAAGAAAAATGTGTAGAACATAACAGATGATAATATTTACTTTATAATCGCATTTTTAGAGTTATCTATTTGATATTTATATGACTTTAGTGATCAAAATGATACCCGGTTAAGATTAGTGAAGGAAGTGATATATGGCCTTCACTTCAGTGACTACTTTGATATTTAACCCTAATATAAACAGTTATGAAAAACAGGATACATGGTATCACAAGGGTATAACTGGTGCAATAAATAAGGTAAAGTAAAACAGGTGCAATAAAGTAAATGACAGTGCTGGAAAGGAAAAGGTACTGATATATATAGATCCAAAAGTTTTAGGTAGTACAAGCGTAAAGACGCTTCGGAAGTAAAAGCAAAAGGGTACAACAACCTACTCACTAGTCAGCATAGCTAGTCTATAAGTACAACCCAAAAGTCTACTCATACACACTACACACTACTATACATACTATATAACCATCATAATACTGCTCAGCATCTCGGAATCTCTAACTCATGGCAAGTCTAGACCTCCAATCTCCTCAAGCTCCTCTAGCACCCACTTAGCCCACTCCACTAGAAAATCAGGGGAAATGTCCTCATGTGTAGCCTCAGCAATCCTCACCGCAGCTGCTCTACAAAATGCCTGGAGCCTCTCTCTGAGTCGCCTCTCACCACTCCCAACCTCTCTGGTACGCATAATATGCAATAACTCCTTAATCTGACCCTGTAGGAATCGATGCTCCATAAGGAAAGCCTCAAACTGATGATATGGAACAGGATAGGAAGAGAACTAGAAAGGTACTCCTGTAAGTGAATGATCAGTAAAGCCCGAATCAGCAGGTGGGGGTCCTCTGATAGGTGGCCTCATGCCTGGGGGTGGAATACCCTGCAGTGGTACGGACTGCAACATAGGTGGAGGCAGTATAGCCAACACTGGTGGAACAACAGGACGTGGGTCCGAAGACGGTATTCCAACTGAAGGCTCTGAGTGATCAGCTGATACGGGAATAAAAGAGTCGGCCATCGTTGCTATCTGAAATCATATCGTAATATAAGAATCTTGAACCATAACACGAATTACACTAATACCTGTTATACCGAAGCACTCAACCTCTCGACGTTCTATCTTTCTATTCCTTACTTCTAATCCTAACCCTCTACCCATTCCCGTCATCCTAGGCTTGTGTCAGTGACTTATAACCTGTAGCTCTGATACCAAACCTGTGGCGCCCTCCAAACCCGGGTCAGAAGTTTGGGGTCCACACACACACCTTATTTATAACCTGCTTATAACAATAATAAAGATAATAATAATATGCAGTGACCCTACTTACCAACTACCATGGATCGTAACGGGTTAAAGTATGCACACAAGCCAAACACATCTACTTATATAACAAACCGTTCAAATCCCAACTATTCCAAACTCAGAACTGAGTAGTGAACATTTTTACAAACTTTTACAAACTTAAATTATCCCAGAAGAAGCCTACTAGCTCAGCTCAATCAACCTGAACCCTTAGCTCTCGTGCTGGACTGGGGATCCTCGGTACCAACCGGTTCCTTCTTAACTGGAAAAGACCAGAAACAATATCGCACAAATGAGCTAACTAGCTCAGCAAGTCACAATGACAAAACTGAGAATAATGATCATCAGGTGAACATGGTTATGATATCAAGTGAACAATGGATTATGATTTATAATTGGATATTATATATTCATGTTAAAAACCAAGGTTATGCTGCTGATCAGTCACGCACTAACCCTGAGCAAAGCACACAGCACTGCTCTAACTACTGGATCCAAGGCACACATTGGCCTAACTTGACCATTATATGGTCTAACCACGAATCTGATCCACAATTTTATAAAAACAATCCAATTCTAACACAATAACAGAATAAGCAATAATAAACAATAACCAGAATCATTAACAACATTTGATGTTCAATAATGAAATGGTTTTAATCTGCATAAGGATCAAAAGAGCATTTTCAAAGTTTGGATGCTAGGTAATGAAAGAATTGGATAACAATGAATCAATGTTTCAGGATTTCAAGGATTTGGTCTTTCAAAGCATAAATACAATGGTTTGAATGTGTAAGCAATCTAGTTCAGGGTTTGATATGTAGTTTGTATATATTTGTGGTGTAGTATCGTATAATTGAGGTTCATATTTGGGTATACAATAATTGATGGTCTAAAAAGAATCAGGTTTACGGCTCAAGATCAATAACTTGGAGTCAAGGTTTAGGGTTTAATGCTTCAAAGCACTTGCAATATAAAACATGAATATCAATCACGATAATATCTCGAGAAAGTTCATAACACTTGCTTGGTACTAGCTTACTACACTGCACTTGCTCTCAATCACCACTATTTTACTCTTTGACTATCTGTTTCCCTTTCCTATGCCTTGTCTCTTCTACTCACGTATCATAAACATCTATCAATATTTAACTCATACGATTCTATTCGACACATGCTTCTATCTACCCTTCATTTCACCCAAATCTGATTAACGGATTGAAAGTTACGCAATAAACAAGTAAACATCGAATATACAGACCGACAGTCAACCAACAAGTCACATATAACACATAACACGTCACATAATCAATGATATCTCATTTATAAAGAAGTTTCGGGTCATAAATAGGCTTTCGGATACTTAAAATGATTTTTAAAACATTTTTCGGAATTAAAACGGGTCATTGGATCAATTTCGGAATAATAAATAGGGTTCGGTTGGCCAATTTTGGCTTCAAAACAATTTCATAATAATTATCGCGCCTTGAAAACAATTTAAAATAATATTTTAAAGCTCGAAACTAATTTTCGGAATTTTTAAATCATTTTTAAATAATTAAATCTAATTAAATAATTAATTAAAATCAATTAATAATTAATTAAATCAATTAATCAATTAATTTTTCAATTAATTGACTAATTAAACAAATAAAAATTAACTGAAATTAATTAACTAATTAATTCAGATGTATTTTTTGAATTAAAAATAATTTTCGGAATTAAAATAATAATTTTTGGAATTTTCAGAAATTAAAATCGAATTTTTATAATAAAAATAAATAGGAAATATGATTTTTGAATATTTTTAAAACAGGAATCCTAAATTTGCGAACTCTGGAAACTTCAGGGACCAAACTTCATCGTCCCCAAAAGTCCAAGTACCAAACTGTAATTTTACAGGGGTCGCCGGAAAAACTTCGGGGATGGGCGGAGAATACATTCCCGACATCCTTACCCCAGCACAAGCTCCAGATATGATCTCCAGGAAACCAGGAATTGATTCATGCAATCAAAACATAACAATCATCCCTGTTCTGGCCGGAAAATGGCCAAGAACATCGCCGGTTTCCGGCGAAACATCGAAAACTTAAAAAGACAACTCCCTACGATTTAAGCATCCTTTGTTAACGAGCTATATACCAATCGATTGCAAATTTCATAAGGAATATAATCCACTATAAATCAACAGCTAATAACCCTAAATAAAAAAGCCCCAAATTTCAATTGAAAACATTCATACGGGTTATAAACCCTAATTTTGAAGTTCGAGAATTAAACCCACTTTTGAGCATGTTATTGAACTCCAAATCAGACGTATGACATATAAAAATCATCAGGAAAACAAGCTCTACAACATGCAAGCATCAAATCATACAAACAATCATCCGAACAAAAAATCATATTTTTAATAAAATTAATTCGAAAATAAATAAATTTTCAGAAAATAAACCTTGATTTCTGCAGTGATTTGGAACACAGAATCTGATAGAACACCTCAAGACCTTTGGATTGAGTACTCGAGCTTTGAAAACAGAGATCAATAACACCTTCGTTTTGCTGTTTGATTCTTGGAAGATTATATGAAGATAGGGTTTTTCTCTGGAAAATTATATAATTATCTGTCTGCAAATGATTTTGATACGAAATAAAACACGGGAAAAGGCTATTTATAATTACGGAAAATTAGTATCCCGTTGGATCATTCCGAATATAAAACGGTTCATTTATTTATAAAAACTGATCTAACCGATATCAGTTTTCGGGATAATTATCCAAACCAGTACAATTTGTACTATGGTCTTGGTCTCAGCGCCTGGTTACACGTACTACGAGGTGATAATTGGGATAGTTTAATAAAAAGCTCACGTTTATCGAAAATACGAGTTTTATTGATTTACCGAAACGAATATTGTATCGAAAATGTTTTGCCGGGACCCGCGCAGGACAAACCGTACGCCGGATCGAAAAAGTCGAAACATGTAATATGCTCGGAATATTACAATTAGGTTAGGAAGGAGTTCTCGGAAGAGTTTCGGGTTCCAAAAACGTAACAGCGGATAACGTCGGTTGGTTCCCGTTTTTATAAAATAGATTTTAAATACTCGGAAAAAGATTTTATAAATTTCATATAATCCTTATAAATCCATAAATCAACAGAAAAATAATTAGGAAGATATGACAATTATCTATATTTTATTTTGGACATATAAAAATTAAAATACTCAATTAATAATATTTTTAATATCCAAACATATTTAACACTTAACAATTAATTCATAAAACAGATACTGAACACATATATTAATTATTTATTAGCAAAAATACTTACACGATATATTCCGGATATTACATCGGTCTCCCTTAAAAGGATTCTGTCCTCAGAATCTCTTAAGAAAATAAATGAGGGTATTTTTCTCTCATATCACTTTCCAATTCCCAGGTTGACTTTTCAACCTTCGGGTTTCTCCATAATACTCTTACTAGCTTTACCACTTTATTCTTCAATACTTTCTCTCTTTCCTCTAGAATCTCTATCAGACTCTCTACATATGACAAATCTGCCTGAAGCTCTGTTGGCTCATATTCTATTACATGCCTGGAGTCTGGATTATATTTCTTAAGCATTGATACGTGAAAAACATTGTGAATGTGCTCCATGTGCGGAGGTAACGCCAACTCGTAAGCTACTTTGCCAATGCGCTTTAGAATCTCAAAAGGTCCGACATATCTTGGGTTCAGCTTTCCTTTCTTTCCAAATCTTGTTAGTCCCTTCCACGGTGATACTTTCAGTAATACCAAGCTTCCTTCTTCAAATTCTATGTCTTTCCTTGACTGGTCTGCATATTTCCTTTGACGGTCTTGTGCGGCTATCAATCTCTTTTGGATAATTTCAACCACTTCTTTTGTCTGCTGTACTAGTTCAGGTCTAAGTATTTTGCGTTCTCCTACTTCGTCCCAATACACTGGAGATCTACATTTACATCCATAAAGGGCTTCATAGGATGGCATCCCAATACTGGCATGATAACTGTTGTTATAAGCAAATTCTACCAGAGGTAAATGCTCGTCCCGACTTCCTTTAAAATCAATAGCGCAAACACGCAACATGTCCTCGATTGTCTGGATCATTCTTTCACTTTGGTCGTCCGTCTGGGGGTGATAAGCCGTACTCATATTTAATCTCATTCCCAAACATTCTTGAAAACTTTTCCAAAATCTTGAATTAAACCTTGGGTCTCGATCAGATACGATAGACACAGGAACTCCATGACGAACTACAATTTCCTTCAGGTACATATGGACCAACTTGTCGAGCGAAAATCTTTCATTTATAGGCAAAAAATGAGCTGACTTGGTAAGTCTATCCACTATAACCCAAATGGCATCATGATTAGCCCTTGTCCTTGGTAATCCAACTATGAAATCCATGGAAATATGTTCCCACTTCCACTCCGGAATCTCCAATGGCTGTAGCAATCCACTTGGTCTTTCATGTTCGGCTTTAACACTTTGACATGTATAACATCTGCTAACCCATTCCGCAATTTCCCTCTTCATATCTGGCCACCAATAATTCTCTTTTAAATCTCTGTACACCTTGGTACTTCCTGGATGGATTGAATACCTTGAATTATGAGCTTCCTGTAAAATTTCATTCTTCAGCTCCGTCACAGGTGGAATCCAAATTCTTGAAGAAAACCTAAGAATACCTTGATCATCCTTTTGCGTGCACAATTCCTCACCTACCAAACGATTTATATCTTGATCCATTGCATCTTCCTGACACCTCTTTATTTTCTCCAGCAACTCCGGCTGAAAAGTCATACTGTACACTTTTGCTTTATTAGGCCTGCAAACTTTAATCTTCAATTCCAGTTTCTGAAATTCCTTATATATCTCTTCAGGTACTGATAACACATTTAACTTTTCCTTCCGACTTAACGCGTCTGCTACAATGTTCACTTTACCGGGATGATAATTAATCGAGCAGTCGTAATCCTTGATCAATTCTAACCATCTCATTTGCCTCATATTAAGTTCCTTTTGTGTGAATATATACTTTAAGCTTTTGTGATCCGTGTAAATCTCACAATTTTCTCCATACAAATAATGTCTCCAAATCATTAAAGCAAAAACTATGGCTGCTAGCTCCAAATCATGAGTAGGATATTTCTGTTCGTGTGGTTTCAATTGCCTTGACGCATACGCAATCACCTTATCGTGCTGCATAAGAACGCATCCTAGTCCTTTATGAGAAGCATCGTTATAAATTACGAAATTCCCTTGATCGTCTGAGAGTGACAAAATGGGTGCTGCGATTAATCGTTGCTTCAATTTCTGAAAACTTTCTTCGCACTTGTCGTTCCATATAAACTTTTCATTCTTCCGTGTAAGCTTTGTCAATGGTGTTGCAATCCTTGAAAAATTTTGAATGAATCGACGATAATATCCAGCTAATCCCAAGAAACTTCTCACCTCGGTGGGTGTTCTCGGTCTTTCCCAATTTGTAATTTCCTCGATCTTTGCTGGGTCCACTTTGATCCCTTCCTTACTGACTATGTGTCCTAAGAATTGAACCTCCTGTAACCAAAACTCACACTTTGAGAATTTAGCATATTACTTCTTTTTCCTTAAAATCTACAAAGCTGTTCTCAACTGATCCGCATGATCCTCTTCCATTTTTGAATAAATTAAAATATTGTCTATAAGCACAATAACGAACTTTTCCAAATACTCCTTGAAAATTCTATTCATCAGGTCCATAAACGTTATCGGGGCATTGGTCAATCAAAAAGACATCACTAAAAATTCATAATATCCATACCTTGTTCTGAAAACTGTCTTTGGTATATCTTCTGGCTTGATCTTCAGTTGATGATATCCCGATCTTAAATCAATTTTGGAGAAAAACTTGGCTCCCTTGAATTGATCAAACAAATCGTCAATTCTGGGTAACGGATACTTGTTCTTGATTGTAAGCTTGTTGAGCTCCCTATAGTCGATACACAGTCTCATGCTTCCATCTTTCTTCTTGACAAATAATACCGGGGCTCCCCACGGGGATACACTGGGTCTGATTACTCCTTTCTCTAACAGTTCTTGCAATTGCTTCACTAGCTCTTTCATCTCAACAGGCGCCATCCTATACGGGGCCTTGGATACTGGTTCTGTTCCAGGTGCTAAGTCGATTGCAAACTCAATTTCTCTATCTGGAGGAAGTCCTGGTAACTCGTCGGGAAAATGTCTGGAAATTCATTCACTACTGGAATGTCTTCAAGTTTTGCTGGATCCTGACTCTGTCAATCACATATGCTACGAAATGCTCGCATCCTTGTCGTAATAAATTCTTGGCTTGAATCATCGTTAAGAACTTCTTTACTTGTTTCTGACCCTTGAATGTTGCTATTCTTTCGTCTGGCGTTTTTACCATTACCTTCTTATCTCGACAATCTATTTGGGCATCGTGCTTAGATAACCAATCCATCCCTAATATAACATCAAACTCCCCTAACTTAAATGGTATCAAATCTACACAAAATTTACTACCAGAAATCTCAATCTCATAATTCCCACAAACTTGATTAACAGATATTTGTTCTTGATTTGCCAATTCCACAGTCATTATTTCATTTAAATACTCAATTGGACAATTTAACTTACTAAAAAAATCTTGGGAAATAAACGATCGAGTTGCTCCCGAATCTATTAACACTTTGGCACATAAAGAATTCACATTAAGCGTACCTGCCACGACATCCGTATCCTGGATAGCATCCTTCACAGACATGTCAAAAACTCTAGCCCTTGAAGTCTCATTCACTGCTGGGGTAGATCCCATAATCCTCAATACATTACTGACTGGGGCTGGTGTCTTGCAATCCCTGGCTATATGTCCGGGCTTTCCACATTTAAAGCACGTATATCCAATGGCGGGAACCTTCACTGCTAGATTCCGGATAGGCTGATCCTTATTTGCTGACTCTCTGGTTGGCTGATTTCGGCACTTCCTTGAATAGTGCCCTTTCTGGTTACACTTGAAACAAACTACATTCAACTTATTACAAACTCCCCCATGCTTCTTCCCACGTACTTGACAATCTGGAAAAGTTAATCTCAACTGATTCGGCTGATTCACATTAACTGGACGGTTGCCCTGGCTTCCGTCGCCTGCATTTTGTCTCTTGAAATTAAAATTCCTCCCTAGCTGAAACTTGCCCTTCTTAAAATTTGGAACCTTCCCTGGTTGTGACTGACCTTCATTCCCTTCAAATTTCCTTTTCTTGCTTTCCTTTTCCTTCTGGAACATCTCATTCTCTGTCTCTGCGATCATAGCCTTCTGTACCACTCCTGCATAGGTATCCAATTCAAAAATGGCTACCTGCCCTCTGATCCATGGTTTCAAACCCTGCGGGAATCTTTTAGCTTTCTTCCTGTCAGTATCCACATACGACGGCACATACCTTGACAATTCCTCAAACTTACTCTCATAATCTGCCACCGACATGTTCCCTTGTTTTAATTCTAAAAACTCCAGCTCCATCTGATCCTGGACAAACTGAGAAAAATACTTTTCTAAAAACAACTCCTTAAACCTCTCCCAAGTAATAACATATGTACCTTCCAATATCTTCACCATCTCCCACCAATAGGTGGCTTCATTCTTCAAATAGTAACTTGCAAACTCAACCTTCTGTTCTTCCTTTACTTTCACTAATGCAAATGCCTTCTCTATTTCCTTTAACCAAACATTTACTTCAATCGGCTCTAGGGATCCCTTGAATTCTGGTGGGTTTATTGCTTGAAAAGTTTTGAAAGTTACCTGGGGATTGGTCTGTCTTTGTTGTTGTTGTGCCAGGTGAACTGTTTGTTGGGCCAAAATTTGGAGAATCTGGGCTATTGCTGGGTCCATGGGTCCTGGGTTCACATTTGGATTTGTATCATCTTGGTTGTTATTGTTGTTGGTTTCTTCATTCTGGGTATTGGTGCGGGTATTTCTTCTAGGAGGCATTTTTCTGTAAAGAATCAAACAACTTATCTAGCTTTTAGACTAAATTCTTTGTAAAAAAAGAAAAGTTTTGTAAAACAGAAATATCTCCTTTTTGAAAACAGTTATAACTAAGTAAATTGCATGCTTCTTTACATAATATAAACAGTTATAAAAAACAGGGTACATGGTATCACAGGGGTATAACTGGGGCAATAAATATGGTAAAGTAAAATAGGTGCAATAAAGTAAATGACAGTGCTGGAAAGGAAAATGTACTGATATATATAGATCCAGAAGTTTTAGGTAGTACAAGCGTAAAGACGCTTCGGAAGTAAAAGCAAAAGGGTACAACAACCTACTCACTAGTCAGCATAGCTAGTCTATAAGTACAACCCAAAAGTCTACTGATATACACTACACACTACTATACATACTATATAACCATCATAATACTGCTCAGCATCTCTGAATCTCTAACTCATTGCAAGTCTGGACCTCCAATCTCCTCAAGCTCCTCTAGCACCCACTTAGCCCACTCCACTAGAAAATCAGGGGTAATGTCCTCATGTGTAGCCTCAGCAATCCTTACCGCAGCTGCTCTACGAAATTCCTAGAGCCTCTCTCTGAGTCGCCTCTCACCACTCCCAACCTCTCTGGTACGCATAATATGCAATAATTCCTGAATCTGACCCTGTAGGAATCGCTGCTCCATAAGGTAAGCCTCAAACTGATGATATGAGACAGGATAGGAAGAGAACTGGAAAGGTAATCCTGTAACTGAATGATCAGTAAAGCCCGAATCAGCAGGTGGGGGTCCTCTGATAGGTGGCCTCATGCCTGGGGGTGGAATAGCCTGCAGTGGTACGGGCTGCAACACAGGTGGAGGCAGTATAGCCAACACTGGTGGAACAACAGGACGTGGGTCCGAAGAAGGTATTCCAACTGAAGGCTTTGAGTGATCAGCTGATACGGGAATAAAAGAGTCGGCCATCGCTGCTATCTGAAATCATATCGCAATATAAGAATCTTGAACCATAATGCAAATTACACTAATACATGTTATACCGAAGCACTCAACCTCTCGACGTTCTATCTTTCTATTCCTTACTTCTAATCCTAACCCTCTACCCATTCCCGTCAACCTAGGCTTGTGTCAGTGACTTATAACCTGTAGCTCTGATACCAAACCTGTGGCCCCCTCCAAACCCGGGTCAGAAGTTTGGGGTTCACACACACACCTTATTAATAACCTGCTTATAACAATAATAAAGATAATAATAATATGCAGTGACCCTACTTACCAACTATCATGGATCGCAACAGGTTAAAGTATGCACACAAGCCAAACACATCTACTTATATTACAAACCGTTCAAATCCCAACTATTCCAAACTCAGAACTGAGTATTAAACATTATTACAAACTTTTACAAACTTAAACTATCCCAAAAGAAGCCTACTAGCTCAGCTCAATCAACCTGAACCCCTAGCTCTCGCGCTGGACTGGGGATCCTCGGTACCAACCGGTTCCTTCTTAACTGGAAAAGAACAGAAACAATATCGCACAAATGAGCTAACTAGCTCAGCAAGTCACAATGACAAAACTGAGAATAATGATCATCAGGTGAACATGGTTATGATATCAAGTGAACAATGGATTATGATTTAGAATTGGATATTATATTTTCATGTTAAAAACCAAGGTTATGTTGCTGATCAGTCACGCACTAACCCCGAGCAAAGCACACAGCACTGCTCTAACTACTGGATCCAAGGCACACATTGGCCTAGCTTGACCATTATATGGTCTGACCATGAATCTGGTCCACAATTTTATTAAAACAATCCAATTCTCACACAATAACAGAATAA
This sequence comes from Apium graveolens, assembly GCF_009905375.1. Lineage (NCBI taxonomy): Eukaryota > Viridiplantae > Streptophyta > Magnoliopsida > Apiales > Apiaceae > Apium > Apium graveolens. The sequence goes on along the minus strand of NC_133652.1, from coordinate 128,061,349 downwards.
GCAATAATAAACAATAACCAGAATCATTAACAACATTTGATGTTCAATAATGAAATGGTTTTAATCTGCATAAGGATCAAAAGAGCATTTTCAAAGTTTGGATGCTATGTAATGAAAGAATTGGATAACAATGAATTAATGTTTCAGGATTTCAAGGATTTGGTCTTTCAAAGCATAAATACAATGGTTTGAATGTGTAAGCAATCTAGTTCAGGGTTTGATATGTAGTTTGTATATATTTGTGGAGTAGTATCGTATATTTGAGGTTCATATTTGGGTATACAACAATTGATGGTCTAAAAAGAATCAGGTTTACGGCTCAAGATCAATAACTTGGAGTCAAGGTTTAGGGTTTAGTGCTTCAAAGCACTTGCAATATAAAACGTGAATATCAATCATGACAATATCTCGAGAAAGTTCATAACACTTGCCTAGTACTAGCTTACTACACTGCACTTGCTCTCAATCACCACTGTTTTACTCCTTGACTATCTGTTTCCCTTTCCTACGCCTTGTCTCTTCTGCTCACATATCATAAACATCTATCAATATTTAACTCATACGATTCTATTCGACACATGCTTCTATCTACCCTTCGTTTCACCCAAATCCGATTAACGGATTGAAAGTTACGCAATAAACAAGTAAACATCGAATATACACACCGACAGTCAACCAACAAGTCACATATAACACATAACACGTCACCTAATCAATGATATCTCATTTATAAAGAAGTTTCGGGTCATAAATAGGCTTTCGGATACTTAAAATGATTTTTAAAACATTTTTCAGAATTAAAACGGGTCGTTGGATCAATTTCGGAATAATAAACAGGGTTCGGTTGGCCATTTCTGGCTTCAAAACAATTTCATAATAATTATCGAGCCTTGAAAACAATTTAAAATAATATTTTAAAGCTAGAAACTATTTTTCGGAATTTTTAAATCATTTTTAAATAATTAAATCTAATTAAATAATTAATTAAAATCAATTAATAATTAATTAAATCAATTAATCAATTAATTTTCGAATTAATTGACTAATTAATCAATTAAAAATTAACTGAAATTAATTAACTAATTAATTCAGATGTATTTTTTGAATTAAAAATAATTTTCGGAATTAAAATAAATTTTTTTGAAATTTTCAGAAATTAAAATCGAATTTTTATAATAAAAATAAATAGGAAATATGATTTTTGAATATTTTTAAAATAGGAATCCTAAATTTGCAAACTCTGGAAACTTCAGGGACCAAACTTCATCGTCCCCAAAAGTCCATGTACCAAACTGTAATTTTATAGGGGTCGCCGGAAAAACTTCGGGGATGGCCGGAGAATACATTTCCGACATCCTTACCCCACCAAAAGCTCCAGATATGATCTTCAAGCAACCAGGAATTGATTCATGCAATCAAAACATAACAAGCATCCATGTTCTGGTCGGAAAATGGCCAAGAACATCGCCGGTTTCCGGCGAAACATCGAAAACCTAAAAAGACAACTCCCTACGATTTAAGCATCCTCTGTTAACGAGCTATATACCAATCGATTGCAAATTTCATAAGGAACATAATCCACTATAAATCAACAGCTAATAACCCCTAAATAAAAAAGGCCCAAATTTCAATTGAAAACATTCATACGGGTTATAAACCCTAATTTTGAAGTTCGAGAATTAAACCCATTTTTGAGCATGTTATTGATCACCAAATGAGACGTATGACATATGAAAATCATCAGGAAAACAAGTTCTACAACATGCAAGCATCAAATCATACAAACAATCATCCGAACAAAAATTCATATTTTTAATAAAATTAACTCGAAAATAAATAAATTTTCAGAAAATAAACCTTGAATTCTGTAGTGATTTGGAACACAGAATCTGATAGAACACCTCAAGACCTTTGGATTGAGTACTCGAGCTTTGAAAACAGAGATTAATAACACCTTCGTTTTCCTGTTTAATTCTTGGAAGATTATATGAATATAGGGTTTTTCTCTGGAAAATTATATAATTATCTGTCTGCAAATGATTTTGATACGAAATAAAATACGGGAAAAGGCTATTTATAATTATGGAAAATTAGTATCCCGTTGGATCATTCCGGATATAAAACGGTACGTTTATTTATAAAAACTGATCCAACTGGTATCGGTTTTCGGGATAATTATCAAAACCAGTACAATTTGTACTGCGGACTTAGTCTCAGCGCCTGGTTACACGTACTACGAGGTGATAATTGGGATAGTTTAATGAAAAGCTCACGTTTATCGAAAATACGAGTTTTATTGATTTACCGAAATGAATATTGTATCGAAAATGTTGCGCCGGGACCCGCGCAGGACAAACCGTACGCCGGATCGAAAAAGTCGAAACATGGAATATGCTCGGAATATTACAATTAGGATAGGAAGGAGTTCTCGGAAGAGTTTCGGGTTCCAAAAACGTAACAACGGATGACGTCGGTTGGTTCCCGTTTTTATAAAATAGATTTTAAATACTCATAAAAAGATTTTATAAATTTCATATGATCCTTATAAATCCATAAATCAACATAAAAATAATTAGGAAGATACGACAATTATCTATATTTTATTTTGGACATATAAAAATTAAAATACTCAATTAATAATATTTTTAAATATCCAAACATATTTAACACATAACAATTAATTCATAGAACATATACTGAACACATATATTAATTATTTATTAGCAAAAATTCTTACACGATATATCCCGGATATTACATTTGCACCACCATTATCAAATAATTTAGAAGCAGTAGGTGAAGTCATGGTAAATTTTCAAGAAAGATTTACGAACAGGATTTAGGGTTTCAGAGTTTACGGCTTTGAGAAGGGTAAAGTAGTAGAGAGAGAATAATGAAAATAAGTAAAGTATTATCTAAAATCAAATATTGATTTTATATAACACTTCTCTCCACTAATTTAGTCACAATTCAATTTAATGGGACATGTGAGAATATATGATTGACTGTAAAAGTAATCATGTGAACGTGTGTTACTGAATACACAGTTCCCGAGAATAAAGTTATGCATTAAACGAACGTGTTTCATATCCTTACTCAACATGTAAACATCTATAACCATGAAAAAATACCCATTTGTGGCTAACTTCAATCCTGTAATTACAATAATGACTAAAGAACTATCTTCATAAAAATAGTTAATCAAAGTTTGACCATTATCAGAATGCAATCACAACTATCAAGATTTATCAGTCAACACTGGTTTGACTAATATCAGAATTTATTAACTACTGACAAAATCTATTAGTCAAAACAAGTTAAACTAATAACAGAGCATTTTACGCACAATCAGTAGTTCAACATATAGTTTTCATATAAGATCATGGAAGATAATTGCATGTTATCATGGCATCTACATTTAGCACAATAATCAATATCTAACAAGTACTGACACATAATAAGATACCATGCTTCAATATACCAGCAGTCTTAATTATCAGAGTTTGAGAATTATCCTGATATCATTCCCAATTCATTCACCAATCTTGTGAAAGTAGCTTCACAGAGAGGCTTGGTGAATATATCTGCTACTTGATGATCTGTTGGAACAAAGACCAATTCCACTGTACCTGCTTCCACATGTTCCCTTATAAAATGGTACCTTATGTTGATGTATTTAGTCATTGAATATTGCACTGGATTTCCAGTCAATGTAATAGCACTTTGATTATCACAATATATATGAATAGAAGAATAGTCTAACCCATAATCCGGTAGCTGATTCTTCATCCATAGAATCTGAGAACAACAGCTTCCTACAATAATGTATTATGCTTCTGTAGTTGATGTGGAAATTGACTTTTATTTCTTGCTATACCAAGAAACCAATCTGCCACCTAGAAATTGGTAGCTTCCAGAAGTGCTTTTCCTGTCTATTTTGCATCCTTCAAAATCAGCATCTGAATATCCAATTAACTTAAAGTCTGAATCTCTAGGATACCATAATCCCAGATTCATGGTGACTTTGAGATACTTAAAAATTCTCTTTACAGCTAATAGATGAGGTTCTCTAGGATCAGCGTGGAACCTTTCACATAGACAGGTAACATACATGATATCAGGTCTACTAGCAGTCAGATATAGGAGTGAGCCAATCATACCTCTGTAGTTAGCTATATCTACTGAAGAACCAGTATTTAAATCTAACTTGGTTGTAGTGGCCATGAAAGTTGATACAGTTGAGCAGTCTTGCATTCCAAATCTTTTGAGTAAATTCCTGGTGTATTTGGATTGATTTATGAAGATCCCTTCATCAGTATGTTTAACTTGTAACCCCAGAAAGTAACTCAATTATCCCATCATACTCATTTGATACATTGTCTCCATTAGCTTTGCAAATCTCTGACAGAGTCTATCATTAGTAGATCAAATATGATATCATCAACATATATCTGTACTAATAACAAGTCCTTACCATGGTATTTATAAAAGAGAGTTTTGTCAATTATACCTCTTGTGAGACCACTCTCTAGCAGAAATAGAGCAAGTGTTTCATACCAGGCCCTTGGAGCTTGCTTTAGTCCATAGAGTGCTTCATCCAGTAAGTAGACATGATCTGGATACTTTGGATCAATGAACCCTGGAGGTTGTTCAACATAAACTTCCTCTTCAAGTTCTCCATTGAAAAATGCACTCTTCACATTTATTTGGAACTTAAACTTCTTGTTAGCAGTATAGGCAAGAAAGATTCTAATTTCCTCAAGCCTTGCAACTAGAGAAAATGTTTCATCATAATCAATGCTTTCTTGTTATGAGTAACCCTTTGCAACCGGTCTTACTTTATTCCTTATGATAATGCCCTCACTGTCAGTTTTGGTTCTGAACACCCACTTTGTGCCTACTACAGATCTGTTCTTTGGTCTTGGCATAAGAGTCCAGACTTTATTCCTTTCAAATTCATTGAGCTCATCTTGCATTGCTGTGACCCATTCAGCATATTGCAGAGCTTCTTCAACCTTCTTAGGTTCAGTTTGAGATAAAAAATAATGGTAGAGACATTCTTTGTGAGTGGTTTTTCTTGTTCTTACACCATTGTCAGGGTTTCCAATGATTAAGTCAGGTGTATGTGCTAAGACCATTTTCTTGCAAATGAAAGTTGACTCCTTGAAGATGAACCTCCCCCTTGATCCATGAACTCTCTATTATTCCTTTAATTAGTACCACTATTGTTTCCTGATGCTCCCCCTGAATCATTGTTCTCATTGTTATTAGTATTTGACTTATCAGATTTTGATGAAAATGAGTCTGATGATCTTTCTACTGATGCTCCTTGAGTTGAATCACTTGTAGTAGTCTCTGGATTTGAATCATATTGCTCCCCTCAACATATGCTTCAGTTTTAGAAGATTTTTCACTGTTTTGTGGAATATCAGAGCTTTGAGTGATATCAGGATTTAAAAGTTCAGCATAAGGTACTTCATTTTCAAATCTCAATTAATCATGGTCATTTGCATCTTCTAGACCTATTATCTTCTTATCATCAAAAAATACATGTATGGATTCCATGACTGTTCTTGTTCTCAGATTGTAAACTCTGAAGGCTTTTGTAGATAATGGATATCCCACAAAGATTCATTCATCAGCTTTTAGATCAAACTTGGTCAGCTGCTCCGGATGAGTTTTGAGAACAAAACACTTACAACAAAAAATATGAAAGTATTTCAAATTTGGCTTCTTTCCCTTCACCATCTCAAATGGCATTTTTCCATGCCTGTTGATCAATGTTGCATTTTGAGTAAAGCAAGCAGTTTGCACAGCCTCAACCCAGAAGTAGGTAGGCAATCTTGCTTCTTCTAGCATGGTTCTTGCAGCTTATATCATAGTTCTATTCTTTATTTCAACAACTCCATTTTGTTATGGAGTTTAGGAGCATAAAACTCTTATTTTATCCCCTTGAGTTTGCAAGACTCTTCTACAGAGCTATTCTTGAATTCGGTTCCATTATCACTTCTGATGATCTTCACTTTGTATGTTGATCCTTTTTTCAGCCCCCTCACATGATCAAGAAGAATGGATGGATATTCATCCTTGGTGTGCGGAAAATAAACCCATATGTATCTTGTATATTCAACAACAATTACGGGTGCATACCTCTTCTTGGAAATTGACATAACATTCACTGGACCAAAGAGATCAATATGAAGTAAATGATATGGTTCAAGAATGGAAGATTCAGTTTTACTCTTGAAATATGTTTTCCTTTCCTTGCCTTTCGGGCATGAATCACATAAGCCATCAGGAGTAAACACTGTATTGGAAAATCCTCTCACAAGATCTTTCCTCATAAGTTCATTAATATTTTTAAAATTGAGGTGAGAAAGTCTTTTATGCCAGTTCCAGCTGTCTTCCACAGATGCTCTACTCAGTAGAAAAACTTCTGATTTATCTGTACTTATGGAGACCCTGGCTTCATATAAAATTATGTCTTACACCAGTCAATGCAATCTTGCCATCAGACTTGTTGACAATTTTACAATGCTCCTTATAGAAGTTGGCATGGTAACCTCTGTCACAGATTTGACTCACACTAATCAGATTATGCTTGAGTCCTGCAACTAGAGCTATATTTTTAATGATGACATTTCCAATTTTGGTTTTGCTATATCCCAAGATTTTTCCTAAGTTGCCATCTCCGTAAGAAATGTTTGGGCCATCCTTCTCCTCAAATTCTGATAGCGGGGATTTATAACCAGTCATGTGTCCTGAGCATCCACTGTCCAAGACTAGAGTATTCCTCATGTTACCCTTTAATTCAGCATTGTCAGCCTCAGCATCAGCATTTTCCATGAGAGCATAATTGATCCCATCATCTGAATCTGATGAATCATCTCAGTTTCTCTTCTTTGAGATCAAAGCTTATTTCTTCTCAGCTCTGGGTTTTCTGCAGTCAGCTGCAAAGTGTCCAATTCCATCACAGTTGAAACATCTCTCTTTTGACTTGTCCAGTTTTCCAGATCTTGATTCCTTCCAATCAGTATTTCTTCTATTGAAGCTTTTAACCAGTAGGGCAGCCATTTGATCCATGTCTTCATTGTTGTTTTGATCACTGTCAGTATTTGATTCATTATCAGTATTTAAGTCATCATCAGAATTTGATGATTCAGTATCTGACTCTGCAATCATGGCTTTCCCTTTGGAGTAGCTTGTCTGCCTAGCTTTCTCCTTTGGCTTCTCTTCAACCTTGAGTACAACTGGTCTAGATCTAGATCCTTTCCTCTTGCTTCTTTGCTCCATCTCTAGTTCATAAGTTTTCAGAACTCCATAGACCTCATCTAGAGGTATGTCATCAGGTTCATAGTTATCCCTTATTAATGTGACTTTAAAGTCCCACTTTTCAGGGAGAGCAAGTAGGAAGTTTGAGTCCTCCAAATCATATTCTTTGTTGACAAGGGATAAGTCATTCAGCAACTTCTGAAATATGTCATAGATCTTAGTTAAGGACTCGCTGTCCCTTGAGTCAAAGTGCTCATATTCTTGAGTAAGTACTGTCCTCCTGTTCTTCTTGATAATAGTTGTACCTTGAAACTTTACTTCTAAAGCATCCCATATCTATTTTGGTGTCTTATATCCAATGACTCTGTTGGACATAACACTATCAAGACTGTTGTGCAGGATGTGTCTGACATTAGCATCCTTCATGATAGATGAGAGATCTTCAGGAGAATAGTCCTTCCTTTCTTTGTCTATCATCTTATCTGGTTCTCCTGTAACAGAAACAACTACTTTCATTGGTTTATGAGGACCATCATAGATCCTGTTTAGATATTCAGGATCTGTGGCTTTTAAACATATGGCCATCCTGACTTTCCAGATTGGATATTCATGTATCTTTAGGATTGGTACCTTGATTGCTTCATACCTACTCATGTTGTTGTTAATCTATGATGTGGCTGGGGGTGGTAGTTTTGGATTCTATGTTTCTTCTTCTTTGTCTGACATTGTTGATTGATTTTCAGATCTTAAATTGTTTGTACGTTAACAGCAAGCTCTGATACCAATTGTGAGGCCCTTAATCAGCTTTAGAGGGGGATGAATACAGTTAATACAATCAATTCAACAAAACTTCAACAGAATCAACAGTTTTTATATTAACACTTTAAAACTGATTACAAACGTACTCTCTCGAAAGGATGAACAAATATACTTGAGAGTTGCTAGGTTATGCAAAAGATATAACAATGTTCGCAATGCTTATAGCATAAACCTAATATGTGCTTTATATAGAGCACAACTACATAATGTATAAGAAATCTTATTCTATCAACAACAAGGAAACCTAATACAATGCTTCTGAGATAAAATCCTTCACCGCCTTGAGTTCCTATTTCCTTTTCCTTATCAAAGATCAACTGACGTGACAAATACTGATTACATCATTCGTTGACATCGTCATCTATCGATACCATTATCCGTTGATATCATCAACCGTTGATATCATCATCATCCATTGATATAAGTTCTGATATGAACTTCTGATAGTTTCTTCTTGATATCATCAATTGCTCCCAACAACCCCCTGTTGAGCAAGATTGCAGCTGTATGTTTATCTCAACAATACTGGTTTGGATAACTCAACATAAAATAAGGACTTTGAAATAATCTTTGTTCCACTAGGATCAGTACAGATTATTTATTGGGTATATGCACAAAAGGTTTTGTTAGCTACAGTGAAGAAGACGTCAACAACGATCCGTATGAAGGTCATTAATATGTTCAGGCATCAGAGGAATAAGGTTGGATTCATTTGAAGCAGTTGTTAGAATCAATGTGAAGACCTCAAGGATTCCAAGTGAAGTTGGTTATATTTGGTAGAAAACTTAACAGTGGTTTGTACGGGTATAATACGAAGGCCTGAGAGCATAACTAGTCGTCTGTGAACCAGACCCGTGCACGAGACGTCAGTGGTCTGTGAAAGGAAACAAAGTATTATTTTTAGGAACACTGTTAAGTTGGTTTTTGTACTCGAAGAGTCTGGAAATATGTTGAGGTACAAAATCTTGGAGATTAGAAGGCCTGCAGATACAGAGGAGTACAACCCGAGGATTTACTGGATTTATTTTTAAATCAATGACTGATTTTTTTATTAAATGAATAAATGAAAATTATCTCATTTATATATTTAATTTTAGATCACAATTTGATTTTAAAATAAATAAATTAAAAATTGAATTTTTATTAAATGAATAAATTAATCTCAAAAGATTTATTTATTTAATTTAATGTCAATATTTAATTTTGGAAAATAAAATTAATGTTTGAATTTTATTTAAATAAATAAATAAATTTAAATTTATTTATTTATTTATTTTAAATGTCAAATACTGTATCTGTATATATGTAAGCTCGGGTGTTCAATTTTCTAATAGAAGAAACCAGGCGTAATAATACAGTGCATAAAGGAAATCACATGCATGCATATTTGGTTTGGAAATAAAGAAAACTAGAAGCAATTCCTTCTTATTGTGTTTATTTTATATGCAAGTTCAAGCTACACATGGTAAGGGGACCGCGCAAATTGGTATTCAAAGGAAACAAAGGCAATTAAAAGAAAAAGGGATCAAGTACTGAAAAACGGAAATGACAGCTTCGTTTTTATTGATTGCCACGTGGGACCATGCCTTCTAATGAAAAGAAACCAAACAAAACAGCTTTGCAGAAGTAGAAAACTTGGATTGGTTTCTTTGTGTGTCTGTGCAACAAAGTAAAGTAAGTCGCCACAGACGGAATTTTGTAAACAAAAAAAGCTGTTGTTCTGTCTCTTCACTCGCGCGTGGCGAGCACATGTGGCGACTCCCTCCTCCATTCCCTCCACGTGAATCAACACACTACTCCTGCATCTGTTGTTAATTCATGAATTAGAGTTTCCTTTATTTGTGAACCACAGTTGATCGCCATAGGCGAATCAATTTTGAAGGCAAATATGGCTATGTTTGATCGCCACAGAAATTCTACTAGTCGCCACAGAGTATTTATTTCTAATGCTACTCTCCTCTTTATCGCCATACAGACTGTTCTTGCAAGTTGTGCCATTTCAAATATATGGATAAAAATTGTCCACGTAGTCTCTTTATCTCTCTTACAATTCTACCACTACAAAACCAATTTTACAGCAGATTGGTTTAAAAATACTTCTCAGCAAAACACCATTAAAGCTCTGCATAATTTTTCTTGTAGAGTGGGTTGATTTCATTTATTGAAATTATGGAGAGATGTGCTGCCCAATTTATTTCACACCATTAAAGCCTTACAAATTTGTAACACTCATTATTTAAAGCTCTCTTGAGTGTATTTAATATCTTTTGATAGAAGCTTTGAATTTTTAGAGTGATAGATAGAACCCTAAATTGATTGCTATTATTTTGATTCTCTCTATATATGTTGCTTCGAATTATTTATATTCAGAGTTGTAAGCAAACCTTTATGGTTTAATTTCTTAATAAAAAGAATTATTCCGTGAATCTCTTAGTGTTTGTTTATTTCATTTTCAAGGTTTATTTTCCACTGCAATTAATTAACGAAAAATGAAGAACATACATTCACCCCCTCTATATGTATATTTGGACCTAACAATTGGTATCAGAGCTTATTGATCGATATACAGATCTGATCCGTTAGATTAGCAAGTTTTGTTGTTAATTTTGGTTGTACAGAGTCTGGGAGTGCTTTCGATGTGTAGATTTGATTTGGGTTTGTTGGTTTTGACTTGACTGGTTTGGTATTGTTGACTGACTAGTTTATCGCATTTTGAGATGGTTTATTGCAAATTTTTCCCAGATATGAAAAGATGAGTTCTCCGAAAGTTAGTAGTATCAAGGTTCCTCAGTTTGATAAATCGAGATATAATCTATGGAAAAAGAAAATGTTATTGTATATTCGGGCGTCGAATCCAGAGTATATGAGAGTATTGAGAGAAGGAAGACATGTGCCAATGAAGGATCATCCGGAGTTTCCTAATATGAGAATGTCATGTCCTAAAGCTGAATGGAGTGCACGTGACAAAGAATTGATAGCTCTGGATGAATGCCTGTAGCTTATTTTGGTGGATTCGATGGATGATGATATGAGTCACCAAATTATGGTCTGTGAGAGTGCAAAGCACATATCGGAAACCATAGAACTGCTTATGGAAGGAACTGAAGATGTCAGGCAGAATCGATTGGATATCTTCACTTCACAATATGAGGCCTTTAAGTCCTTGCCTGGAGAAAGTATAACTCAAGTCTTTGAAAGACTGAACAAGCTGTTAAACGAATTAAGTATTCATGGCAAGACTTATCCTCAGAGAGAAGTCAACAGGAAGTTTATGCTTGTCTTACCTCACCATCTAGAGAACAAGGCTTCATCTGTTCGTGAGTGTGTTGACTTCGAAACCATGACACTTGAGAAGTTGTATGGTAAGCTAAAAACTCATGAAATAGAGCAGGAACAAAGGAAAATTATCTATGGTGGAGAAACAGTTGATAGCAAGAATACTGAACTACTCAAGACAACTGCTCGTGTAGCTAGTGGAATCAAAAAGCTTGACATTACTGCTGAAAAGCCTAAGTCTAAAGCTGAAACGCTCTTTGAGGCTGAGATGGATGATGGAAACCTCTCTGGGAGTCCAAGTGATTACTACACCACTGAGGAGCTGCAAAGTATGGAAGATCCTACTATGGCCAACTTAGCTGGGATGTTCAGTAACATCAGGTTTAGAAGGATGCAAAGCTTTAGGGGTTCTGGAAGCAGCAACCGTGGTCAGAGGTCAAGTTCATCTTCTGGATTAGGTTACAAGACATGGATGGTTGATAGAAGCAAGTTCAGATGTTATAACTGTGATGAGGTTGGGCACTTTGCCACTGAGTGTAGAAAGTCTCAACAAGGAAAGGATAAAGGCAAAGCTTATCAGAAGAAGGACTCAGGTAGCTCAAGGAAGTATCCAGTGAAATCTTATATAGCTGAGGGGAAGAGCTGGGATGACACTGATGATAAAGAAAAGCAATATGGAAATCTTGCATTGATGGCAGAATCTTCATCTCAGGTAATATTTCCAACTATTCGTGCTTTACCTCCAGATAAATTGTGTGAGAATCAACACTGTGTCGCCTTCAGGCAGACTGTCCTAGTGTATGGAAATGTTGTTTCTCACCACTATCTTAAGGCATGATGCAATACAAAGGAATGCATTGAGCAACATGATGTTGTAAAAGAAATGTATAGAAACGTTAGTACTACACTAATATGTACTCTGCTTGATGTCGAAGACCTTAAAGTAGAACTAAAGAAAGTTAAAGATGAAAATGATAAGCTAGTTCTAGATAGGGTCAGTGTTAAGAATCTTAAGCAAACCAATAAATATTTAGAGCTTAAGATTACTAAGCACCTTGAGACAGAGGAAGAGCTTAGGAACAAGAATGCAGAATTAGAAACTAAATTGCATGCTTTTACTGATTCTGTAAATCTTGCTAACAAGCTCATAGCTGATCAAGTAGTAGGTGTAAAGGTTGGGATAGGCTTAGACTACGACGAACTTAGAAAATCTTCTAAGAAACGAGTAGTTGAAAATGAGCCTGTAGAGAAAGTTGTTAATCCCCCTAGTACACCTCATGTTCTTAAGGAAGCTAAGAAGCCTCTATTTAAAAAAGCTATTGTTGAGCCCTTTCATGAAGATAATCTTTATATTCATCATGAGATGCTTGTTGAGGATCTCGAGCTCTCAAGGAGACAAAAGGCAAAGAAACCTACGTCTGTTGCTAGTGACTCTGATTTATCTTTTGCCGGAGTAGGTTTTACTTCCATGAATAAGAAGAATAGAAGTAGAAATGGTAGGATAGGAAATAATGGCCCTAGGAACTTATGCAATAACTATGGTTCTGCTGGTCACCTTACTCATGCTTGTAGAAAGGTTAAAGTAGACAATGCTAAGAATGCTTATGTGCATAACATTCCTAACATGCCTAAACTTTCTAAGTGTAATAAATCTGTTTGCATGCCATGTGTAGTATCTTTCATGCACACTTATCTTGATTCCACACACTCATATAATACATCTCATAATCATGATAATCATGTTAGTAAGAACACTGGTAGATCAAAGACTGTAAGTCCTCCTAAAGCTAGGAAAGTGGCACCTGTCACCAAGCCCAAAAACATGTCTGTTGGTGCTTGTGAAAGTGACAAGGAAACAGTCAATGATAAAGAAAAAACTGTTAAGCCTGTCAACTCTGTGAAAAGAAATGTTATATATTCAAATGCTTCTAAGTCTTCTGGACCCAACGTAGTTTGGGTACCAAAGAAAACTTAATCACTTTTGTTTTCAGGGCATAAAGCATAAGAAGGTCATGTGGATTCTGGACAGTGAATGTTCAACGCATATGACTGGAGATAGAGCCCTGCTATCAAAGGTGGTTGAGAAAGTTGGCCCAGTGGTTACTTTTGGAGATGACAGTAAGGGTTATACTATGGAATATGGTTGTTTGGAAATTGGCAATGTCATCATTGAAGAAATCTCTCTTGTTGAAGGTCTTATGCACAATCTTCTCAGTATTAGTCAATTCTGTGACAAAGGATGTGAAGTGCTCTTCAAGAAGGAGAAGTGTTTGATCTCTAATCAGAAGAATGAGAAGCTGACTCTCAATGGAGTTAGAAAGGGTAATTTGTTCGTAGCTGACTGGAATTCTGCAGATGGTCAAGTAATGTATTTCTACAGTAAAGTCTCTCCAGATGAAAGTTGGTTATGGAATAAGAAGCTCTCCCACTTGAACTTCAAGACCATGAATTCTTTGGTTAAGAGGGAATTGGGTGAGAGGATTGCCCGAGATGGAATTCATTCCTGATGGACTTTGTGAAGCATGCGAGAAGGGAAAGTCAAAGAGGGCATCACACAAGAAGAAGACAATGAATGACATCACTGAACCACTACAACTCCTTCACATGGATTTGTTTGGTCCTGTCAACGTCATGTCTATGTCAAGAAAGAAATATGTCTTAGTGATTGTTGATGACTATTCCAGATACAAGTGGGTGTTATTCTTACATTTAAAGGATGAAGCACCTGATATAATTATTGATCACATCAACAAGATTGAGTTAGAAGCTGGAGTGCTTGTGTGAACAATCAGATCAGATAATGGAACAGAATTCAGAAATGCAAAGCTGAATGATTTCTGTGTCGAGAAGGGCATCTCAAGACAATTTTCAGCACCAAGGACTCCACAACAAAATGGAGTGGTTGAGAGGAAGAATCAAACATTGGTTGAAGCTGCAAGGACTATGCTTAATGAAGCCAATCGTCCTACTTACTTTTGGGCTGAAGCAGTTAACACTGCATGCTATACTCAAAACAAAACCCTGATAGACAATATATATGAGAAGACCCCTTACGAGTTAATGGCCAACAAGAAACCATCAGTGAAATACTTTCACGTGTTTAGAGGAAAGTGCTTTGTGCTTAAGGATGATGAGCATCTTGAAAAGTTTGATGCTAAAGCAGAAGAATGTATCTTTCTGGGCTATTCTATGGAGTCAAAGGCTTACAGGGTGTCTGTGATTAGTGATCAAAAGGTTGTGGAAAACCTTAATGTAACATTTGATGATGCCAAGCTATCAAGTATTCAGAAGGAAGATGACAGTGATAATCTTGATGTTCAAGATCTTTCTGATGGAGAAGATGAACCTGAAGTTGTTCCGGACAACAATGACAATGGCAATGATCCTGATGATCATAATTCTGATGCAGATTCTGAAGGTAATGGTCATGAGACAAGTCACACAATCTCAGGGACCAGTCCTCAAGCTTTAGATTTTATAGATCAAGCTGGCAACAACTGTAACGACCGAGAATTTTGCATCGTAATTAAGAAAGTAAAGTACGTGTTATGTGATGAGATTATAATTATGTGATTAAGTGGTAATTATTTGTCTTATCTGTATACTAGAGTTAAGGAGCGTGGATAAAAACGTTCCAATTTAAAGAGTCAGCTTAGAAGTCAAGCTGTGGTTTCGGGCCGTCAGGTAGAACGGAACCCGTCCTAATATGGAAATTAAATAATATAAAATGTGAATTATATGTGAAGTGAATGAATGAAGTATTTCGTCTTAAGAGACGTGTTGATTGGAAAAGGTAATGAGAAGCGTATTCGAAACGCTGAGCGTCGGGCCGTCAGGCT
Organism: Apium graveolens; assembly: GCF_009905375.1. Lineage (NCBI taxonomy): Eukaryota > Viridiplantae > Streptophyta > Magnoliopsida > Apiales > Apiaceae > Apium > Apium graveolens. The sequence goes on along the minus strand of NC_133652.1, from coordinate 128,046,143 downwards.
GAACGTGACCCGGTACGCGTAAAAAGGGAATAAAGATTAAAGAGGGATAGATTCTATGATCAGACCTGAGTCGTTATGTGACTATATGCGTGTGATTGCTTGACTGTGTGCATGATTATATGTTCTGTGTTAAGTTCTGTGAATTTTAAAGGAATTATGTGATTTATATAAGGGTTTATTTAACCTTCGTGCATTTTTATAAAATCATCTGAGATGGATAAAAACATGGGATTTGTTCTGTTATCTTCGTAGAGGTCTTAGAGACTTTTTAAAAATGATAAGTGAATTTAATTGTGGGTCTTTGCATTTTTAAATTGATTTTATGTGGAAAAGGTAATTATTAAAGGGAGTTTGCGAAATTCATATAAAATCAACCGTTTGCTCAAATTCTTATTATGAGTAATGGATAAAAAGCTAATTTCGAGGCCTATGCGTTAAAAATGTCATTTTCAATAATTCTCGACTTTCCGAGAGAGATATATTTTGTATTTGAATTTTATCGTATTTAAGTAAAAAAGAAAAGGGATGAGTGAGTAAAAGGAAGTTGGTAAATTACTAGATTGCCCTTGTTTCTAAGTGCTATATATAACCCACTTTCTTTTCTTTTCTTTCTTTTGTGCACTCATTCTCTCTTTTCTCTCTTCTCTCTTTCTTTTCTCTCGTCTCTCTCCCGAACACTCTCTCTCTCTTTCACTCCCTCTCGGCCCTCTCATCTCTCATCTCTCTCACTTGCATGCAACCCCCAAATCTTACTCAAACTCAAAGATATTGCTACCGTTAGCCTTTATTTTCGGTATACTTCTTGATTCCTATTTGCATGTAAGTATTTGCAAGTGTTTTGATGATTGATCACTATGGTTGTGTTTAGGAAAAACAATTTCTTGAAGCATAACTATAAGAGTGATTTTAAGAGGTTTTGGAGGTCATAAACTCGAGAGGAGATCCGTCATGGACTCTCTCAAGTTCGGCCACCACCAGCCATGATCCAAAGGAGAGCCGGTGGGTTTTTCATGATGTGATTGTTGGATTTTAATGTTGCATGTTATGATTTCTTGAAAACTTGAAAAAGGGTTTTGATTCTTTTGTTGAAAATTGAGTATGTGATTGGTAAAATGATTTCCTTGGTTGTAAAATGAATGTGTGCAAGTGATTGTTGCTTAGAAAATCAAATTTTATGATTTGCATGTGAGTTTTGCTTCGGCTTTATGCTAATAAAAAGGGAAATTGAATTTTGTGACTTGATCTTGGTATGAACTAAGCTTAATTAGTAGGAAATAGAGTTGCATGTTGATTTAAAAGAGGAGTTAGTGATGCATGTCAATGTTTGGTTCTTGGATTGTGAATTTTGAATGTTTGCCGAATGAAAATGGGTTTAGAAGAGATTGATTTGTGATTAAGTGAATGCATGCATGTTGAGTGAATAATTTGATTAAGGTTTGAGTCATTAGGTGATGTTTGGCTTTGTGCTTCGAAAATCTTGATGAAAATGAGAGCAATGACTAAGTTAAGGCTTAAAACAAGTTGAAAATGTGATATAAGACTTTGCATGTCAAGATTGATCTTTGTATGTGTGTTTTCTTGATAAACCCGAATGGGTTGAATCTTTAAAGTGGTTTGTTGTGAGTAGACTTGATTAAAGTAATTATGGATGGTGATTAGACTAATAAGGAATGAATTATTGTTGCATGCTAAGTTTAGGTTCGAATTTTTGAGTTAATAAGAAAGGAAATTGAATTTGGTGAGATAATCTTGGTAAACACTAAGTTTGTATGATTTAAAAGCAATTGCATGATAGTTTTAAAGGAGATCAATGAGTGCATGCTAGTAATTAGTCTTTGAGTTGAAACTTATGTTCTTGCCGAATGAAAACAAGATAAAAAGGGGATAACTTGGTGATTAAGTGTATGCATGTTGATTTGATGGATTGATTAAGTTGAAATCACTAAGTAGTGCATGGTTTGGTGACTTAATGAATGGAATGATTTAATAGGGGATTAAAACAAGAAAGAAATGTGGTATATAACCTTGCATGTCAAAATCTATTTTTGCATGTTTGATTCTTGATTGTGATAAGTGTTAAGGCCGAATAGGCCATAAGAAATAAAGGTCAAAACTTGCTTTTGGTAATTGAAAGAATGATTGAGTGTTATATGTGAAAATCTTTGATTTTGCTTGATTGAATTGTTGTTTTGATTCGAATTAAGGAATAAAAGAAAAGGGAATTAAGTCGATTGATATAAGTGATAATATGCACGTGAATGTTTGGTTGTAAAAGGGTCTAGTACTCGTAAAAGAGTAGTGTTAGTGTGATTTGAGAAATAGCCTAGGTCAAGCGAGTACGCTTTGATTGCTAGGTATATAAGGATATGAAAACTATGAGAAAGAATTGTGCTATGTGCTATGTGCTGTGTGCTTATTTGTATAAGCTATACTCGTATAGTTCGAGTCAAGAATATAATCGAGTTATCGTATAGAGTGATCGTTCCGGGAACGAGAGTTGGGAATCTAATTAAGATTTCTGGTTTTATTGTAGATTCGGAGCGTGAGGGCATTCGGGCTAGGAAAGGGAAAAGTATACTAGGTGGCAGTAGTTCAACCATCAGGAAAGCAATTTCAGGCAAGTAACTCTGATTACTTGTATAAATGATTGTAAAGGAAATGTTGTTCATACCATGTAGAGTATTGAACTGTTAAAGTATGAAACCCTTGCTTTATGAAACCCTGACATTGATTTGAAGTACCCTTTGTTCTTGATAACCTGTTATTGATAATCCTATTGATTTCACCCGTTGATAATCTGCCTTTCTGTTTAAGTTTCCTATAATGCCATGATCATATTGAACCTTAAAATTATCTTGGATAACTCTGTTAATGATACCCTGTTTCTCTTGATCGCCCTAATGATCCCTAAGTTATTTCTGATCCTTCAAATTTAGTACATTGTTATCCTTGATACAGAATTCTTGAGAATTGTTCTTTGCGTATCTTTGATTCACTCCTTGAACTTTGTTTCTTTAAAATCTGAATTAAGAATGAATTTCGACTTGAAAGAGTCCGAATGATTTCAAAGGCTTGGTAATGATAAAAATGAATTTTAGAAAACCTATTGTTTTCCAACTCAAGGTTTTCCAAATGAATTCCTGATGGATTGGATTGAGACGTAAGAGGCTAGTGGGACTAGTCCAGTCATGGTAAGAGGCTAGTGGGACTAGTCCAATTTAAGGCTGAAATTATGCCGAATGGTACCTTAAAGACCGGAATGGAGGTCGATACGGGCTGATCACCCGTATATAATGAAATGGAAAGATAAGTGATCCAATCAAGGGTTCTAAATGATTATTTAAAAAGGGAACTGAAACTTTTATTCAGTAAATTGATTTTGGAAATGAAAATGGTTCATACTGTTTTGAAAAGAGTTGATTATGTTAATGTTATTGTGGAGCTTAAAGCTCAGAACCCTGATTCCTGAAATTGTTGATCATATGAATGATTCTATATCTCGAAATACTGTTGCTTTCCTTTATCGAAAGATCTATTTTGATCCTATAATGATTTGTGTTGAATGTCGGCTTTCATCCTATTTCGAGTCTGGTTTCTTGAAAGCCCAGCTATTCTCCGGATACCTTTCCTTATCTCAAAGAAAACAAAAATGAATATACGGAAATCTGCCACCTAGATTAGCTAAAATAGAATGCCCTAGTTTGTTCAAAGCATATTGAGAATTGTTATTGTAGAACTGCTATTTAGTTACTTGTTGAGTTTTATACTCATTGTTTTGTCTTTATCTAACCATGGCAGATGGCCAGGCTTAGGCGCACTGCTCGTAAGAGCGTACCTGGTGGTCCCTACCGCGTTGAGGGCTTCCAGTTGCCAGAGCAGGTAGTACAGGTTATGAGTGAGCTCGCGCCCAGTAAGAGGTGTTTAAAGATACCATGGGTTATCTGTCGGTTCCCAGCTGGGATCGATATTGATTATTTAATAATATTTTGGGTTTGTAAGTTATATTCTGTTGTTGGTAGTTGTAATCTTGTCTCATACTTTATCCTGTTGATCCTGTTAGTAGTTAATCGGGGTTTATGCATATTTAATTAGTAGATTAGAGGTGTGTGAGTCCTCATTTCCTAACCCCGAGATTGAGGTCGTCACAAGTTGGTATCAGAGCTACAGGATCTAGTCCCTGAGACAAGTTAGGTTTTAAAAAGGGGTATTTTGGGAATATATCTATATCGCGAGAGAGTTCGACTCATGTAGAGTTGAGTTAGACTATTAGGTATAGTCTAAGGAAAGTGTTTGATTGGTAAAGCAGAAACCAGAGTTAGGGTGTGAGTTAGCTGGAAGCTTTATTTGACCCTAACATTGTTTCTTGGTTGCTGTTTTATGTTTTCTCTCAGGATCCTAGTAGTGGTAGTGACTCAGACTCAGAGATTAGCTTGACTGGTACCCCCGTGGACCCTATTCCACCCTCTCCAGAGGAGCCTGTATATGTTAGTTCAGACCCAGAGGAGGACCCTTCTGAGAGTAGTGAGATCCCTATGCAGATTTCACCCTTGAGGCCTGATTTAGAGACCCCTGCCCCTGAGCCAGAGTCGGAGATGCCTAAGACTGTTCCTGTCAGTATTGGTGGCAAGTTAGCCCAGGACCGAGACTTTGTGTACTCCCGCATTCCTGAGTTAGGAGCTTTGGTGGATAGACTAGCCAGGGAGTCTAGACAGTGTGCTTCTGTTATGGATGATGAGTGGCGAGTTCGAGTGAAGATGGTGGAGCAGGTTTCCAGGAGGAGATTGGATGAGGGACCATCCACTAGTGATGCTGATGCTGAGGCCCGGAGGCTGCATAAGATCATTCGCTGGATGTTGGTTGTGTTGAGAGAGATCCTAGATGATTAGACGGGACTGTTGGTTGAGCCCGTAGATTGTTGTTGTTGTTTTCAGCGCCGGTAGGCTTTGGGATACTTGGTCAGATGCCGGGATCCCTTTTTCATTTATCTTGTTGTATTTCAGACCAGTGTAGTAGTAGTAGTAGTTGGAAGTTAGGGGTAGATAGGGGGATGTTTTCCAGTTTTTCCTCTGTTTAACCCTGCTATTTATTGTACCATGTTTCAGAACCTTAGAATCCAAAATATTTCCTATGTAACCTCTGATTAAATAAATCTATTATCTTGTTTTCTTTTGTGCACCTTGATTATTTCATAAACTGTTCTCAATGCCATGTTTTAAATACAACCATGTTTTCGTACAACCATGTCTAAAGATCGTAAAACCCTATTCCGTGCCATGATAAAACAACACTGATATGAGAATTATGTAGTAATAGGATTGCATGTGCAAATTGGGTAAAACTTAAAACCCACAAAAGAGATTTCATAAAAATTGTTGTTATATATGCCATGCTATCGTATTGCTAAATAATTGCTCAATCAGGTTTGTAAGAAATGGCCAACTCACCAGATCACCAAGAAGAAGAAATTCCCACCCAAGACCCAGAAATAAACCCAGAAACCACTTTGATGAGCAAACTTGCTCAGTTTTTGCAACAACCTGTGGCCCCAAAAGTTGGAAATTTCAAGCACTTTCAATCTGTTCACCCTCCAGAGTTCTTAGGTTTGCCAGATCCGATTAAAGCACAGTCGTGGTTGAGAGAGATGGAAAAAGCCTTTGAGCTAGCCGAAGTTAAGGACGATAAGAAAGCTCAGTACGCAAGTTATTATTTGAGGGATGAAGCAAGTTTCTGGTGGGAGTCTTCTAAGGCGTTGTTGGAAGGCAAAGACTTATCTTGGGAGAAGTTTACTGAGATGTTTTTGGAAAAATATTTGCCAAGTTATATGCAAGATCAGTTGGAGATGAAATTTTTGGATCTTAGACAGGAGGAAATGTCGGTAGCAGAATATGAGGTGAAGTTTTCGGAATTGGCAAGGTTCGTGCCAGAGTACGTGAATACTGAAGCAAAGAAGGCTAAGAGGTTCCAGCAGGGACTTAAGCCGTGGATTAGGAGTCAAATAGCAATGTTGGAGATCAAGAGCTATGCTGCCTTGGTTCAAAAGGCAATGATAGTGGAAGGTGAGCGGGAAGCTGCTCGAAGAGAAAATGAAGGAAGAAAGAGGAAGTTTGAAAGCTCTGAGCAAGAGCAAGGAAGTTTCAAGTTCAGAGGAAAGTTTGGAAAGAATGGTGGAGGTCAGAACAAAAAGTTTCAGAAGTTTAGACCCGGGAATGGAGCTCAGAAGAACCATTTCCAGAAAGCTGGACAACCGGGAAAGGATAGCAGGCTCCAGATGCAAGAATGCAGGAACTGTGGAAAGAGACACCCGGGGAGGTGTAATAAGCTGGATATAACATGTTTTAAGTGCAACCAGAAGGGGCATTATTCTTCAGAATGTTCAAATGAAGTAAGGAAGCCTGATTTGGCTTGTTTCAAGTGTGGCAAGGTAGGCCATATGGCTAGAAATTGCAAGGAGCCTGTGCAGAAGGCTAATGTTCTCAGAATTGCTGGACCGCCGTCTCTCCCAGCACCATCAGCTCAACCCAGAGCTAGGACCTTTAACATGTCAATGAAAGATGCGGTGCAAGATGTGGACGTGGTAGCAGGTATGCTTGTTATAAACTTAGTAGAAGTAAAAGTTTTGATGGATTCTGGAGCAACCAGATCTTTTATTTCTGAAAGCATTCTTGATAAGTTAAATTGTGTTGCGTACCCTCTAGAGCCTAATTTGATTATAGAGGTAGCAAATCAAGAGAAAGTTATTGTTAATAAGATTTGTCCCGATTGTGATGTGTCTATAGAAGGTCGGTACTTTTCTGCTGACTTAATTCCTTTTAAGTTATGAGAATTTGAGGTTATTCTAGGAATGGATTGGTTGTCAAATCATGAGGCGCAAATAGAGTGTAAAAGTAAGAAAGTGAAGTTAAAAACCAAGGATGGTAAGGAAGTGATATTTAAAGGAAAGAGGCAAGAGAAGAAATTTCTAACGGTTATTGAGGCGAGAAGATTAATGCGTCAAGGGTGCGAGGTTTATTTGGCTCATGTCGTGGACGTGGAGAAAGAATCTGTAAAGATCGACGATATTCCGGTAGTAAGAGATTTTCCGGACGTGTTTCCTGATGAATTGCCTGGACTACCTCCAGACAGAGAGATCGAGTTTACGATTGAATTGGCTCCTGGTACGGAACCAGTGTCGAAAGCTCCCTATCGCATGGCGCTGGTTGAAATGAAGGAATTGGCAGCTCAGTTGCAAGAGTTGTTGGACAAAGGAGTAATCCGACCGAGTGTATCCCCGTGGGGCGCACCGGTGTTGTTTGTAAAGAAGAAGGATGGAAGTATGCGATTGTGTATCGATTACCGTGAACTGAATAAGTTGACGATCAAGAATAAGTACCCTCTACCGCGGATCGATGACTTGTTTGACCAATTAAAAGGAGCTTCGTGCTTTTCAAAGATCGATTTAAGATCTGGGTATCATCAACTAAAGATCAAAGCGGAAGATATACCCAAGACAGCGTTCCGAATAAGATACAGACATTATGAGTTTTTGGTGATGGCATTTGGCTTGACGAATACGCCAGCTACATTTATGGATCTTATGAACAGAGTGTTCAAGCAGTATTTGGACAAGTTCGTGATTGTGTTTATCGACGATATACTGATTAATTCCAAAACGGAGGAAGATCATAAGGAGCATTTGAGGATTTCCTTGGAAATTCTGCGAAAAGAGAAGCTGTATGCAAAGTTTTCAAAGTGTGAATTTTGGCTAAAGGAAGTGCAATTTCTTGGTCATGTAGTTAATAAAGAAGGAATTAAAGTGGATCCAGCCAAGATAGAAGCTGTAATGAATTGGGAAAGACCCAAGACTCCGACGGAAGTCAGAAGTTTTCTGGGATTAGCCGGATACTATAGAAGATTTGTGCAAGATTTCTCAAAGATTGCCGTTCTATTGACAAAATTGACGAGGAAGAATGAGAAGTTTGTTTGGACAGAAAAGTGTGAGGAAAGTTTCCAAGAGTTAAAGAAGAGATTGGTAACCGCCCCTGTGTTGGTATTACCAGATGATAAAGGTGAATTTATGATATTCAGTGATGCTTCCTATAAAGGACTTGGATGCGTGTTAATGCAACACGGGAAGGTAATAGCATACGCGTCAAGGCAACTCAAACCGCACGAGCAAAAGTATCCCCATCTATTTGCTTAGATTAGATTCTGGGGACAGAATCCTTTTAAGGAGGGTAGATTGTAACGACTGAGAATTTTGCGTCGTAATTAAGAAAGTAAAGTACGTGTTATGTGATGAGATAATAATTATGTGATTAAGTGGTAATTATTTATCTTATCTGTATACTAGAGTTAAGGAGCGTGGATAAAAACGTTCCAATTTAAAGAGTCAGCTTAGAAGTCAAGCTGTGGTTTTGGGCCGTCAGGTAGAACGGAACCCGTCCTAATATGGAAATTAAATAATATAAAATGTGAATTATATGTGAAGTGAATGAATGAAGTATTTCGTCTTAAGAGACGTGTTGATTGGCAAAGGTAATGAGAAGCGTATTCGAAACGCTGAGCGTCGGGCCGTCAGGCTGAACGTGACCCGGTACGCGTAAAAAGGGAATAAAGATTAAAGAGGGATAGATTCTATGATCAGACCTGAGTCGTTATGTGACTATATGCGTGTGATTGCTTGACTGTGTGCATGATTATATGTTCTGTGTTAATTTCTGTGAATTTTAAAGGAATTATGTGATTTACATAAGGGTTTATTTAACCTTCGTGCATTTTTATAAAATCATCTGAGATGGATAAAAACATGGGATTTGTTCTGTTATCTTCGTAGAGGTCTTAGAGACTTTTTAAAAATGATAAGTGAATTTAATTGTGGGTCTTTGCATTTTTAAATTGATTTTATGTGGAAAAGGTATTTATTAAAGCGAGTTTGCTAAATTCATATAAAATCAACCGTTTGCTCAAATTCTTATTATGAGTAATGGATAAAAAGCTAATTTTGAGGCCTACGCGTTAAAAATGTCATTTTCAATAATTCTCGACTTTCTGAGAGAGATATATTTTGTATTTGAATTTTATCGCATTTAAGTAAAAAAGAAAAGGGATGAGTGAGTAAAAGGAAGTTGATAAATTACTAGATTGCCCTTATTTCTAAGTGCTATATATAACCCACTTTCTTTTCTTTTCTTTCTTTTGTGCACTCATTCTCTCTTTTCTCTCTTCTCTCTTTATTTTCTCTCGTCTCTCTCCCGAACACTCTCTCTCTCTTTCACTCCCTCTCGGCCCTCTCATCTCTCATCTCTCTCACTTGCATGCAACCCCCAAATCTTACTCAAACTCAAAGATATTGCTACCGTTAGCCTTTATTTTCGGTATACTTCTTGATTCCTATTTGCATGTAAGTATTTGCAAGTGTTTTGATGATTGATCACTATGGTTGTGTTTAGGAAAAACAATTTCTTGAAGCATAACTATAAGAGTGATTTTAAGAGGTTTTGGAGGTCATAAACTCGAGAGGAGATCCGTCATGGACTCTCTCAAGTTCGACCACCACCGGCCATGATCCAAAGGAGAGCCGATGGGTTTTCCATGATGTGATTGTTGGATTTTAATGTTGCATGTTACGATTTCTTGAAAACTTGAAAAAGGGTTTTGCTTCTTTTGTTGAAAATTGAGTATGTGATTGGTAAAATGATTTCCTTGGTTGTAAAATGAATGTGTGCAAGTGATTGTTGCTTAGAAAATCAAATTTTATGATTTGCATGTGAGTTTTGCTTCGGCTTTATGCTAATAAAAAGGGAAATTGAATTTTGTGACTTGATCTTGGTATGAACTAAGCTTAATTAGTAGGAAATAGAGTTGCATGTTGATTTAAAAGAGGAGTTAGTGATGCATGTCAATGTTTGGTTCTTGGATTGTGAATTTTGAATGTTTGCCGAATGAAAATGGGTTTAGAAGAGATTGATTTGTGATTAAGTGAATGCATGCATGTTGATTGAATAATTTGATTAAGGTTTGAGTCATTAGGTGATGTTTGGCTTTGTGCTTCGAAAATCTTGATGAAAATGAGAGCAATGACTAAGTTAAGGCTTAAAACAAGTTGAAAATGTGATATAAGACTTTGCATGTCAAGATTGATCTTTGTATGTGTGTTTTCTTGATAAACCCGAATGGGTTGAATCTTTAAAGTGGTTTGTTGTGAGTAGACTTGATTAAAGTAATGATGGATGGTGATTAGACTAATAAGGAATGAATTATTGTTGCATGCTAAGTTTAGGTTCGAATTTTTGAGTTAATAAGAAAGGAAATTGAATTTGGTGAGATAATCTTGGTAAGCACTAAGTTTGTATGATTTAAAAGCAATTGCATGATAGTTTTAAAGGAGATCAATGAGTGCATGCTAGTAATTAGTCTTTGAGTTGAAACTTATGTTCTTGCCGAATGAAAACAAGATAAAAAGGGGATAACTTGGTGATTAAGTGTATGCATGTTGATTTGATGGATTGATTAAGTTGAAATCACTAAGTAGTGCATGGTTTGGTGACTTAATGAATGGAATGATTTAATAGGGGATTAAAACAAGAAAGAAATGTGGTATATAACCTTGCATGTCAAAATCTATTTTTGCATGTTTGATTCTTGATTGTGATAAGTGTTAAGGCCGAATAGGCCATAAGAAATAAAGGTCAAAACTTGATTTTGGTAATTGAAAGAATGATTGAGTGTTATATGTGAAAATCTTTGATTTTGCTTGATTGGATTGTTGTTTTGATTCGAATTAAAGAATAAAAGAAAAGGGAATTAAGTCGATTGATATAAGTGATAGTATGCACGTGAATGTTTGGTTGTAAAAGGGTCTAGTACTCGTAAAAGAGTAGTGTTAGTGTGATTTGAGAAATAGCCTAGGTCAAGCGAGTACGCTTTGATTGCTAGGTATATAAGGATATGAAAACTATGAGAAAGAATTGTGCTATGTGCTATGTGCTGTGTGCTTATTTGTATAAGCTATACTCGTTTAGTTCGAGTCAAGAATATAATCGAGTTATCGTATAGAGTGATCGTTCCGGGAACGAGAGTTGGGAATCTAATTAAGATTTCTGGTTTTATTGTAGATTCGGAGCGTGAGGGCATTCGGGCTAGGAAAGGGAAAAGTATACTAGGTGGCAGTAGTTCAACCCTCAGGAAAGCAATTTCAGGCAAGTAACTCTGATTACTTGTATAAATGATTGTAAAGGAAATGTTGTTCATACCATGTAGAGTATTGAACTGTTAAAGTATGAAACCCTTGCTTTATGAAACCCTGACATTGATTTGAAGTACCCTTTGTTCTTGATAACCTGTTATTGATAATCCTATTGATTTCACCCGTTGATAATCTGCCTTTCTGTTTAAGTTTCCTATAATGCCATGATCATATTGAACCTTAAAATTATCTTGGATAACTCTGTTAATGATACCCTGTTTCTCTTGATCGCCCTAATGATCCCTAAGTTATTTCTGATCCTTCAAATTTAGTACCTTGTTATCCTTGATACAGAATTCTTGAGAATTGTTCTTTGCGTATCTTTGATTCACTCCTTAAACTTTGTTTCTTTAAAATCTGAATTAAGAATGAGTTTCGACTTGAAAGAATCCGAATGATTTCAAAGGCTTGGTAATGATAAAAATGAATTTTAGAAAACCTATTGTTTTCCAACTCAAGGTTTTCCAAATGAATTCCTGATGGATTGGATTGAGACGTAAGAGGCTAGTGGGACTAGTCCAGTCATGGTAAGAGGCTAGTGGGACTAGTCCAATTTAAGGCTGAAATTATGCCGAATGGTACCTTAAAGACCGGAATGGAGGTCGATACGGGCTGATCACCCGTATATAATGAAATGGAAAGATAAGTGATCCAATCAAGGGTTCTAAATGATTATTTAAAAAGGGAACTGAAACTTTTATTCAGTAAATTGATTTTGGAAATGAAAATGGTTCATACTGTTTTGAAAAGAGTTGATTATGTTAATGTTATTGTGGAGCTTAAAGCTCAGAACCCTGATTCCTGAAATTGTTGATCATATGAATGATTCTATATCTCGAAATACTGTTGCTTTCCTTTATCGAAAGATCTATTTTGATCCTATAATGATTTATGTTAAATGTCGGCTTTCATCCTGTTTCGAGCCTTGTTTCTTGAAAGCCCAGCTATTCTCCGGTTACCTTTCCTTATCTCAAAGAAAACAAAAATGAATATACGGAAATCTGCCACCTAGATTAGCTAAAATAGAATGCCCTAGTTTGTTCAAAGCATATTGAGAATTGTTATTGTAGAACTGCTATTTAGTTACTTGCTGAGTTTTATACTCATTGTTTTGTCTTAATCTAACCATGGCAGATGGCCAGGCTTAGGCGCACTGCTCATAAGAGCGTACCTGGTGGTCCCTACCGTGTTGAGGGCTTCCAGTTGCCAGAGCAGGTAGTACAGGCTATGAGTGAGCTCGCGCCCAGTAAGAGGTGTTTAAAGATACCATGGGTTATCTGTCGGTTCCCGGCCGGGATCGATATTGATTATTTAGTAATATTTTAGGTTTGTAAGTTATATTCTGTTGTTGGTAGTTGTAATCTTGTCTCATACTTTATCCTGTTGATCCTGTTAGTAGTTAATCGGGGTTTATGCATATTTAATTAGTAGATTAGAGGTGTGTAAGTCCTCATTTCCTAACCCCGAGTTTGAGGTCGTCACAACAACTCAGGGGGAGCAGAACAAGGAGAAGAACAATGATTCGGTAGTCAGACTCAACTCAATTCTGGAAATGCTGAGTCATCAAGGGCAAGTCTACCAAGACATAAAGTATGGAGTAAAAACCACCCTCAGAACTTGATACTTAGTAATCCTTACAGTGGAGTCAAGACTAGAAGAGCTACAGCAAATGAATGTTTCTATTCTGGGTTTCTATCTTAAATGGAGCCAAAGAAAGTAGATAAAGCTCTTGGATATCCTGATTGGGTGATTGCTTTGCAAGAGGAACTCAATCAGTTCGAACGACAGAAAGTGTGGAAGCTTGTACCCAGACCTAAAGAAAAATCAGTGATTGGCACTAAATGGGTTTTCGGAAACAAGCTTGATGAGGATGGAATTGTAACAAGGAATAAGGCGATAATGGTTGCTAAGGGATACTCTCAAGAAGAAGGGATTGACTATGATGAGACCTTTGCACCAGTTGCTAGACTTGAAGCCATCAAGATGTTTTTAGCATTTACAGCACATTCAAACTTCAAGGTATATCAGATGGATGTGAAAAGTGCTTTCCTGAAAGTTGAACTTGAAGAAGAGGTCTATGTGGAGCAATCCCCTGGTTTCATAGATCCTGAGTTTGAAGATTTTGTCTATTTTCTCTTCAAGGCTCTTTATGGTCTAAAGCAAGCGCCGAGAACATGGTATGACACTCTCTTAGAATTTCTTCTTCAAAATGGTTTCACTAGAGGTGTTATAGATAAGACTCTATTTCATAAGAATCATAAAGATGATACCATATTTGTGCAAGTGTATGTTGACGACATTATATTTGGGTCTACGAATGATGCACTTTGTGCAAGGTTTGCTAAGCTTATGCAGAGTAGGTATGATATGAGTATGATGGGTGAGTTGAGCTACTTCCTTGGATTACCAGTGAGTCAGAAATTAGATGGTATCTTCATTTATCAAATGAAGTACATCAGAGACCTTTTGAAGAAATATCAGCTGGAAGAATCAACACCTGCAAAGACTCCAATGACAACTGCCACAAAACTTGATCAAGATAAGTCTTGTAAGATGGTGGACATCACTTATTATCGAGGCATGATTGGATCATTAATCTACCTGACTGCGAGTCATCCAGATATTATGTTTGCTACATGCTTATGTGCACGGTTCCAAGCTGATCCGAAGGAATCTCATATGATAGCTGTTAAAAGAATTTTCAGATATCTGAAGGGTACACCTAATCTAGGTATCCGGTATCCTAAAGATATGGGCTTTGATCTCATCGGCTACACAGATTCTGATTACACTGGTTGTAAGATTTGTCGGAAAAGTACTTCAGGAAGCTTTCAGTTTCTTGGAAGAAGATTGGTTTCTTGGTTTAGTAAGAAGTAGCATTCAGTTTCTACATCTACTGCTGAAGCTGAATACATTACTGCTGGTAGCTGTTGTTCTCAAATTCTTTGGATGACAAACCAACTCCGAGACTATGGACTTGATTTGAAGAATATTCCTATCTACTGTGACAACACAAGTGCCATAGCAATCTCAAATAACCCTGTTCAGCATTCAAGGACCAAACATATTGATATAAGGTATCATTTTATTCGAGAGCATATAACGAATGGAATTGTGGAACTTCATTATGTTCCCACAACGGACCAAATTGCAGACATTTTCACAAAGCCACTTGATCAAGTTACCTTCAATAAGTTGGTTAGTGAACTTGGCATGTTGAATTTGTCTAATTAATTGGAAATCAACAAATGTAATTTGGTGCGGGTAAACTTTACTACCCCGACGATGATGTTGTGAGGGGAAAGTAAGTTTATATATCTATTCATTATATATATCCATGTTTGTAAACTTGTTTTGAAGCTAACTGATTATCATGTGTTATATGTTATATGCTAGTGGTAAGTAAGTTAGAGTTCTTGATGCAATATATGAGTTGTTTGAATGTTTACATGTTATATGCTCACTTTGATGCAAACACTCTTGATATTGATATTTTTATATTAGGAGTAGATTTTAAATTGGTTCAGTCTAGTGTTGTCTAATCAATTGGTGCATACTTGTTGGATACACTCCTGGCATAATTAATGGCTAATATGACTTACAGGTGGATCCTATGTGTAACTCTGATGATCTTGCTATACTTATGTTTTGTTCTGAATATTTGATCCTGATATATTTCTTATACTCTAATTACCTTATGCATATATTATAAGCTTAAAATAATGTTCATCTCTTTCCTCTATAGTATTGATCTATATTGGACTAAATTCGAACTGTTTTGAGTTGATGAGATTTGTTTAAGTAGTATTGTCAAAAGAATCAAAAAGCATGATCATCTAAGACATCCTTCATGAATCCATATTATGGTAAGTAAAGGTAAAAGATCTTTGGTTCTGAAATCACTTTGTTCTTGATCATCAAATTCTCTAATATTGTACTTCGGATGTTTGTGATCTTCAACACCCTCAGTGGTTTTAGGAACTGACTAAGAGCCTATCACACCTCATAGGTTCTATCCCAAGTCAATAGAACCAAACACCTCTCAAACAGTATTCCATTACCTTACTCTGATATATTCCCAATATTTTGTTCTGATTCACTTAATTTTCTTGAGATATCAACTCAGTGATCAGACAAAATTACCATTTGGTTTTGGAGTTGTGTTAAGGATGAGGGAGATAGTGCCAAGAAGCACCACATAAGGAAGGAAATGTCAACCCTACAGCTCTTTCTCTCACAAGGGAGTGGAGTATCTATAACCTGAGACATCTGTAAGCCAATCTATATTCTCTCAAAAGGATATAGAGCTGAAAAAGGCATATAAACAGTTACTAGGTGCATTCTCCCAAAAGAATGTTAGCTACTGAAAATTCGCCTGTCAGCCAGGGCATCTGTATAAGAGTCACTACTCCTTGATTAAAATGTTTCCAATGCACATGTGAGATTCACACACACAAGGAAGGTATTGACGCAACAATCATTGTCAAACCATATAAAGGTTAATGGCAATAGGTTGAAATCATTGATCATGTTCTAATCATAATCTCTGATTCTAAATAAGAACATATGATCCTGGTTGGTTACTTTGATAAGTCTTCACAGACTTCAGAAGAAATCCTTGATCCCTAATGGCATATCGTTGATCATTGGTTATCTTCCCCGAATTCAAATCTGGATATGATTTTGACTTAGTCAAAATAGCAACTTGTAAATGAGGACTCAGATATCAACTGACAAGTTTATAAGGTATACTTCTTCATGGAAGTTGAGGGATATCAGAAATTCTGCCATTTAAAAGAATCCTAATTTCCCCTCTCAGAATGAACATTTCTGAATCTCTTGAATGAGAGTTTCCATCCTTGAAGGTGGAAGCCAACTTTTCTATGAAAAGGATTGTCTCGTAAGAACACTTGGATGTTTGGAGCTTTGAGTGAGTGACACACTGTGAAACTGAGTGACAAAAACTTGAGAGTAGAGTGGAGTGAAACACAATGTGAGATCACTAAACAGAAATCACACACTTGCACTGTGAGGAATGGTTACCAAATAGTCTCTTCACTTGGTTGGTTGATCCTAAGGTTTTACTCTGAATACATTTTGAAGGATTACTCAACTAAGGGGGAGAGATTATGAAGAGATTATGGACTGATAGTCTTTCTGTAACTAAGAAGAGGGATTTCTAACTTTATTGTACTAAGGAAGGGATTCTTCATCTTAGGGGGAGAGATTGTTGATTTTTGGTTACAAGTTCCAAAATGTTTTCTATGTGCTTTATGGGAAGATCTAAAGATTATTGAAGATAATGTTTGGAAGACGTATCTATCTGTAACTTTACATAAGGGAGAAAAGAAGCTGTTATCTGCTGAAGCTGAATGCATATAGAAGATACAGTAGATATCAGATAGTATTGTTTCCAAGTCCCGGATTGAAAGTTGAAAGCTGATTGAAGATTTTTGGATAAGGTTAGTTGAGTTCTCCTCCAAACTGTTGCTTCTCCATTATTATTTGACCGTCAGGTGTAACAGTCAAATAGGGGGAGATTGTTGAGTAATATTGAAGCTGTATGTTTATCTCAACAATACTGGTTTGGATAACTCAACATAGAACAAGGACTTTAAAATAATCTATGTTCCACTAGGATCAGTACAGATTGTTTATTGGGTACATGCTCAAAAGGTTTTGTTAGCTGTAGTGAAGAAGACGTCAATAACGATCCGTATGAAGTTCATTAATATGTTCAGGCATCAGAGGAATAAGGTTGGAGTCATTCGAAACAGTTGTCAGAATCAGTGTGAAGACCTCAAGGATTCCTAGTGAAGTTGGTTATATTTGGTAGAAAACTTAACAGTGGTTTGTACGGGTATAATATGAAGGCTTTTGAGAGCAGAACTAGTCGTCTGTGAACCAGACCCGTGCACGAGACGTCAGTGATCTGTGAAAGGAAACAAAGTATTTTTTTAGGAACACTGTTAAGTTGGTTTTTGTACTCGAGGAGTCTGGAAATATGTTGAGGTACAAAGTCCCGGAGATTAGAAGGCCTGCAGATATAGAGGAGTATAGCCAGATGATTTACAGGATTTATTTTTAAATCAATGACTGATTTTTTTATTAAATGAATAAATGAAAATTATCTCATTTATTTATTTAATTTTAGATCACAATTTGATTTTAAAATAAATAAATTAAAATTTGAATTTTTATTAAATAAATAAATTAATCTCAAAAGATTTATTTATTTAATTTAATATCAATATTTAATTTTGGAAAATAAAATTAATGTATGAATTTTATTTAAATAAATAAATAAATTTAAATTTATTTATTTATTTATTTTTAATGTCAAATACTTAAATTTAATTTAAGTATTATTTAATTTTGTTTTAATTAGCCAGCCAGATGTATCTGTATGTATGCAAGCTCGGGTGTTCAATTTTCTAACAGAAGAAACCAGGTGTAATAATACAGTGCACAAAGGAAATCACATGCATGCATATTTGGTTTGGAAATAAAGGAAACTACAAGCAATTCCTTCTTATTGTGTTTATTTTATATGCAAGTTCAAGCTGCACATGGTAAGGGGCCCGCACAAATTGGTATTCAAAGGAAACAAAGGCAATTAAAAAAAGGGATCAAGTACTAAAAAATGGAAATGGCAGCTTCATTTTTATTGATTGCCACGTGGGACCATGCGTTCTAATGAAAAGAAACCAAACAAAACAGCTTTGCAGAAGTAGAAAACTTGGATTGGTTTCTTTGTATGTATGTGCAACAAATCAAAGTAAGTCGCCACAGACGGAATTTTGTAAACAAAAAAGCGGTTGTTCTGTCTCTTCACTCGCGCGTGGAGAGCACGTGTGGTGCCTCCCTCCATTCCCTCCACATGAATCAACACACTCCTCCTGCATCTGTTGTTAATTCATGAATTAGAGGTTCCTTTATTTGTGAACCATAGTTGATCGCCATAGGCGAATCAATTTTGAAGGCAAATACGGCTATGTATGATCGCCACAGAAATTTTACTAGTCGCCACAGAGTATTTATTTCTAATGCTGTTCTCCTCTTTATCGCCATACAGACTGTTCTTGCAAGCTGTACCATTTCAAATATATGGATAAAAATTGTCCACGTAGTCTCTTTATCTCTCCTACAATTCTACCACTACAAAACCAATTTTACACCAGATTGGTTTAAAAACACTTCTCAGCAAAACACCATTAAAGCTCTGCAGAATTTTTCTTGTAGAGTGGGTTGATTTCATTTATTGAAATTAAGAAGAGAAGTGCTGCCCAGTTTATTTCACACCATTAAAGCCTTACAAACTTGCAACACTCATTATTTAAAGCTCTCTTCATTGTATTTAATATCTTTTGATAGAAGCTTTGAATTTTAGAGTGATAGATAGAACCCCAAATTGATTGCTATTATTTTGGTTCTCTCTATATTTGTTACTTCGAATTATTTATATTCGGAGTTGTAAGCAAACCTTTACGGTTTATATTCTTAATAAAAAGAATTATTCCGTGAATCTCTTAGTGTTTGTTTATTTCATTTTCGAGGTTTATTTTCCGCTGCAATTAATTAACGAAAAATGAAGAACATACATTCACCCCCCTCTGTATGTATATTTGGACCTAATACCCCCAATATCACTTTTGCTACATTTCGAATAGAGTTAGCCACGGTATTCCACATTTTTTCGACATCCTCTTCTTGCATGAGACAACTTTGAAGCTTCGTCTTAAACTCTTCAACTTTCAATCCTTTCAAATTTGGCCAGAGTATTTTTGGTATATAAAAAGTTACATATTAATTCGAAATCAAAATGAATTCAAACAACGCATATTACTCTTTTGGTTATCAATAAGTATTCCCGTAAATAATGAGCATTTTTTTTTAATTTTGATTACTACTCGAGGTTAAAACACGAGAATAAGATGAGTTTTAAAATCATAAATGAATAAGTTTTAATAGTATCTTAAATAATTAGATTATCATGTTGGTTATATTTTTTTTACTTTTTTCTGAAATTTATTATGTTTAATATGAATTAGACTAAATTAACCCGATTTATGCCACATTTAACCCGAGTTTTGCTCCAAACGAGGCTAGCATTTTAGTATGAAAGTTCAGTTCATAGACAAGTACGAGTACTTTTTAGGTATCAAATGCACACAGAGGGGGGGGGGTGAATGTGTTTTCTTGATTTTACTTACTTAAAAACTATGTTTGGATGTTTTCAAGATAATCATGTTAAAAGTGTTTGGCTACTTGAACTCTACAGACTAAATATTTGTAGTGATAATCAAATAAATGTAAAGACAGAAACACAATTATCAAAACTCACTTGATTTATATTAAAATCAAATAAATTGTGCTACAAATATGTGTTCTTGAATGATAAGAACTCGGCTACTTCTCTTTAGAGATACAAGATTTTTAGATCTGTTTTGTTACTCCTGAACTAAGGACCCATGACATGTTTTGTAGATCAACATGTAAAATTTACAGAACTTGGACTAAAATATACTAACACATTTTCTAAAGTTCTTTTGTCTATATCCATTTCAAGTGCAGCAAATCTACATATAATCTTCTAGGTCTGTAACCCTCCTGTGTCCAGTTCATCTTGGTCATTGATCTTGCACTCCTCAAGTTGCATATGTAGACTTTCTATTTCAGTGATAAAATGGTTTGTTGACTGATAATCTTGAATCTTCAATTTTGTTGTATTCGGTGATATGAGCTGTTATCAAGATTTTCATTACTATATAGAAATTTCTCATATCGACATGTAGAATTACTTATCAAAATCTCAACTTATCTACAAGAGTTATGACTTGTCGACATCTCCTATTCTCTATATACAGTTTGACTTGTCGACATCTCCAGTTCTCTATATGCAGTTTGACTTGTCGATATCTCCAGTTTTCTAGATGCAGTTTTGACTTATCGATATCTCCACTACTCTACATGCAGTTTTGACTTGTTGATATCTCCACGCCTCTGCATATATTTTTGACTTGTCGATATCTCCACTTCTCTACAAGTAGAGTAACATCTCTATAAATATAATGACTTCTCTATAAGTAGAGTGACTTCTCTATAGGCTTATCTGACTTTTCGATATAACTTGATATGTGACTTCTTGACATTTGACTTGGAACATTTTTCAATCCACAACATTATTCTTCACCAAGCAGTTTATCTTCATTCTGAGGCATGATCAGGCTTGATCTTCTTCTAGTGATTTATTCCTAACTTGTTGGTTATTTACTGAAAAATACTTCAGTCTAGTCTATATGAACATTTTTACAAACTCGAAAAACATCATTACAAAATACATAAAATTAAAAGTCAACTAAATCTTGGGATTATCAAAGTGACATAGTCTTGTTATGTAAAGGCATGTTGTAACGCCCTCAAACTCGGGGTTAGGAATGAGGACCCACAACACTAATAAACTAATATAATAAAGCAGCATAAATATAATAAACCCCGAATACTACTAGGATCTAAACATGATGAAGTATGAGACAAGATTTCAACTACCACCCAGAATATTATAATTACAACCCTTATTATAAATAAATCCAAAATATTCGATTCCGACTTGGAATCGACAGATAACCCAAAAGTATATGCTCCAGCTATTACAATTTTCACCAACTAACGATGCTTCCTCACATAGCATCTACCTGATCTGGCACCTGAAATCCGACGGGACGATAGGGACCGCCAGGAACACTCTTACGAGCGGTGCGCCTAAGTCTAACCATCTTCATTCTTAACTGTCAAGATTAGATCAACACAAATAAATGAGCAAAATGGCTCAGCAAGTAACTATTATACAATTCTAATATCAAAACATCATCGACATTCGCAATCTCAAAGAAAAAACTAACTAGGTGGCAGTATTACAACATATCTAGGAAAGGATTTTAGGTTAAGGATTCAAGGGACTTGAGGTTTAAGGTGATTATTATTCAATTTCAGGATCAAATAATAGGGTTCTCAATAGATTTCAACAATTCCAAGATGTTTTAATCAATAAACGACAGTTTCAAATCATTATAAGTCAAATTCAAGTTATAATTCAAGAGATAGTGCTTATTGCACAATAAAAACCTTTTTCATCATTTTAAATAATGTAGAACCCTTTTTGATTGGATTTATCCATCTTTTAAATATAATACGGGTGATCAGCCTGTACTTACCTCCATTTGGTCATTAAGGTACCTATGTCATTATTTCATCCTATATACTGGACTAGCCCCGCTAGCCTCCTAAGAGACTAGACTAGTCCCACTAGCCTCTTACGTCCATATCCAATCTTTAGAAACTCATTAGAAAAACCTTTATATTGGAAAACACAAGAGTGTTCACTAAATTCTTTTTAACATTACCAGTAATTGAAATCATTTTGACTCTTTCAAGTCAAAAATCATTCTTAGGTACAATTCAAGGATTCAAGGGGAAAATAAGCAATTGAAACGAGGATACGTAAATTGAGGAAATGAACAATTACTAAATATAGGTATTATCAAAGTCATTAACAATATGGTTCTCAAGAAATAATACGTTGACAAGCGTCAGGTTTACTGTTATAAAGATCTAGGTAACAAGGCTTAACAAAATATTAAAGATGTAACACCCTCCGAATCCGGGGTATAGATCTAGGGTATTACTGCCACTAATTACATTATTAAATCTGTACGATAATTATATAAATATATAATCACCAATTTTCTACTACTACCTAGGTTCTTTTAAGGATAGGGTATGAAAATAAGAACAACTAACTAACTTTATTACAACAGTCCAAATAAACCATCTCACAAACCTTCTTTATTACAAACCATTTATCTACATAAATTTTAAACTAAATTTCTTTTATTCAAACAACATCTACATCTGTTCCTACTACACCTGATCGGGCATCTCAAAACTCTCTTCTGGAATTGGAATTATCACCCTGGGTGCCAGAGGGTCCCGCGACCTGACCCGCTTCTTGACCATTCGGGTACAGATGGCTTTCATTCTCGACTTTAACTGAAAAACAAGGTGAATAACAATAATAGGGGGTGAGCCATAATTGCTCAACCAGCCTGCAACATATATATGTATATAGTATAAAGAGAGAAAGTTAAATGAACCGATAATCTGATTTCTCATGTAACCACATGATTCTGCAAGGGAATAATGAAGGTCACTATCGGCGAGTACCAAATGAATTAGACTGGACACAAAAACCAACATATGCACTACAACCTGCTGATCAGCCATGATATAGCGTGGATCTATACCCAACTGCATAGACCCACTAACATATAGGGTACCTAGGCACTATGGCCTAATAATCAAGGGTCCGGTTCATACACGACCCGTATCGTAACCATCCAGTCCATAGCTCAGCACCCGGAACAATTGGTATGCTTTCGATGTATCCCAATATCGGAATATATCGGAGTATATGTATATGTGTGCATATAACTATTGGAATATGATTAGATGATTCAATAAATTTGGAGAAATCAGGAATTGAAATGAATTATGAATAAAGAACAACAGTTGTGTATCAGTGTTTATGAACAAGAGTTATCAGGATATAGCTACCATGGATATGTAAAAGCAATTCACTATTATGAACTTAGAATATGGGAAAAACTTGCCTGGTATACGCTCTGCTTCAGGTATCTCACAGTTTTCTATTTCCGGCTTGATCCTCCTTGTTGGTGTTGTTTCTATCAAAGAAAGATATTCATTTAGTTGATTCTCATCACAATCGTATCTCTGACTGAGACCACGTAGCCCTTATCGTCTACTGATACGATTCTATCTGACCCATATACGTATTATCTAGCAATTAGGACTCAAGTAATCACGTAAATCATATAGCACATAAAGCAAATAATTAGTTTAGACTCACAAATAATTTTAGAATCGAAACCAGATCTATATACGCATTAACAAACAATATCTGACTCGTTTCCTAATTTTCTGGGATTTATTGGACTCGTATTTATAAATAATAAGGTCTGTAATCAAATAAATATCGTAAGCTGACTCGCTTCAGAAAGAAATTAAGATTTATAACTATTTTTAATGGATTCAGGTCATATTTCTGAGTCTAAGGGTTTTCGTTTTGATTGAATCGGATAAATTGTTTAATTATTACGCAATAAACAAGAATAATCAATTATCAGTCAATTATAATTAATTATTTAAAAATAATTGAACCTTAACTATATATTTAAATAATTATCTAGGAAAAATCAAATTTAAAAATAATTTTCCCTAATTTTTGGTATTAAATAGAATTTATTACAAATTATTCAATTAAATTGATTAATTATAAAACAATTAATCAATTTGAATAGATAATAAGTAATTAGGAAATAATAATTAAATAAATAAATATTTACATTTCCAAATTTCTAAAATAAATAGAAAACAAATTGAATTTATCACAAATTATTTTAGTAAATTGATTAATTATTAAATAATTAATCAGTTTAAATAAATAATTAACAAATAAGAACTAATTAATTAAATAAATAAATGAGTAAGTAAATAAATAAATAGATAATTTTTTGAATTTCCAAAATAAGAAAATAATTTAGAATTATTTAAAAAATAAATCAGATAATAATTAATTTATTTATTTGATTTTCTAAATAATAAAAATTGATTTTCTGATTTTTATAAAACAAAAATAAATTAGAAATTCAGAAACAAATATTTAGAATTCAATTCAGTACAAACAGGATCAAAACCGTGTCGACTTCGGGTCAAAACCGGGTCCACCCCGGGTCATCAAGAACACCGCCGACCACCACCCAGAAACCGGTGCCGGCGGGTTTTTCCAGCGAGCAAAACAACAACCAATAACGTGGTTTCGGGCTAGTTTTTCTTCGTTTTCGATCAACAACATCACAGGAACGACGGTTTTCCGAATAGCTTAAAACGGAAACGAAATCTAACAAACCCGATACCAAACAATTGCAAAGTCCACGATGTATACATTTATAACGCTTAAATTCATCTCAGTAACGTTAATTAAAAACACCCAAAATAAAATCAAACCCGAAAATTATGATTCTAAAATCGAATAATCCAAACACGAAATTGATAACAGAGAACTTCAGATTGGTTACTTACATGATTTATATGGTGAACAGAAACACGAGGAAATTGTTGATTGATTCTAAGAACTCAAAACCCTAATTGCAGAGAAATTGGGGAATTTCTTGAACTTTCTGAATTTTTTTATAATTTTAATTAATTAATAATTAGAAAATCAGTTATTTATAATTGTAACAAAAATATCCCTAATAAAAAAATTAAGGCTCTAATTATACATCTAATTAAATTAATTGGCCCTTAATATTATAATTTTTGGATATTAGTTTTGAATTTATAAATATCCAATAAATACAAAATATATTCCAAAAATTCCCGAAAATTGTGAAAAATACAAAAATGCAAAGAAAAATAATATTTGATAATTTCATGTTCCTATAAAATAAAATGTGATTTTTGTGGGGCTTTTAACACCGGGAGGGGCATAGAAAATTCGTTTTTCGCGAAACAAGAAAATTTATAAAATGACTGGATGTTCAGAATATCGCTATGGTATAAGCCATACTGGTCAAAATAAGGCCAATAATTTATATGAAATATCGGCTATTGAAACACTATTTGGGCCGTACAACTTTTGATATAAAAACATTTACTTATAATAAAACACCCGATAATTATTAGAACACATTCTGACCGAAACAGAATACACGTAGCACGTAATAGCTAGGGTTTTATAACTCAAAACACTTAATGACATAATAAAACACATAACTAATCTTTATTAAGATATAATACAAACGTAATTTCTCAGTCGTTACATCCTCTCCCCCTTATTAGGATTCTGTCCTCAGAATCTCGCTAAGAAAATGACTTGGATACTTTTCTAACATTTCACTTTCAAGCTCCTAGGTTGACTCTTCAACCACATGATTTCTCCATAAAACTCTCACTAGTGGTACAGATTTATTTCTCAATACTCTCTCCTGTCGATCTAAAATCCTTATTGGTTGTTCTATATATGACAAATCAGCTTGAAGCTCTATCGGCTCATATTCTATTACATGCCTTATATCAGGATTATATTTCTTAAGCATTGACACATGAAACACATTATGGATATGCTGCATATGGGGCGGTAAGGCTAATTCGTATGCAACCTTTCCGACTCTCTTCAAAACTTTAAATGGACCAACATATCATGGCTTTACTTTGCCTTTATTACCAAATCTAGTCAATCCTTTCCATGGTGATATCTTCAGTAATACATGTTCTCCCTCTTGGTAATCCACATCCTTCCTGGTTTGATCTGCGTATTTGTGTTGTCGATTTTGTGCTGCTTTGAGTCGCTTTTGGATAAGTTCTACTTTTTCCTTGGTCTGTTGAATCAATCCTGGACCTAGAATTTTGCGTTCTCTAACTTCATCACAACATGTAGGTGATCTACACTTCCTTCCATATAAGGCTTCATAAAGTGGCATTCAATGCTGGCGTGATAGTTATTGTTGTACGAGAATTCTACTAGCGGTAAATGTTCGTCCCAACTGCCTTCAAAATCTATTGTACATACACGTAGCATATCTTCAATTGTTTGAATCGTTCTTTCTCTTTGTCCGTCTTTCTGCGGGTGATAAGCAGTACTCATGTTTAGTTTAGTACCAAGGCATTCCTGAAACTGTCTCCAGAATCTCGAATTAAAACGTGGATCTTGATCAGATACAATGGATACAGGAACTCCATGTCGCATCACTATCTCCATAAGATATAGATGTACTAACTTGTTAAGCGAGAACCTTTCGTTGATTGGGAGAAAATGTGCTGACTTTGTTAATCTGTCAATAATAACCTAAATCGCATCATGGTTTGCTCTGGTTCTCGGAAGTCCTACTACGAAATCCATTTCTAGGTGTTCCCATTTCCATTATGGAATATCCAGTGATTATAATAATCCTGTTGGATGTTGATGCTCTGCTTTGACTCGTTGGCACTTATAACATTTACTGACCCATTCAGCTATTTCTTTCTTCATGTCTGGCCACCAAAAGTTTTCCTTCAAATCTCTGTACATCTTTGTGCTCCCGGGATGAATTGAATATCTTGAGTTCTGAGTGTCTCTTAAAATTTCTTCTTTCAATTCCGGTACATTGGGTATCCAAATTCTCGAGGAAAATTGCAAGATTCCTTTGTCATCTTTCTGACTTTTAATTTCTTCTCCTTTCAAGTTGTCGATTTCATGATTCATTACTTCCTCTTGACATCTTCTAATCTTTTCCAATAATTCTGGCTGGAATGTCATGGCATAGTTCATTTCAGTGGATTCTTCAGGAATACGGATTTCAATTTCCAATTTATCAAATTCTCTGATCAATTCTTCTAAGGATGTCAACATATTCAACCTTTTCTTTTGACTTAGTGCATCTTCTACAACATTTGTTTTACCTGGATGATAGTTGATTGACACGTCGTAGTCTTTGATTAGCTCTAGCCAACATCGATGTCTCATGTTGAGTTCTTTCTACGCAAAATATATTTTAGACTCTTATGATCCGTATAGATTTCACATTTCTCTCCATAAAGATAATGTCTCTAGAGTTTCAATGCGAACACAATGGCGGCTAGTTCCAGGTCATGCGTCGGGTATATTTGTTCATGAGGTTTCAGTTGTCTAGAAGCATACGCGATTAAGTTGTCGTGCTGCATTAATACACATCCAAGTCCTAAGGAGGAAGCATCGTTGTAAATGACGAAATCTCCTTGATTATCTGGTAGCACAAGTACAGGTGCGGTAACTAGTCGATTCTTCAGTTCTTGAAAACTTTCTTCACATTTTTCATTCAATACAAATTTTTCGTTCTTTCTGGTCAATTTGGTTAATGGCGTAGCTATTTTCGCAAAGTCTTTAACAAATCTTCTATAATAACCCGCCAAACCCAAGAAACTTCTAACCTCTTTTGGGGTTTTGGTCTTTCCCAATTTAAAATAGCTTCAATCTTTGCTGGGTTGACTTGAATTCCCTCAATACTAATTATGTGACCTAAAAATTGTACTTCCTTTAACCAGAATTCGTATTTCGAAAACTTTGCATAAAGCTATTTTTTTTCTCAGAATTTTCAAAGTGGTTCTCAAATGTTCCGCATGTTCTCTTTCAGTCATCAATAAATACAATGATAAATTTATCCAAGTACTTTTTGAACACTCTATCATTAAATCCAGAAACGCCGCTAGTGCATTAGTCAGTCCAAACGCCATTACGAGAAATTCGTAGTGTCCGTATCTTGTTCGAAAGGCAGTTTTAGGAATATCTTCCGCCTTGATCTTTAACTGGTGGTATCCTGACCTTAGATCGATCTTTGAAAACCATGTCGCTCCTTTCAGTTGATCAACTAAATCATCGATCGGTGGTAAAGGATATTTATTCTTGATAGTTAACTTATTCAACTCACGATAGTCGATACATAACCGCATATTGCCGTCTTTCTTCTTTACAAACAATACCGGTGCACCCCATGGGGATACATTAGGCTTTATAATTTCTCTATCTAAAAGATCTTGCAATTGCGTTGCCAGCTCTTTCATCTCAACTGGTGTCATTCAATACAGAGCTTTCGAAACTGGTTCGGTACTTGGTGCCAAGTAGATGGTATACTCGATTTCTCGATCGGAAGGTAGTCTTGGAAGTTCATCTGGAAAGATATCGGGAAATTCACATACTACGGGAATGTCTTCAATCTTTGGGGCTTTCTTTTTATGTATCCAAAACATAGGCTAAATAAGCTTTACATCCTTGGCATAGCAATCTTTTAGTCTGCATCATCGTTAGGAATCTTTGCTTCTGTTTTCCGCCTTTAAATGTTATCATTGCATTTTCTTCAATTCGCATATTCACTTTCTTATTCGCGCAATCGATCTGGACATTGTTACAAGATAACCAGTCCATTCCTAAAATAACATCAAATTCTCCTAACTTGAAAGGTATCAAGTCAACCGAAAAATGATGTCCTACTATTTCGATATCGCACCCTGGACATACTCGATCTACCGCAATTTTGTAATATCCGGCAAAAAAAATTATGTAAATATTATATGTTAAATAAATAGATATTATGTGTTTTATAAATTTAAAGTGATTATTGCCATGATATTAGATGTTACAGTTGTTATGTGTGTTTCTGTGCGGGCCAAAAAAATTTCTTTTGATTGATTAATATATGTTTAAACTGCAAATATATGTCTGTAATTTTGACCCGTATTTAATTATGTCTTTATCAATGTACCTGTTTTATCTCGTTTATGTGCAATGGGATGTATTTTAAGTGTATTCGGGTTTTTTCTGTTAACTTAAATATCGTTTTTTTTCGAAAATAGACGGACCGGGACCCATCGGGAAATTAAACCCTACAAATTATGTGTTTTTTTATTTTTATAAAAAATTTCGTATTGCAAATACCCAGTATTTCTGCATTTTTGAATTATTCGCATATTTTTGGGAAATTTTGACATTAACTTTGTATTTAATTATTTTTAAAATAATTCCCCGTAATTATTATTTTGGGGCTTAATTATTGTAATTTAGGGATAAAAACACCCTTAATTTGTTTTGGGGTATAATTTCTGTAAAAATAAAAATACCAGCAGATATATTTATTTTTTCATTTTTTTCATAATTTTCAGAAATTTAAGAACAATTTTGGGGGTATAATCTTGTTCTTGACACAAAACACTTGATTTTGAGAGATTTACTGAACCTCTGTTAACGCTCTTGTAATTACTCCAATCCTCTCGAAGAGACGGATCTTTTGGTACCAAAATCACAAACTGAGGTGAGCTGATGATTAAAATCGATTTTTATATTTTTGTTCTTGAAATTGTTTTTGATTTGTGATGATTTTTGGTTGATTTGGATGTTACCAGTAGCTTTAGAATGATGTTTAGGATCGATTTATGTATTTGGTTGCATCTCCTTTTGCCTGATAGCAACTCAGCCTCTAACTCTGTTCACTCTCTTCCCTCAATCCTAGAAGTGATTGTACAACTACTAAC
Organism: Apium graveolens; assembly: GCF_009905375.1. Classification (NCBI taxonomy): domain Eukaryota; kingdom Viridiplantae; phylum Streptophyta; class Magnoliopsida; order Apiales; family Apiaceae; genus Apium; species Apium graveolens. The sequence continues at coordinate 128,016,802 of NC_133652.1, read as the reverse complement.
TCATCTACACTTGTAACAATTGTTTAAAATTTAGTTTGTGTAGTGAGTACCAAAAGATAGGTTTATTTTCTTTTATTATTTTTAAAAATCTAATTTGATTTAATTATTTATAATTTATTTTAGTTAATTATTTATGAATCTAATTAATTGATTAAAATCATTTAATCAATTAATTTCATTTATAAATAGTTAAATAAATGTAAATTATTTATAATTAATTCAAATAATTTCTAAAAATTATTTTAGGTTTTTAAAAATTATATTTTGGTATTTAATAGTCAATTAATATTATTATTAATTGATTTAATTCCATTTATTTCTTATTTTATTCATAATAAATAAACCGTTCGTCCGTTTAATACGAAACGAACGCGTATAGACTCGGAAAAATATTACGCTTTCAATAAAAATACCTTTGAGTCATAATTTCTTTTGTATTGCAATGACATTGATTTGTGTATCAGTTTGAGACGGTATATGATCGTTAAATATTATTAGTGACCCGATTTTAATTCTGAACGTACTGAAACCTATCTTTTAACGATCTGACTTATGTATTACATGAAATATGTGATTACGTGTTATATAAATACCATGATTACGTGCTATGTGATATGCATGCTACCTGTTTACAGTTTTAAAATGCCATGCTTAGTTATAAACGAATGGGTAGATGTCAAGACATATAGTTATGTTGATTGAGTTTGGTTCTGTCAGTTAAGATAGCCCTTTTATTTATAGAATCAAGTAGCAAGGAGTGCAGTCAAGTACTAGACGGAGTTGGTAGCCAGCAGTTATAAGCCAGAGTTTTAGTGAAAGTTATTGAGCATACCAGGCAAGTATTCTCCCCTATTCTAAATTCAGAATAGCTTATCATTTTACATATTCAAAATATAAGAACTGTTTATAAATACTCGGATAGCGCATTGAATATGAGTACTCCTCTATTTATTGACATTCTCTTATTCTAGCAATCATTCTGCTAGAACCAATCTTTTGATTTGATAGATAGTGAATAACTATACTATCCAGATATACTCTATACAGTGAAACATTGAATTGAGATTAGCGAATAACTAATTGTTCTGGTTATTTCGCCATCAGTTGTTCAGATAACTCCGGACCATGTGACATGGGGAGTTGAATAGATAAGGTTGTCATTGATCCGACTCCTTTAATTAAAATTTATTTTGTGAATTGATTATTGGTTGGCGTAAGAGGCCGAGGCACCGTTCCAGCGTGAGCTATTATACGAAAGTGTAATATCTTACTAGGCGAGTATATGCCTTATTCATGGATATCCAATCGGTACGGTATGGCTGCGGGATATCGATACTTATATTTACGATATGGCTATGGGATACTCGTGCTGTTTCATGACTGATCATCAGGAACAACATGGTGCATAATTGTGTTTGATTAAAATGTCGCTTAAACTTTAAAGTTTATATCAGCTTTGATTTTTACTTATATATTGTTATTGTTGTTCATTTACAAACTACATATCACTTGTTGAGCATCTCTTCGCTCAGACTTTATTATCAATCTAATCTTCCAGCTAAGCCAGAGTAGGCTTGAGTTCCAGGTTTGATCAGAAGTCAAGTGCTTGTAGATAATTTGGTTTGTTTTCCAGGTAGACTGTTTTGGGACGCTTGAATAGTCTAGAGGTTTGTAATAAAAATTTGAATAATTTGTAAAATTAATTAGACTTATGGTTTGTAATAACTGTTAGTTTGTATTAGTTCCTGTTCCATACTATAACCTGTGATCAATCCAGTTGCATGCAAGGGGTCATATTTATTGTATTATTCCGCTGTGATTATTTTATCATGGTTTATTGGCTACTGACCCCTAAACCTAGACCCCGGGTTTGGAGGGCGTCACAGGTTGGTATCAGAGCTACATGTTATGGTCACTGAAACGGGCTTAGGATTGTCATAGGTGAGTCAAAGGAAGATCACATAAGATAGGCGCGTGTAGTTTAGCTCTTATAGGATTAAATTTAGGTTATTGGGCTGGGTTATAGTTAAGTTGTTTAGGTTTCCTATTTTGCGTTTAGTCTTAGGCCTTTGTGTTATTGCCTTGCTATTTTGTTGATTTTGAGGAAGGTATGAAGTGTTGAAAAAGAGGTTGGAAGGTTGTGTTGCAACCCTATCCACTGTTTGTTGGTTTATTTGAGATTTTGAGCAAGGGTTAAAAGGTTTGGATAATTTTTCATCAATTTTCTTTGTGTTATTATTCTCGAGATAATAAGCGGGATTATGTGATAATCATGTCGTTTGTGTTAATATGGTAGCAAGTTTATGATATTTTGAGAAGAGATAATGTTTGAGAATTTTGATATGCTAAGGAATTGCTACATATTTGACATAATGCTTGACAGATTATTATATATGTTGCTTGTTTTCTTACCAGAATAATGGCACCAAAGAGAAGGAATAATTCAGGAGAGGATCGTACCGAGAGTCGGACAGATCCAGCGATTGTCTAGATGTTGGGACTGATGCAACAACAGGTATTGCATCTTACGCAGCAGCAACAACAGTAGCAACAGCAATAGCAGCAGCAAGCAGCAACACCACCTGCAGTGACTTTTAAGCAGTTTCAAGCTGTGAAGCCACCTGAGTTCAAGGAAAGTGTTGATCCTGTGGAAGCCAATGCATGGCTCAAGGAGATGGAAAAGGCTTTTGAATTAGTCAGAGTAGGAACTGAACAGAAGACCAAGTTTGCAAGCTACTTTCTGAAGGGCGGGGTGAACTATTGGTGGGAATCCAGGTGAGCATTGGATGGAGGTGAGTTTATAACTTGGGAAAGGTTTACTGAGCTGTTTCTGGAGAAGTATTTCCCGAGGTATATGAAGAATCAAATGGAGATCAAGTTCTTGAACCTAACCCAGGGAGATCTTGCTGTCACTGAATATGAAGCTAAGTTTACTGAGTTAGGGAAGTTTGTGTCGGATCAGGTTGACACGGATGAGAAGAAAGCCAAAAGATTTGAACAGGGATTGAAATTTTGGATTCAGAATAGGGTGGCTATGTTTGAGTTGGCTTCATATGTGGCAGTGGTTCAGAAAGTAATGGTGACTGAAAGTAGGAGTGACATGTCTCAGAAAGGAAAGGATGGGAAGAAAAGGAAAATAGAAACCTCGGAAGGAGGTTAGCCGCAAGGTAATTTTCAGGGCCGTTTCAACAAAAGGCCAGAGTTTCAGGGTAATTGGAAGATGGGATTCAGGAAACCTCCATCAGGAAGTGGAGGACAAGGCAACCATTTTCAGAATTCAAATCAGCAGAGGCCCAATCGTCCACCAATGCCAGATTACAAGTTTTGTGGCAGAAAACACTTTGGGGTTTGCAAAGCTAATTATGTGTGCTACAAGTGCAATATGAAGGGACATCATGCATATGAGTGCCGTAATCAGATGCCAGAAGTTACATGTTTCCGATGCGGGAAGATAGGACATTACGCCAACAACTGTAAAGAGCAACCTCAAGGTGCAAATGTACCACAGATCATATGACCATCCTCTCAGGGTGTGCTAAGGATTGAGGGGGCACAAGTCAAGAACCAGCCAAAAGTTAGAACATTCAATATGATTATGCAGGATGCTGTTCAGAGTTCTGGCGTGGTTGTAGGTACGCTTCTAGTCAACTCCGTAGATGCTAAAGTTTTATTTGATTATGGAGCTACAAGGTCATTTATTTCTCAAAGTTTTGTCGATAAGCTGCATTGTGAAGTTAAGTTGTTAGAACAAGCATTAATGATAGAGTTAGCTAATAAGGATCAAGTTCCCATCGACCGAGTGTGCCGGAGGTGTGACATCGAGATAGAATGACATCATTTATATGCTAACTTAATACCTTTTAAGTTGGGAGAATTTGATGTTATCTTAGGAATGGATTTGTTGTCAGAAAATGACGCTCAGATTGATTGTAAGAATAGGAAAGTGAGATTTCAGACCTTGAATAGCAAGAAGAAGATAATATTTCGGGGGAGTAAGCAAGAGAAGGATTTATTAATGATAGTTCAAGCGAAGATGTTATTACGTCAGAATTGCGAGGCCTATTTGGCCCATGTGATACACACTAGTAAAGAAGTTCCAACACTAGAAGCAATTCGAGTTGTCAATGAATTTCCAGATGTCTTTCCAGATGATCTTCCAGGATTACCTCCCGACAGAGAAATTGAATTTGCAATTGATTTAGCACCTGGAACAGAACCAGTTTCTAAAGCTCCGTACCGGATGGCACCAGTGGAGATGAAGGAGTTAGCAACTCAGTTAAAAGATCTTTTGGAGAAAGGAGTTATAAGACCCAGTGTATCCCCATGGGGCACACCAGTGCTGTTTGTCAAGAAGAAAGACGGGAGTATGTAACTGTGTATTGATTATAGAGAACTAAATAAGATGACCATTAAGAACAAGTATCCGTTGCAAAGGATCGATGATTTATTTGATCAACTGAGAGGTGCTGTATGGTTTTCTAAGATTGATTTAAGGTCCGGATATCATAAACTAAAGATTAAGCCAGAAGACATTCCAAAGACCCCATTCAGAACCAGATATGGGCATTATGAGTTTCTAGTGATGGCATTTGGATTAACCAACGCACCAGCAACTTTCATGGATCTGATGAATCGAGTATTCAAGAAGTATGTGGATAAATTCGTGATTGTGTTCATAGATGACATTTTGATATATTCCAAGACAGAAGAAGAGCATGTAGAACATTTGAGGGTAGTTCTGGGGATACTATGACAGGAGAAATTGTACGCAAAATTTTCTAAGTGTGAATTTTGGTTAAAAGAAGTACGATTTCTTGGGCACGTGATTAGCAATAAAGGAGTGGAAGTGGATCCGGCAAAGATTGAAGCCATAATCAACTGGGAGAGACCAAAGACACCAACAGAAGTAAGAAGTTTTATGGGACTAACAGGTTACTACCGAAGATTCATGCAAGATTTTGCGAAGATAGCTAAGCCATTGACAAAGTCACCAGGAAAAACTAGAAATTTGAATGGGATGAAAAATGCGAGGAGAGTTTCCAAGAATTAAAGAATAGATTAGTATCTTCTCCGGTGCTAGTCTTGCCAGATAATCAAGGAAATTTTGTGATCTACAGTGACGCGCCGTATAAAGGATTGGGATGTGTTTTAATGCAGCACGACAAAGTGATAGCCTACGCTTCAAGACAACTGAAACCACATGAAGAGAAGTATCCGACGCATGATCTTGAATTGGAAGCTATAGTGTTTGCATTGAAGATATGGAGGCATTATTTGTATGGAGAAAAGTGCGAGATCTACACGGACCACAAGAGTTTGAAGTATACTTTTACCCAGAAGGAATTGAACATGAGGCAAAGAAGATGGTTAAAATTGATCAAGGACTAGGACTGTACCATCAACTATCATCCAGGATAAGCAAATGTGGTGGCCGACGCTCTGAGCAGAAAAGAAAGTTTAAAAATGATCACTTCATTCGAGGAATTGATCAAGGAGTTTGAGAAGCTTGAAATAGAGGTCAGTACCCCAAGTATGTCTACAGAGGTGTTATGTGCAATGTCATTTCAACTAAAATTATTAGAGAAGATAAGAAGATGTCAGGAAGAAGTCATGAGCCATGAACGAGACAGTTTGACAGGAGAAGAAATAGGGAGTTAAAAGGATGATAAAGGGATATTAAGATTTTCTTCCAGAATATGGATACCCAACGTAGCCGAGCTGAAAGATGAAATTCTTCGAGATGCTCACAACTCCAGATATTCAATTCATCCCGGAAGTACGAAGATGTACAGAGACTTAAGAGAAAACTTTTGGTGGCCAAGCATGAAGAAGGAAATTACAGAATTGGTGAGTAAGTGTTACACTTTCCAGTAAGTCAAAGTGGAACATCAAAGGCCCAGTGGACTGATACAGCCATTGGACATTCTAGAATGGAAGTGGGAACATATTGCGATGGATTTTGTAGTTGGATTACCGAAGACCAAGTCAAATCATGATGCTATTTGGATTATTATTAACAGATTGACGAACTCAGTGCATTTTCTTCCAATCAACGAGAGATTTTCAATGGATAAATTGGACCAGTTATATATGAAGGAAATTGTAGTTCGACATGGAGTTCCAGTATATATAGTTTTAGACAGAGATCCTCGATTTGATTTAAGATTTTGGAAAAAATTTCAAGATTGTCTCGGAACGAAACTAAACATGAGTACCGCGTATCATCCGCAGACAGACGGTCAAAGTGAAAGAACGATTTAGACTATAGAAGATATGCTAAGGGTATGTGCTCTAGATTTTGAGGGAAGTTGGGACGAACATTTTCCATTGGTTGAATTCTCCTACAACAACAGTTATCATGCCAGCATTGGAATGCCGCCTTACGAAGCTTTGTACGGGAGAAGATGCAGATCTCCAATATGTTGGGAAGAAGTGGGTGAGAGAAAGATTTTGGGTCCAGAATTGATCCAGCACACAAAGGAAATGATAGAACTCATTCGGAAAAGAATAGTAGCGGCTCAAGATCGTCAACGCAAATATGCTGATCCTGCCAGAAAAGATATGGAATTTGAAGTTGGTGAAGCAGTGCTGTTGAAGGTTTCACCTTGAAAGGGTTTATCAAGATTTGGAAAGAAAGGAAAGCCGAGTCCGCGTTATGTTGGCCCTTTTGAGATTTTGAAGAGTGTGGGAAAGGTTGCTTACGAGTTGGCATTACCACCTCACATGCAGCATATTCACAACGTGTTACATGTGTCAATGTTAAAGCGTTATTTTCCTGATTCGAATCATGTAATAGAATACGAGCCAATCGAGATTCAACCAGACTTGTTTTTAGTATAAGGACCAGTGCAGATTTTAGATAAGAAATAAAGAGTGCTTAGAAATAAGTCTGTCTCTTTAGTGCGAGTCTTGTGGAGGAATCCCAAGGTTGAGGAGTCGACCTGGGAGTTGGAAAGGGAAATGTGATCCAAGTATCCTCACTTGTTTTCCTAGGCTGATTCTGAGGACAAAATCCTGTTAAGGGGTGAAGGATGTAATATCCGGGAAAAAAAATTATGTGAATATTATATGTTAAATAAATAGATATTATGTGTTTTATAAATTTAAAGTGATTATTGCCATGATATTAGATGTTACAGTTGTTATGTGTGTTTCTGTGCAGGCCATAATTTTTTTCCGATTGATTAATATATGTTTAAACTGCAAATATATGAATCAGTCTATAATTTAGACCGATATTTAATTATGTCTTTATCAATGTACCTGTTTTATCTCATTTATGTGCAATAGGATGTATTTTAAGTGTATTAGGGTTTTTCAGTTAATTTAAATATTGTTTTATTTTTCAAAAATACACGGACTGGGACTCTATCGGGACGTTAAACCCCACAAAATATGTGTTTTTTATTTTAATAAAATTTTTCGTATTGCAAATACCCAGTATTTCTGCAATTTTGAATTATTCACATTTTTTTGGGAAATTTTGACTTTAACTTTGTATTTAATTATTTTTAAAATTATTCCCCGTAATTATTATTTTGGGGCTTAATTATTGTAATTTAGGGATAAAAATACTCTTAATTTATTTTGAGGTATAATTTCTGTAAAAATATAAATACCAGCAGATATATTTATTTTTTCATTTTTCTCATTATTTTCAGAAATTTAAGAACAGTTTTGGGGGTATAATCTTGTTCTTAACACAAATCACTTGATTTTGAGAGATTTACTGAACCTCTGTTAACGCTCTTGCAATCACTCCAATCCTCTCGAAGAGACGGATCTTTTGGTACCAAAATCACAAATTGAGGTGAGCTGATGATTAAAATCGATTTTTAAATATTTTTGTTCTTGAAACCATTTTTGATTTGTGATGATTTTTGGTTGATTTGGATGTTACCAGTAGCTTTAGAATGATGTTTTGGATCGATTTATGTATTTGGTTGCATCTTTTTAGTCCCGGATTGTGGAAACCGTGTTCTTGAGTTTTGGGTTTTTTTGATTTGATTTTTATGACTGTTCTTGAATTTAAGTTAGTAGTTGATGATATAGTTAGTTTTCAAATGATCCCAGCTTTATTTTGACACTAGTAACGTTGTTTTTGGTGGCGGTTTGGTCGAAATCGGAGTTTTCCAATTGGGTTGCCGGACGTGGGACTGTTCTTGGCCGGAGATGGCGATTGAGAAATCTGGGATGGAGGTTGACTGCAGAAACACATTGCTGGGTTTGTATGGAATGGTTTGATGTTGAAATCGAATCAAAAACAGCTCGATTTGAGGGCGTTGGGGTCACCGGTGTTTGGCCGGACGTCGGCCGGATTCCGGAAAACCCAGTTTCCGGCGACGTGTTTGTCAACTCCGGCGGTCCCTCCGGCCACTCCCCACCGCCCTTTGATCTGTTTTCTTGCTTTGGCTGTTCTAAATTTCTGTTTTTGCATTCCTGTTTTAATTTTAAATGACAATTCATTTTTCCAATTTCTAAAAATCATTTATGTTATTCAAAAAAATCAATTACTTATCATTTTAAATCCTAAAAATTATTTACTTAATTATTTTAAATTCCTAAAATTATTTTCTTTTATTATTTTTAAAAATCTAATTTGATTTAATTATTTATTATTTATTTTAGTTAATTATTTATGAATCTAATTAATTGATTAAAATCATTTAATCAATTTATTTCATTTATAAATAGTTAAATAAATGTAAATTATTTATCATTAATTCAAATAATTTCTAAAAATTATTTTAGGTTTTTAAAAATTATATTTTGGTATTTAATAGTCAACTAATATTATTATTAATTAATTTAATTCCATTTATTTCTTATTTTATTCATAATAAATAAACCGTTCGTCCGTTTAATACGAAACGAACACGTATAGACTCGGAAAAATATTTCGCTTTTAATAAAAATACCTTTGAGTCCTAATTTATTTTGTATTGCAATGACATTTGATTTTTGTATCAGTTTGAGACGGTATCTGATCGGTAAATATTATTAGTGACCCGATTTTAATTCTGAACGTACTGAAACCTATCTTTTAACGATCTGACTTATGTATTACATTAAATATGTGATTACGTGTTATACAAATACCATGATTATGTTCTATATGATATGTGATATGCATGCTACCTGTTTATAGTTTTAAAATGCCATGCTTAGTTATAAACGAATGGGTAGATGTCAAGACGTATAGTTACGTCGATTGAGTTTGGTTCTATCAGTTAAATAGCCCTTTTATTTATAGAATCAAGTAGCAAGGAGTGCAGTCAAGTACTAGACGGAGTTGGTAGCCAGCAGTTATAAGCCAGGGTTTTAGTGAAAGTTATTGAGCATACCAGGCAAGTATTCTCCCCTATTCTAAATTCAGAATAGCTTATCATTTTACATATTCAAAATATAAGAACTGTTTATAAATACTCGGATAGCGCATTGAATATGAGTACTCCTCTATTTATTGACATTCTCTTATTCTAGCAATCATTCTGCTAGAACCAATCTTTTGATTTGATAGATAGTGAATAACTATACTATCCAGATATACTCTATACAGTGAAACATTGAATTGAGATTAGCGAATAACTAATTGTTCTGGTTATTTCGCCATCAGTTGTTCAGATAACTCCGGACCATGTGACATGGGGAGTTGAATAGATAAGGATGTCATTGATCCGACTCCTTTAATCAAAATTTATTTTATGAATTGATTATTGGTTAGCATAAGAGGCCAAGGCACCGGTCCAGCGTGAGCTATTATATGAAATTGTAATATCTTACTAGGCGAGTATATGCCTTTTTCATGGATATCCAATAGGTACGGTATGGGTGAGGGATATCGATACCTATATTTACGGTATGGCCGCGGGATACCGGCGTTGTTTCATGACTGATCATCAGGAACAACATGGTGTATAATTGTGTTTGATTAAAATGTCGCTTAAACTTTAAAGTTTATATCAGCTTTGATTTTTACTCAGATATTGTTATTGTTGTTCACTTACAAACTACATATCACTTGTTGAGCATCTCTTCCCTCATACTTGTTTATTAATCTAATCTTTTAACTAAGCCAGAGCAGGCTTCAGTTCCAGGTTTGATCAGAAGTCAAGTGCTTGTAGATAGTTTGGTGTGTTTTTCAGGTAGACTGTTTTGGGACGCTTAAATAGTCTAGTGGTTTATAATAAAAAATTGAATAATCTATAAAACTAATTAGAATTATGGTTTGTAATAACAGTTGGTTTGTATTAGTTCCTGTTCCATACTATAACCTGTGATCGATCCATTTGCATGCAAAGGGTCATATTTATTATATTATTCTACTGTGATTATTTTATCATGGTTTATTGGCCAGTGACCCCCACACCAGAATAAATAGAGTTTTCCGCCCAACCTAGACCCCAGGTTTGGAGGGCGTCACAAATTTGATCGTCATTTTTTAACTTTATAATTAATATTTCATTTAACCGTTGGATTTCATAATATAACTTATGAATAAATTCTTCAGAAATAAAAGATCTTGTGGCTCTAGAATCAATCAATATTTGTGCTTCTAAAGAATTCACAGGAAGCGTACCTGCAACCACGTTCGGACTCTGCACAGCTTCTTTCATTGACATATTAAAGGTCCTTAACCTAGGCTGATTCTGCTGTGGTGGTGGAGGTAATGCCAAAACCCTTGGAATACTGGCTACCATTGCTGCTCCTTTACAATCCTTAGCAATATGTCCCTTTCTTTTGCATTGGAAACAAGTGACCTCTGTCTTCCCTGTTGGGCATCCCTAGAGTAGTGTCCCTTATGCTTGCATTTGAAACACGTGACATTCGGCTTATTACAAACCCCGCATGTTTCTTTCCACATGTTCTGCAGTTGGGTATTGGTGGTCGGATGACCCTTTGCTGGTCTGGGGCTTGGAGTGGGTTACCCGTCCTCTGATTGCCTTATTCTATCCTTCTAAAATTTGCATTTGTCCGGGCTTGAAATCCCGGCCTCTTGTTGGAACGATTCTAAAAATTTCCTTGTCCTTTTTCTTTTTTGGACGCCTCACTTTTCCCTTCAATGATCATAACTTTCTGAACCATGGCCGTGTAAGTTGTCACTTCAAATACTTCCACTCTGCTAGGAATCCATGGCTTCAATCCCTGTTGGAATCTCTTATCCCACTTCTCATCGGTATCTACCAGCTCTGGAACAAACCTAGCCAATTCAGTAAAGTTGGCTTCATATTCAGTGAATGACAAATTCCCTTGCTTTAATTCCAGGAACTTAATTTCCATCTAGTTCTTCATATCGCGGGAAAAATACTTTTCCAGAAAAAGCTCGGTGAATCTATCCCAAGTTACGACACCGTCGCCTTCTAGCGCTTTCTTGGACTCCCACCAGTGTTAGCTTCCCCTTTCAAGAAATAACTAGCAAAATCCGTCTTCTGATCTGCTTCCACTTTAACCAATGTGAATGCTTTCTCTATCTCTTTCAACCAGACCCTAGCCTTGGTGGGATCTGTTGTACCTTCAAATTATGGAGGCTTTACTGACTGAAACTGTTTAAAGGTAACAACAGGTACAACTGGTGGTACTTTTGGCTCAGGACGAGATGGCTGCTGTAACATCTGTTGCTGGAACTGTTGTTGTTGTTGCTGCTGTATTTGCTGTTGCATCAGGTGAAACATTTGGTCCATGTGGTGGTTATTGTTGTTTTGACCTTCGGTATTATCATTGGATGACTCAGTTCTGGTCTTTCTTTTTAGTGCCATATTTCTGATAATAAAACAAATGGTTCTTTTTATAATAATTTGTTAAACAGGTGATAATAAATAAAGAAACAACTTGTCTAGTATTAAAACAGGGAATCTAAACAATTGATAATGGAAAGAAAATAATTTGACATATATCAAAACGAGAAATTAAAACAGTTCAGAACTTAAACAAATCTTTTTCAAATAATTTCAAAATTTGGAATAATAGATGGTACAACATTGTTTTAAATAAAACAGAATTTAAGATATTGGAAAAACTGTAAAACAGTAAAGTAAATGTAAATTCTATAAAGACTGAAATTTAAATTAAAAGAAAAAGTTGAAAAAGTTCATTTTATATATATGACACCAGCTCCAGGTGTTAGTGCTTGATACAAAAGGGTCTACATCCGATCTGTCATAGTTACTGCTGATATATGTCAAAACTAAATACTACACACATACAAGCCTAATCACACTTTACTATGCTACTTCTTTCTACATATGTCACATATAGCACAACACCTCTGACTGACTGGCTGATCTCAAAAACCTAATGGCACACGGTTTATCTCCTATCGGATCGAATCTAAAATTGTCTCCACCAACCTCATGGCACGGTAGTACACTACGTCAGTACGAATGTACTCCTGGCTCAGTTCTCCAACCTCCTGTGAAGCGGCTCAATAAATCTTCCTGAGCCTCTCTCTCATAACATAATTCGGCTGTAAGGCTTTCACGGGATCATACTCTCGGCTCTCAAACAAACCAAGGATCTCGCTGCACTGAGCCCTTCACATCTGCATATCCTCTCTCATCCTGGCATACTGATGATACGGCACTGTCCGCGGCTCTCTAAGGTCTATCTGTGATCCCCGGGAAGGTAAAGGCACAGGCAGATCAATAACCTGCTCATCCATGAACTCAGCAGGTAGAAACTGGTAAATCCCTGGCACTGGGGCATAGATAGCTAGGGGAGCTGGGAATAACACCGGTGGTATATGTGGCTCAATTAGTTGAGGATCTGGATGTACCTCTGGCTGCTGAAATGGAATCTTTAGCTCTGGCTGCTGCAACGGTATCTCTGGCTCTGGCTGCTAAAATGGTACCTCTAACTCATCCAACTACGGAAAATCGATCAGGTTAGGTATCTCAAGCATCAGGAACTCGAGAGGTGGTATCTGAGGTATCTCGGGCTCAAAATATGGGAAAAAGTGTATAGGATCAGGTACCTCTAGAACTGGTGGATCCACAGGTGCTTCTGGAGGCATTGATACTGGTGGTACCGTTGGTCCAGACACAGTCCTCTCAGACGAAGATGAAGCTATCTGAAAAAATAACCATAACACAAGAGTGATCATTTCCCATTCCTAGAACTTACAATTTCCTAATCTAAGAAACTAGCAAAATCCTAATACCATTATCCCTATCTTATGTGATCTTCCTATCTTATCTTAACCTTAATGTTCTTGTTTCGGGGACCAAAACCTAAGCTCTGATGCCAACTGTAACACCCTCCAAATTCGGGGTATAGATCTGGGGGATTACTGCCACTAATTATATTATTAAACCTGTACAATAATTATATAAATATATAATCACCCATTTCCTACTACTACTTAGGATCTTTTAAGGTTAAGGTATGAAAACAAGAAAAACTAACTAACTTTAATACAACGGTCCAAATAAACCATCTCACAAACCTTCTTTATTACAAACCAGTTATCTACATAAATTTTAAACTAAATTTCTTTTATTCAAACAACATCTACATCTGTTCCTGCTACACCTGATCGAACATCTCAAAACTCTCTTTTGGAATTGGAATTAGCACCCTTGGTTTAAAACCCTTGCTACACCAGAGGATCTGTTGAGTGGCATTTATGTCACTTTATAACTCTCCGTAAAGCTTTGAATTGGTGTTTTGTACTCAAGTTGTTAGTGTTTTTAACGTATTTTTTAGTGTTTATGCATTTAACATAAATTTAGGTGAATTGGCATTATTTTGATGCTAATATGGTGTTAATATGGTGTCTAGAATAAAACCTCGTGAAAAGACCAACTCAAATCAGCAAGAAAAGAAAAAAGCTGAAATTTATCCAGAGAGTCAGCGCGCCCGCGTTGTAGAAGCGCGCGCCCGCGCCAGGATGGCAGAAGTACACCGCGCCCACGCTGGTCAAGCGCGCGGCCGCGCCGGGTCGGGATTTCAGAATCCTGATTCTCTTCTGATTTTGATCTAGAAGACTTCTACTTTGCATGGGCTTCTATATAAACATAACTTAAGGTCGTTTTTTACAAAAAGACATACCAGAGCTTAAGGAGAAGGCGTAAGAAGACCGTAGAGCAGAATTCAACCAAAGCGAAGAGGATCTAGTTTATTCTTGTGATTCTTTATTTTAAGTTGTAACTTTGGATGTTAGTTTTCTTCCTTGTGAACCTATACTCTTGTTTCGTACTTGGTTTATTATTTATTCAGTATAAAGACTATGTTTATTATAGCATGCTTTCATCAGAACCCACGTTGATGATTAGTCCGATTAAGGGCTAATCGTTATCGTGGGGTTCTAGCGGATTTATTTATGGATTTCTTTAGTTAATTCGTTTCGATGCTTTAGTGTGTGGTGATTGTTTGATAACCTAGTATTGATTGTGCTTATTCATCTTATAAGCGTCGCGAACTTATAATATAGTGTGTTAATCTTTAATGACGTGAAAATGAATTTAAGGGTTTAGAACTTGCCATGCTAGCATAGGTTCATGTATTTATTATGCATGACTCGTAGGTAATTTTAACCATCTTACTTGCCCTATATAATCATGATAGATAACTTGTGCATTAAACCGTTATGTTGTCAAATTCTATAGACATATAGGGTCTCAATATAATTGGTGTCTATTCAGCTTCTATCTCTTTTGTGGATGTCTGGTAGTATGGTATTCGTACAACGAAAGTTGGCATTTATCAGTTTTATGTTATCTGATTAGTGTCATCACCATTACATGCTAAGGTTAAGAATGAAAAGGCTATTGAATGAAGTATTTAATGAAGTTAGAATCTCATGTTTGTGTCATACAGTATTCAACTCTCTTTACTCTCTTAGTTAATGTTCTTTAGTATAATCTCTTAGTTAATCTTAGTTATAAACAACCTCAAATTGTTATTCATCTTAGCATTAAATAATAACCATACCAGTGTTGCATAAGTACATTGATTAAAATTAACCTAGACCAGTCCCTGTGGGAACGAACTAGAAATAATTCTATATTTCTTGCGATCGCGTATACTTACGTGAATATTAGCGCATGTTCTAGCCCTAACAAGTTTTTGGCACCGCTGCCGAGGACCCGTGTTAATTTTTAGTTTATGTGTTTGTCATCATTGGTCGTTAAAATTCAGTGACTCGGACATTGTTACTTACTTATTTCCTTGTCGTGTTTCAGGTACTCTAGCGAGCGTTTATACATACGCGTTCTTGGTCTCGTAAGGGAACACTGGATCAAGCTGAGGAAGAAGTTGTAGTAGAGAAGAAAGTTGAAGAAGAGATCTTAATTGAGAAGGAAGAAGAAAAACTTATTGCAATGGGAGAACCATAAGTGAATCCGAAGGCTTTGATGGATTACTCTCAACCGAAGATCAATGATATTCAGTCTAGCATTGTTCGACCAGCCATCTCGGCTAATATCTTTAAGATCAAGTCGAGCACGATTCAGATGATACAGAACTCAGTTCCGTTTGGGGGTTCTCCGAAAGAAGGCCCCAACATGCACATCAGAGATTTCATCAAGATCTATGATACTTTCAAGTTTAATGGAGATTCTAAAGATGCTGTTAAGTTGAAGCTTTTCCCATTCTCTCTGCAGGATAAAGCGAAGTGCTGGTTACATTCTCTACCACCAGGGTCTATCACCAAATGGGAGGATTTTGCTCAAAAATTCTTAACTAAATTCTTTCTTATGGCTAAGACTACTGTGATCAGAAATGCACTTACTCAATTTGCTCAGAATTTTGGAGAATCTTTATGTGAGGCTTGGGATCATTATAAGGAGATGCTTAGGAAGTGCCCTCACTATGAGATGCCTAACTGGATGATCAATAACTGCTTTTATAATGGATTGGGTGCTACTTCTAGACCCATGCTTGATGTAGCATCAGAAGGAGCCTTGTGGGCTAAAAGCTATAATAAAGCTTATGAATTAATTGAACCGATGGCTGCTAATGAATACCAGAATCCCACTTAGAGACTATCTCAGGGCAAGGTAGCAGGATTTCTAGAGTTAGATGCAGCTACTGTTATAGCTGCTCAACTTAAAGCTTTGACGATGAAGGTGGATTCTCACTACTAGAAATATGGGATCAGACATCGGTTAGATTAGTTTCCCGATATGAAATGTTTGATCAGACATCGGTTAAATTAGACCCCCCGATGTGAAATTATGGATAAGTGTTAGGTCACACACACTGTAGAGGGGGGTGAATACAGTGTATAGCACAATCAAATCGAACTCTAATAACTCAAGTAACAGAAAACAAACTTTATTCAAAACAATAAACTCTGTTACAGTATGGAACTGTCCTCTCTCAGTGATGAGCAAATATCACGAGAGCTGCTAGGGTTACAATGAATAATCTTCTCGATAATGATAACACTTATAGTGTAAATCCTATGTCTGTGTTTATATACTACACAGTTACAAGATAATCGCTAATTGATATGGAATATAATTCTGCTTCCTAAAATATATCAATCAGATATCTTTTCTTCCAAGTATTCCATTCTTCACGGAATTCCTTCTTCATGCATAACTCTTCTTATATTTGTCTAGATCTTCTCTTCCTGTAAATCACCTGCCTTCCTTATCTGAATATTTCCTTTAAGTCCTGATATTATCTTCTGATAAATATCTCCTGAACCTTAAGTACTGATGACTTAAGTTCTGACTTCAGTATAAGAACTGATTTCAGTTAAGTACTGATTTGTCCTGTTTAAGTAAGATCTGGAAAACTAAACATAAATCATATTAGACATGATATTATCAAATATATCTAACAATCTTCCCCAACTTGTAAATTAGCATAATATACAAGTTTAACAGATATTTGATGATGTCAAAAACATTAAGTACAAATGCATGAGAATTTGACTAGATAACTACAACTTACAGTCCTTAAAGCTTTACCAACTTTAACTTCCAATAACAACTTCAGTCTGTATACATATCAAAATTTGAGCAGTTGTAGATCTTGACGTGGCTTCACTTTCTGATCTCTCTGATGTCAGGAGTTGTTCTGAGATAGTTCTTTAACAAACATCTCTCAGCATATCTGAGTTCATCAATCATCCTCCTTTTAGCATCTTTAAGTTCTGCAGAATCTTCACCAGTTTGAAAGATTGCAGCCCTGAGATCATTAATTTTAGCTTTCCTTATGTCCTGATCCAGTCTGATCAAATATGCCTTGTCAGACTCAAGATTGAATTCCACAGCCTTGTAACCCAGAAAGGTAGTTATAATCTTAGCAAAGTTAGGCTTCATCTCAACAATATCACCCTTGTGATCTCTGTACTTTAGAAGATATGTGCTGTCAGACTTTACAGAATAAAGCCTTTTCTGTCTCTGAATTTGACTTTTCAAATAGTTTGCAGCGCTTTCTGTTATTTTGTCTTTCACTTGAAGTAAGAATAATACATATTCCAATTCTTCAAAATACTTCAGTGGAATGGCATTTTCCCTTATATGATAAACCCTACCATCTTTCATGAAGTACAACAAAATGTGTTCTCTCAAGTAGGTATGATAAACCATCTGTACAGATTCTAGTTGATTCAATCTTTCAGGATTTGCTCCAATACCTGGTTCACTTAAGGAAGTTGGATCATTGGTTGTGTTCTGTATTCTTCTTTCATCAGCACTACCCAATCCAGATTTATCTCTTGCTTCCTTTCCAGTAACCACTCTTGCTTCAAAACCACTTGCAGCAGTCTTCAAAGGTTGAGTCTGTTTGGCTTTGGTGAATCCTGGTAGGAGTATCTTTGAAGGTTTAACATGAGCAATGTCAGAGGTTACTTTTGATTTATCTTCTGATATCAAGTTAACTTGAGCTATGTCAGAGGTTACTTGATTCTTTGAAATATCAGAACTAACTATATCTTTACTCTGAACAACTTGAGCCACGTCAGAGGTTGTCTTAGAAATTTTTCTTGAAGTTAGAGCAAGATCAGCATCTTCAACAGTAATTTCTTCATCCACAGGAGGCACATAAACCTTGATAGGTTCACCAACTTTCTCTTTGCCCTTGGACCTTGGATCTATCTGCAATTGTGATTTAGCCTTGGTTGTTTCAGGATTTGTTCTTTCTTTTATCACAATGCCTTTGGCCTTTGGAAGTTTCTTTTTACCAACAGAAGCTTCAGATTTAGAATTGACTTTTTCTGACTTAAGTCTAGCTTCTTCTTCCATCAGACTTTCCAAGTCCATTCCTGGATTTTCTTTCAGAAATAACTGTCTTGATATTTCTTCATCAAGATCCAAAAGTTCATCAGAACTTATCCTTTTACCAGTAGCAGAAGTAATTATTTTTCCAGCATCAGAACTTGTCATGTGACTTGTAATTTCAGCTCTTCTTGATGAGAAACTTCTACCTTGACCATGACCTCCACCCATTCCAGAGTTTCCCTGGTCATCTTTTTCATCATCCTTCCCCTTCAGTGTCTTTACAGTTTTGCATTTGGACTTAATTACTTTCTCCCCCTTTTTGGCATCAGCAGGTAAGAGAAGAGAGACAAGCAATGCCACTGAGGCTTGGATTTCATCGAGTTGAGATTGCTAAGAAGCTTGATTTTTCAAAATATCATCAATCTGAGACTGTTGCTTCTCTTGGGTCTTCTCAATGTAAGCAACTCTGTCAAAGGTAGGTTGGAAGAATTTTTCTTATCAATTTTCTGAGTCGTTTCTTGCTTGAGAAATTCTTCCTGAATTTTATGTAACTCTGCATGAGTTGTTGAATGGAGACCTTGCAGATGTCTAGTACTCAATGCAGTGACTCAAAGCTGTGTCTTGAAATCATCATTAATTAACATTTCATCAGATTTTGCCAAGTGCTCAGCAAGAATCTTTTCAGATGGAACAAAGGTAACTGAGTTCCATTCCTTAGTCCACTCATGTCCTCTAGGAGTTTCACTCCAAGGTACTGGTGCTGCTCTTGTAACAAACTTGTTAACTAGTTCAGATTTATGAACAGTTTGTTGAGATGCATGTCCTGAAGGACCAGCTTCATCAACATCTGCATTAATAGCAGCATTACCAGTATCATTAGCATTTGAAGCATCAGAACTGACAGAATCAGCATCTTCTGATAGAATAACGGTATAAGAAGCAATTGAGGCTTCAGCATCATCCTCTAAGTGCTGATCTGTTTCCAAGTTCTGATCAACAGCCATATCCTGTTGCTCACCTATATTCTGATCATCAACATCTAGATGCAGAGAAGGTTTTGTAGACAATTCTGGAGTTTGAGCAGCATCAGGAGAAGGTGTTGTTGATGGATTAATTGATGTTGGAGCTTCTAAGTAGAGAACCTCAGGCACAACCAGATTGTGAATAACAATTTCAGCACTTGTGCCTAGGTCTACAGGAGATACAGTTTCATGTACAGGAGACACAAATGGTGTGTTTTCCTTATCTGAAGCAGCTTCCTGAGTTGGGGATAATGAAGAGGGAGATGCAGTAGCTTCAGCAAATTCTGGTTCTTTTGAGATCAGAGATTCCTGATCTCCTTCCTTAGCTGCTGCTTCCTCATCATCTGAAGCTGGCCTTTTAGCTCTCTGTTTCTTGTATCTCTTTGAAGGTGGGGATTCTTTGGGAGTTTCAGCAGAAGTCATTCTTCTAAGCCTTTTGAGAAGCTTAGATCCCCCAATTCCAGAATCCTTCTGAGAAGGGACCTTCTCAGCTTCTTTAATAACAGGTTCTAATGCAGAAACCTGTTCCTCACTGTCTGACTCATCTCTCAGAACAATCCTCCTTCTCTTCTGTGGTGTCTGAGGAATAGACTTTATCCTCTTGGGCTTGGAAGATGAAGGCTTCACAGTAGGTGCTGAGGATGAAGGTTGAGCTTTCTGTGAAGGTGTGAGATAAGTTTTGAGATATGTTCTGAGAGAGGGTTGAGGTATAGATGTATGTGTGGTATGTTCTGATGGTTGGTGTGGTGTTTGGGATGTGGTGGTAGGTTGAACATCAGGATAAACAGATCTATAGGTTTGAGGATCAGCATTTACCAGGATCTGTTTTACAGACTGAGGAATCTGTAAAGGTCTAACCACCGTTTTCTTAAGGTCAGCATTTGCCAAGTCATTAAAGGCCCGTTTTGCAAGTTTAAAGGGTGGAAATAAGTCAGTGGTAGGTTGGGGTTCATCAGCACAACAGAAATTATATATAAGCTGACATAATCTAGCAAAGTAGACAACATTCCTATCCTCTGTCATCCTATCCCCTATAAAACCTAGCACAGCACTTGCAAAATTAAAATGAGTTTGGTTAATAATAGCATACCCGATGTGCTGACTCATTATTGGAATGACATCAAAGTTGGAACACTTATTTCCGAAGGCTTTAGTGATGCAGTCGAAGAAAAAGCTCCATTCCTTTCTGATATGTGCTCGTTTCAACTGTCCAAGCTTAGAAAAACTCTGCTCATACCCCAAATTGGCCATGAGCTGCTGTAGAGCTGGTTCCTTCGGTGTTGAGAAAATGCAGCCTTCTGGTAAATGTAAAGCCTTGCGAACTGTTCCAGGAGTTACCACATGCTCATCATTATTGACTTCAAAAATAATGTTGGGAGTACCAGTTGCACCACCATTATCAAAATGCCCAGTCCGCCAAAACGTCAGAACTTGTTGGCTTGAAAAGACTGAAGGCTGAGTCAATGCATACCCAATTTCACTGTGTGCAAGAAGATCTTGCACAAAATGCAACTCAGATGGAGCTTCATCATGGTTTAAGATTGCAACACAGTTGTTAGGAATGAACTTGGCTCCATTTATGATCAAATCCTTAAGTACCATGAGAAAAATTGAGAATTAAGTTTGCTTGTAATGTGTTTGAGAAATTGTCTGTATGAAAAACAACGTCAGGAGATGAGAGAGACTAAAAGTAAAGAAAGAGAGATAAAGTTTAAAAGTAAATAAAAGATTGTATAATCTTCTCTCTCTCTTACTTATACATGGTTAAAAAAATAACCGTTGGACACCTGTAAGACATGCAACAATAATGAATAGTTAATGTAACACCCCCAAATCCGGGGTCGGGGATTCGGGTTGTCACGAGTTCCATTTCCCTCATCAATACTTAATCTTAACAGTCAACCAACTACTGAGTACTGTGACCCCACAATACACACACACACACACCACAAGTTATAGTCTCAGAGATGAATACCAAAAATAACACAAGTCATTTTATTCCAGAATTATAAACCGTTACACCTTAAAAGGGTTTCTGAATAAATTTACATTTCTTTGCAATTATTACAATTCATATAGATACATAAGTCTGGTACATCAGAAGTTGAAAGTCTAGCCTATTGGTAATTTCTACCTCAGCTACAGTGGCATCAACGCTTCCAGAAAACTGTGGAACATTTCCTAACCGCTTGCGAATTGGAAGCTTGGTCCTGTTCATCTTTTCTATCTGTTGTTGTGTGATGAAAGAAGAAAGCAAGGGTGAGCAACAAGCCCACCGAAATAATATGTATAATAATTAACAATATATGAGCATTGTCATAATACTCATGAAAGTCTTGGTCAAGAAGAAATGAACCAAGCTGGTATCTTAACGCGACCAAGTCGCAAAATATTCAGTATATATATACATATATACTTTTCACAATCTTTGAAATCCTCTGACATGTATAATATACACAGAGTTCCAGTTTATAACTGTATAAAAATATCGTTGTAAGGTGATCTCATATATCTAACCTTGTCTCAACGTTTTTCTGAAAATTTTTGACACGCACAAGATAATCATTTACTAGATATAAGTTTAAAAGATGAAGTTACAAGATACTCCAATATACTTATATCTTTTCCAAATACTACTTGAACTACCACCGTTCAATGTATAAATAGTTCATCCCATAGATTAAGCTACAAGACAAAACTTGTATAGAATCAATCTTTAAAATATCATCAAAATAAAATGAAGTTACGAGATACTTCATTTGATGCAAACATCATTTTGAAAACTTGACCCTGCCAACACTCAACAATCGCCCAACCGTAGCCTTTCTATCGAAGTGCTATGGGTAGTGTTGCAGAAATATCCAATTGGATGATGAACTCATTACGGGAGTTTGCCGCACCAGGAAGACCACTTACGATGATCAGTCGTAGTAGTGTAACCCCACCATTTTCTACATGTAGAGGAGAACCTGTCGGATTTACTTGTCAACCAAACACTGGACTCCTAAGGAATGGACCGTCTTAACGGAACTTCCGGGCCATTTGGGCCAATATAATAAGGCTGGGCCGGCGCCACTCGACCACTTACGCCACTCCTAGTTCAGATGAAATCCATGACCCTGAAACGTAAAGCTCGTTCTCCCTTTCCCCAAGTAGAAACTTGTTGATACGGCTCCACTAAGAATTCGTATCTAGTTGGAAAGGAAAACTCACCGATATTTCCCAGGCGATGCCTGTTAATGGATTAACTTGTTCCCAGGATTTTACTTCCCGAGAGTTGGGTAATTAATCAAAAACTCTTTTGTCAACACAGCAACCTTGTTGCGAATATAAAAACACACACCACGGAGCCGGATCCCTCAGGTTTTGAATGAGTATTTAAATCCCCTTCGAAAGGAAGATCTTAAATATAAAAATGGGTTTTGGGATCCGCTCTAACTTTCAAAAATCATTTTGAAGACTCGAAAATATTTTTAAGAATGTTTGAAGTAATGCTGATTTAATGAAATAAATCAGTCCCGATATATTAGAAATATCCGAATATTATTAATTAAATAATATTCCCATAAGGATGATCTTTTTAAATATAATCGAAGTAGAAGTTTTAAAACTTATACTTGAAATGAATATTAAATAACCAAAGATATACTTATACGAAAGTACTATCTTTATTTGTATAATCAAAAGTAAGTTTGATTATCGACACATTATTCTTTAATAAAATAAAGAATATTAATTGGTAAATAATCGGAGTCATAAGTCCTCGAATGAATATTCAAATAATATTCATTAAATAAAATAAACGGAGTCATAAGTCCTCGAATGAATATTTAAATAATATTCATTAATAAAAATAAAGTTATCGAATAAACCTTATTCGATTAATAGTTTTGAAAACTATATCTCTCTATATATATATATAAATATGTATATATAATATACTCGGGAACATCGACTCCCGGTTTTAGAAAATGTTCACCTTTAGGTCCCCTATACTAAGGGTATACACAACTACTGCTTATCTCTAGCATAGGTATTATGCAACTATAAGCATTGAAATCAACAGATAGATAACCAGATTACGAAACAGACATGCATATATATACCATATCAGCATGCTTCAATATATCGCAAAATTTGCTATTAACCAACATGCATCTATCACAAGATAATGCATATACATATATACATCACAACAACAGTATAACGGGTAGAAAACTTGCCTGAGTGTTCCCGGATAGACTTAAGCTTAGAGTGGGTCCGATAACCTATGAACAACAACATAAGTTGGAATTAAACCCCGGTCGCTTAAGAAACTAGACTTTAATCAATTGAACCTTAATGTTCGCTTATGGTCAATTCTACGCTTAACGAATCACATAAGTCGTTCAAGTACCCTCGGCTCCACCATTTTTAATAAATTAACCATTAAGAATTTTAAGGCGATTCTTTCGCGAGTACTCTACCAACTGCCTAATACACTTTGCATAATTGTTTCATACTCCAATTATACATTTAAGGTCCTTAGACAAGGTTTCAAAGTAAGGCGAGGGGTAATGGTTCGGTCGTGAAGCGCCGTTACTTAAAACGGTCGTTTCTCCTAAACCGTACATCGGATTCAAACGAAGCACATATCAAAACGAAGCTCGTAACATGAACTATCTAATCATGGAAATGGTCAAAACCTAACAGTGAGTTCACGGTTCCTGATGTTAATAACAAAAACAGTGTAAAGTAAATCGGGCATTACGACGGCTATGTTTACGCGTTTACCAAATTTTATACTACTCCAATTCAATCCACAATCAACCCAAAATCATTGTTACAACCAAACTTCATCCATAAACTACTACAACAGCCCCAATATCTCAAGGTTTCCACTTTATACTACTTCTCAATCATGAACTAAAAGTTTACTTAAGTTCATTAACTAATTACCAAGATTTACCATTCCAAAAACATCACAAAACCAACCAATCTCTAAATACACAATAACCATGCCTCTCATGAACCATACCAAACATACTAACTCTAATTTATACAAAAGTAGGGCTAGGGTATGAGATTATACCTTCCTTGGTGAGTAAAAGTAATTAGGGAGCTTGGAATCACCCTTGAAAATCCTTACCAAAGCTATATCTAAACAAAAACACAAGATCAAAATTTCAAGTTCTTGAAAAACACTATTCACCAAGAACTTTGATGAATTGATTAGCTATGATAATCATGGAATCTTGAGCTTAAACTTATGGCTCATCTAAGTTATGAATTATGGAAGCTAAAGAAACAAACCTCTTGAATTATGAAGGTGTGTAGCTTAAGTTTTGAAAAATTTTCCTTTGCTTTTCATGGAAAAGCCGAGAGCTTCTTGAAGAAAATGGGAGTCAAGTTGTGTTTTTGTGATTTGTTTTTCTTGCCTTGGTTGTTTGCTTTTGTTTTGATTAATTACTTTTAACCATGGTGAAATTTGTGTGGTTTATAATCAACCAACACTTCCTTCTCTTTTGGTCATGCTTATGTCATCTTCCCATATCATCCTCCCACACTTGTCCTCTTCTTGTTGGTGAGATGACATCACCCTCCACTAACTCTTTGATTAACCCTTAATCACTTGGCTAATGACCGCTGATCTGTTATACGGTTCGCTTAACTTTCGTTCTCGTTTATCGTTTGAGGGATCATACCCGGGATCTTATTACTTGGGTTCCCTTAACCTTTCTCAATACATTCTATTCCTTTTATGATCCTCTCTTATAATCCTTGAATTTAAATCCTTTTGATCCTGTTACCTTATACTCAATTCTTTCGGTATCTAGTGAATTTTCGGGAAAAATCAAAGTGTTCGGATTTGGATTCTGACGATCTTTACATACACTTATATACCACATAGGGTACTAATAATATCTCAGAAGATCAATAAAAGAACCCCTACATAGTGTGGTATGAAAAGTTTTCTTATTCAGCATAATCAGCAGAATCATTATTCATAAGGGTTTCAAAATTTCCAAAAATTGGGGTTATTACAGTCTCCCCTCCTTAAAAGGATTCCGTCCCGGAATCAAAATAAAAAACAAATAGGGATACTCTCTGAGTATTGCACTTTCTAACTCTCACATAATTTTTCCACATTGTGGTTCTACCATCAAACTCTAACTAGTTTGATAACCCTTCTCCTAAGCACTTGTCCATTTTTGATCTATAACCCTTCCTGGTTGCTCCATATAGGTTACGTCTGGTTGCATGCCTATGCGTTCATATGCCCTTATTTGTCTGGCATCCAGATTACACTTTCTTAACATTGATACGTGGAACACGTTATGAACTTGTTACATGTTCGGGGGTAGGGCTAGCTCATATGCTAACTTCCCAATACGTATTAATACCTCAAAGGGTCCAACAATTCATGGGCTTAGCTTTCCTTTCTTTCCGAACCTCATCCATCCTTTCCAAGGGAATACCTATAACAGCACTAGGTCCCCTACTTCCTCTTCCTTGTCCTTTCGTGTCAAATCAACATACTTCGTGTTCCCATCTTGGGCTACTACCAGCCGTCCTCTGATTAAATCTATTATATCCTTGGTCCTTTGGACCACTGCTGGTCCGAGCATCTTGCGCTCTGCAATCTTCATCCTAACATAAGGGAGATCGACATTGTCTTCCCTCAAGGATCTCATAAGGCGATACCTCGATACTGACATACGATCGATTATCGTGAGAAAACTTAATCCGCGTTAAGTGTTCATTCCAAATTCTTTCAAGTCTATTGCATAGAATTTCATCATAGCTTCTAGCACTATAGCTTTTGCTTCTCAATACCCATTCTTTTCTAGTTCGTAATCGTTACTTTCTTCCGTACATGATACTATTCTAGATATACCTTTAATCGCTAGAGTTTTATAACCTCTTAATAATCACGTTAACCTTAGTATCACAGACGCGTTAGAATCGGAATACCACCTTACTTGGTACCACTTCATCTCTAGCTGCCTCCATCTTCGAAAGCTTGATCCATCATATAGAAGTAAAGGAATTTGTTGAGAGATCACTATAATCATGAACACTTGTTCTATTGCATAGTTAGTACAGAAGGTGACCAGCCTTTAGTACTTGACAAGCAATTAAACAACATGTGGTATCCTACTAGGCTTCTATCACACAGATAGATAGTCATTCGGCAATACCTCCCCTTCTGGAAGGGTTGTTCTTCTCAGCTTACATGAAATGAAAAGAAGAGAAAAGAATGAACTGAAGAGAATTGTATATACGTAAAAAAAATTATCGCCATAAAATATCTGGCTTGGAATCTACCTCTGAACTATAGAGGTTTGTCATAGGAGAATAAAACATATACGTATATATATCAACATCAAGTATTATAGCATCGTATTTCACATGCCTAAATATATATATATATATTTTTTTTTTGCTATTCCGTCCATCGTTCTATGGACCCATGCTCTTCCTCGAGCTTATAAACAAGCACCTTTAAACTCCCTCGACATCGTAAATCGAATCTGGGATCTCATTCTAGACATCATCGTTACTAAAATTCTATGCTTGCACCGCAACCTTCTTCGTATAGTAATACGACTCTCTATTGATAAGAAGGAATAAATATTCAATAGGTAAATAATCGACCTAGTTTTTCTATCAAAGATAACTTATACGTCAACACGACCCGATTAGTGGTACTCAATCTCAACATCCATTCCAATACAACTCTCACGGTTGTAATCAGCTCATTACTCGCAGAATCATTGCTGCATTACTATGGTCCACCACTGACCTACTGTAGTCATTCATTTTCTATGAAATCTTAATAGCTAACCATACGGAGTCCATACATGTCGTATCAAATTCTTTTAAGGAGGCAACATAATCACCATTCCATGATTCATGAAGAACACCCCTGAACTTGGCGTACATATGACATGAAGCAGATAAAATTGCAGAAGAGTTTCAATCAAAGCAATGATAGCAGGTTAATACCATTATTAACCATATGTCTTTATTGGGAGACATGCATCTCAAAGGTTCATTTAGTCATTTCGTAACATAGTCCTGGCTTATCTCAAGATAAGACTTTCTAAGATAGGAAGCTCGATCACAACGCTACATGAATTAAATCTTTACCAAACTACTATTACGGTTGAGTATCGCACAATCATCAGAAGGAATGTCAATCTTTCACACCATAATACAACCTTCACGACTTTAACCATCATCATTGTATTACTCTGACACGAGCGCCTATAATTGCTCTCTTACACTTAGAGTGTCGGCCACCTCATTGGCCTTTCCTAATAGTAATAGTTCCTTATAATCAATGTCTTTTGAACGATCTCCAACTAAATTTCCTACCTCATTTTCAAATCACTGCTTATGTGAAAATGCTTTTCTTAAGTCCTTGTGACAAAATAAGTAAAAAAAAATTACCATTTTTCCCATAAGTCACTGCCTTAGTCTTTAAATGTAAACATTATCATGGCTGACTCTTGATCATACTTAGGACGTCTTTTATCTTGGGCCCTTCTTGCTTTAATAATTCTGACCTTCATTGGTTCAATCTATACTTCTTATGGTTCAACACGTGCCCACCTGGCATTATTATAATTATGTCATATTTTCTTTATCAAAATTTCTATTCTTGAGAACTTTGAATATTACCTTTTTCCTTGTAAAACCTCTAAGGTTATCCTTAAATCCTTCATCAGGTACACCCTAGGCACAGGGCATATCAAGATACCATTTACTAATACCAGAATTATTGTCTATATAGTTCTGAAAAATTTATCCACTAATCCTTAAAGGTTGTTGTTACCTTAATCCTTTCCAATTTATACTGTCAAAACTCATACTATCCCTATTAAGGGTGAAATGCCAACCTTTATGCATTCCCCTAGGATTTATTCTAAGTTACAGATGTCCTATCCTTAATTCCACCTTTAAAAAGGTACATGCATCCTTCCATGGATAAATCAAGTCATATATCCCTGATAAGGGTGTCTTATTCAATCATTCCCACCCAGATAGTCTATACCAATTTCACAATAGCATCCTTATTCAAACTAAGGTCAACCCATATGGCCTTCAAAAGATAACAATGGTTACCCGCTTTTCTTTCCTAATTTGGTAATGATAACATGGATGTTCTGGAAGATATTGGTCGTGTTCAACGTGAATATCTTCTTAATAAATCCTCATTTTCTTTTGTTGTTTATCTCAACAATCATCTCAATGTTGGGATGTCTTTCATACCTGGCGTCTCCCTTTCTGGGTATCAAGCCACCGGTCTTACACTTCACATTCTTGAAGGTCACTTCCTTCATCCAATTTTCCTAATTTCTTACTTCCTTGTCTCCTCAGTCTATCCGCGTCTCATTATTTATCCTTCGAACTATCTCAAGGTTTCCTCGAATTCTCCCAACTTAAAGGGGGTACAATATGTACATCTATTATGCCTTCAACCATCAACTTTAACTCATAGTGAATCATCCTCATACTGACGATCACATACTTTTCTATTTCTATTACTATGATTCTTTAGGGTTTCCTCATACCCAACTCCCTTATCATTCCTCAAACTCTATTGCCTTTATATTCCTTTCCACTTCAATTTCTTTTTATTTTCCTTTCTCTTACAATCATTTCATGAACCCACTAATTATTTACTTCAAACATCACGTCGTTCTGGGATTCTTGTCCTCCGAACGAATCTTTACAACTTTTACAACTTAGATTCATAATTCATCATACTCGTCCGCTTTTGTTCTGGCTCTAAAGCTTTTACACTACCTCCATAACCTTGCGAAGTACTTTCCCGAAAACAATTGTCTGAACTTTAATCAGTTTATTATAACTTCTGGCTCCGTGCCTTTCTTGGTCTTTCATCAGTGGGTGGTCTCTCTCTTAGGAGGGTAAGTGACAAAAACAGTCTTTTGCGCTTCATCAATCATTTAGAATATAAAATCATTCCTTTATTTCCTTTAGCCAGGCTCTTGCCTCGGCTAGCTCAGCTTGTTCCTTGGAACTCTGAGAGCTTAGCGACTTAAAGGTCCTGAAAGAATTTCCCACCGCATTGCTTCCTCAAGGTGGTGATTAGGGATAAAAGTATAAGTTTTGTTTAGGCAGGTCCATGAATTGCCCCATAGGAGTACCGTCCTGGTTCTCCCTATCTTGCTCGACTTTTGTTTTCTCCGTATGAAATGTTTTCTCATCTTCCCCATAATCGGGGTCATCCTACATGTTTTTAAATCTTCATTTTCCACTTCATTATGTTATGGGTTCCTTCTATCTTGATGGCGACCTCCATGACTATCACATTTAGGGTTTGCTCTAAATCTTATTCCTCAAACTAGCTTTCATCTAAGATATCATCTTTAAGCTCTTGAACATTTGGAACCCAAATTCTGTAGGAATACCTCATTATCCCCTTATCATCTTTCTCGGTATTAATCTCTTATCTATTTGTTGGCTCTCTGCCTTGATTCATCACTTTTTCTGGCACAATATGTTTTTTTCCAATAATTCGGACTGTATTACAATCTCAAACAGCTTTTCGGTACCGGCTCTGGTTACCATCACTTCTATTTCCATTTTCTCAAAATCTCTTATAAACTCTCCCAAATACATTATCATCTTGAGTCTCTCCTTTTTACTAAGGGCATCAGCCACCACATTGGCTTTCCCCAAATGATAAAGAATCTCCCAATCATAATTCTTGATTAGCTCTAACCGCCTCCTCTGGCGTATGTTGAGCTCTTTCTACGGGAAAATATACTAGAGCAATTATGGCTTAGGTAAATCTCGTACTTCTCTCCATACAAGTAGTGCCTCCAATCTTTAGGGCAAAACTATTGCCACGAGCCCAAGCTCATGGGTGGGGATATCGAATTTTATATTCCATTAATTGTCCTGACGCGTACGCGAGTACCTTGTTGTGCTGTATAACAGCAGCCTAATTCCTTATGCGAAGCATCAATACAAATCACAAAATCTCCTTTTTCCATCCGGCAATGCCAACATAGGGGCCATCACCAATCTTTGCTTCAGTTCCTGAAAGCTGTTCTCACATTTCTCTGTCCATCACCAATCTTACGAGTAAGCCGCGTTAAAGGGGCTACTATCTTTATAAACTTGAACGCACCTCCGGTAGTGACCGGCCAATCCTACCTCTGGTAGTTTCCTTAACCATGGTCATCAATTCCTCAGTGGTCCTTTATTCATTCTTGTCAGGATCCTCCACGGAATCCTCCTCAGCAACAATCTCTTCTAGGACAACATCCTCAACCGCTACATCCTTAATATGAACATCATCCGGTCCTGCGTTAGGACGCTCTATCGGATCCACAATCTGATCTCCAATAAGTAATAAAACAGCATCGCATTGTTGCTCCTCAACCTCAGGGTTCAGAGTCCCACTACCATATACGATAATGAACTACGCTTCTATCACGATATTTATAAGGGTTCCCATAAGGGTTTTAACTGTCAGTACTACGTTAGGTAGTCCGACTATGAACTTGGCAAGAGTTCTTAATTATCTTAGTGAACTTATTATTTTAACGTCACTTCGTCTCTGAGGTTTATAACGCTTAGCTCTGATACCATTTCTGTAAAACCCCCAAATCCGGGGTCGGGGATTCGGGTTGTCACGAGTTCCATTTCCCTTATCAATACTTAATCTTAACAGTCAACCAACTACTGAGTACTGTGACCCCACAATATATACACACACACACCACAAGTTATAGTCTCAGAGATGAATACCAAAAATAACACAAGTCATTTTATTCCACAATTATAAACAGTTACACCTTAAAAGGGTTTCTGAATAAATTTACATTTCTTTGCCATTATTACAATTCATATAGATACATAAGTCTGGTACATGAGAAGTTGAAAGTCTAGACTATTGGTAATTTCTACCTCAGCTACAGCGGCATCAACACTTCCAGAAAACTGCGGAACGTTTCCTAACCGCTTGCGAATTGGAAGCTTGGTCCTGTTCATCTTTTCTATCTGTTGTTGTGTGATGAAAGAAGAAAGCAAGGGTGAGCAACAAGCCCACCGAAATAATATGTATAATAATTAACAATATATTGGCATTCTCATAGTACTCATGAAAGTCTTGGTCAAGAAGAAATGAAACAAGCTGGTATCTTAACGCGACCAAGTCGCAAAATATTCAGTATATATATACATATATACTTTTCACAATCTTTGAAATCCTCTGACATGTATAATATACACAGAGTTCCAGTTTATAACTATATAAAAATATCGTTGCAAGGTGATCTCATATATCTAACCTTGTCTCAACGTTTTCCTGAAAATCTTTGACATGCACAAGATAATTATTTACTAGATATAAGTTTAAAAGATGAAGTTACAAGATACTCCAATATACTTATATCTTTTCTGAATACTACTTGAACTACCACCGTTCAATGTATAAATAGTTCATCCCATAGATTAAGCTACAAGACAAAACTTGTATAGAATCAATCTTTAAAATATCATCAAAATAAAATGAAGTTATGAGATACTTCATTTGATGCAAACATCATTTTGAAAATTCGACCCTGCCAACACTCAACAATTGCCCAACCGTAGCCTTTCTATCGAAGTGCTATGGGTAGTGTTGCAGAAATATCCCATTTGGATGATGAACTCATTACGGGAGTTTGCCGCGCCAGGAAGACCACTTACGATGATCAGTCGTAGTAGTGGAACCCCACCATTTTCTACATGTAGAGGAGAACCTGTCGGATTTACTTGTCAACCGAACACTGGACTCCTAAGGAATGGACCGTCTTAGCGGAACTTCCGGGCCATTTGGGCCAATATAATAAGGCTGGGCCGGCGCCACTCGACCACTTACGCCACTCCTAGTTCAGATGAAATCCATGACCCTGAAACGTAAAGCTCGTTCTCCCTTTCCCCAAGTAGAAACTTGTTGATACGGCTCCACTAAGAAGTCGTATCTAGTTGGAAAGGAAAACTCACCGATATTTCCCAGGCGATGCCTGTTAATGGATTAACTTGTTCCCAGAATTTTACTTCCCGAGAGTTGGGTAAGTAATCAAAAACTCTTTTGTCAACACAGCAACCTTGTTGCGAATATAAAACACGCCACAGAGCCGGATCCCTCAGGTTTTGAACGAGTATTTGAATCCCCTTCGAAAGGAAGATCTTAAATATTAAAATGGGTTTTGGGATCCGCTCTAACTTTTAAAAATAATTTTGAAGACTCGAAAACATTTTTAAGAATGTTTGAAGTAATGCTGATTTAATGAAATAAATCAGTCCCGATATATTAGAAATATCCGAATATTATTAATTAAATAATATTCCCATAAGGATGATCTTTTTAAATATAATCGAAATAGAAGTTTTAAAACTTATACTTGAAATGAATATTAAATAACCAAAGATATACTTATACGAAAGTACTATCTTTATTTGTATAATCAAAAGTAAGTTTGATTATTGACACATTATTCTTTAATAAAATAAAGAATATTAATTAGTAAATAATCGGAGTCATAAGTCCTCGAATGAATATTCAAATAATATTTATTAAATAGAATAAACGGAGTCATAAGTCCTCGAATGAATATTCAAATAATATTCATTAATAAAAATAAAGTTATCGAATAAACCTTATTCGATTAATAGTTTTGAAAACTATATCTATATATATAAAAATATATATATATATATAATATACTCGGGAACATCGACTCCCGGTTTTAGAAAATGTTCACCTTTGGGTCCCCTATACTAAGGGTATACGCAACTACTGCTTATCTTTAGCATAGGTATTATGCAACTATAAGCATTGAAATCAACATATAGATAACCAGATTATGAAACAGACATGCATATATATACCATATCAGCATGCTTGAATATATCGCAAAATTTGCTAATTAACCAACATGCATCTATCACAAGATAATGCATATACATATATACATCACAACAGCAGTATAACGGGTAGAAAACTTGCCTGAGTGTTCCTGGATAGACTTAAGCTTAGAGTGGGTCCGATAACCTATGAACAACAACATAAGTCGGAATTAAACCCCGGTCGCTTAAGAAACTAGACGTTAACCAATTGAACCTTAATGTTCGCTTATGGTCACTTCTACGCTTAACGAATCACATAAGTCGTTCGAGTACCCTCGGCTCCACCATTTTTAATAAATTGACCATTAAGAATTTTAAGGCAATTCTTTCGCGAGTACTCTACCAACTAAGGTCCTTAGCCAAGGTTTCATACTCCAATTAGTCATTTAAGGTCCTTAGCCAAGGTTTCAAAGTAAGGCGAGGGGTAATGGTTCGGTCGCGAAGCGCCGTTACTTAAAACGGTCGTTTCTCCTAAACCGTACATCGGATTCAAACGAACCACATATCAAAACGAAGCTCGTAACCTGAACTATCTAATAATGGCAATGGTCAAAACATAACAGTGAGTTCACGGGTCCTGATGTTAAGAACAAAAATAGTCTAAAGTAAATCGGGCATTACGACGGCTATGTTTACACGATTACCAAATTTTATACTACTCTAATTCAATCCACAATCAACCCACAATCATTGTTATAACCAAACTTCATCCATAAAATACTACAACAGCCCCAATATCTCAAGGTTTCCACTTTATACTACTTCTCAATCATGAACTAAAAGTTTACTTAAGTTCATTAACTAATTACCAAGATTTACCATTCCAAAAACATCACAAAACCAACCAATCTCTAAATACACAGTAACCATGCCTCTCATGAACCATACCAAACATACTAACTCTAATTTATAAAAAAGTAGGGCTAGGGTATGAGATTATACCTTCCTTGGTGAGTAAAAGTAACTAGGGAGCTTGGAATCACCCTTGAAAATCCTTACCAAAGCTATATCTAAACAAAAACACAAGATCAAAATTTCAAGTTCTTGAAAAACACTATTCACCAAGAACTTTGATGAATTGATTAGCTATGATAATCATGGAATATTGATCTTAAACTTATGGCTCATCTAAGTTATGAATTATGGAAGCTAAAGAAACAAACCTCTTGAATTATGAAGGTGTGTAGCTTAATAATGGGATTGAAGTTGTGTTTTTGTGATTTGTTTTGCTAGCCTTGGTTGTTTGCTTTTGTTTTGATTAATTACTTTTAACCATGGTTAAATTTGTGTGGTTTATAATCAACCAACACTTCCTTCTCTTTTGGTCATGCTTATGTCATCTTCCCATGTCATCCTCCCACACTTGTCCTCTTCTTGTTGGTGAGATGACATCACCTCCACTAACTCTTTGATTAACCCCTAATCACTTGGCTATTGACCGCTGATCTGTTATACGGTTCGCTTAACTTTCGTTCTCGTTTATCGTTTGAGGGATCATAACCGGGATCTTATTACTTGGGTTCCCTTAACCTTTCTCAATACACTATATTCCTTTTATGATCCTCTCTTATAATCCTTGAATTTAAATCCTTTTGATCCCGTTACCTTATACTCAATTCTTTCAGTATCTGGTGGATTTTCGGGAAAAATCAAAGTGTTCGGATTTGGATTCTGACGATCTTTACATACACTTATATACCACATAGGATACTAATAATATCTCAGAAGATCAATAAAAGAACCCCTACATAGTGTGGTATGAAAAGTTTTCTTATTCAGTATAATCAGCAGAATCACTATTTATAAGGGTTTCAAAATTTCCAAAATTGGGGTTATTACAGTTAATGGGCACAGGGAAAACAGTAATCATTACGTATCACATGCAGTTTTTCAAGGAAAAACCGTTCCACTTACGAAGTTATCCCGTTAATTGAGGTAAGTCAGTTTTAATTCAAAATTTAAACTGTTCCCACTTATTTAATCATTGTCACTGCAAAACCAATATTCTTTAAAAATATTCAAGTGTGAGAATGACCAAAAAAATAAATCAAGTAAATAAGTACTGACATTGCAGAATCAGAACTTAATTTATATTAGAAATTAAGATGGTCATCAGAATATGGATATATCAGGATTTGAAAATGCAGTAGAATTTGATACATTGTAGAGACAAAATCTTGCTGAAATAAGAAATTCCATTAATATATTAAGAGAATACATCCATGAAATTGAAATTACATCAGAACATTACAAGACTGTCCTAAGCTTCTAAACCTAACATCAACAGCTTTTATCCTTGGCTAAGAAGTCGGACAAAGCTGACGATGAAGAAAAACAGGAAGAAGAAAACTAATTATTTCTTCTTCTGACTCTCTACAAAAAGAATAGCGAGTCGAATGATTCGCTCTTGTTGGCAGAGAGCTTCCAGCCTTTCTTCCTCCAATCGCTCCAGATGGCGATAGTAGTCCATGTAAAAGAACAGGAGGTGTGTGAGAACCTCCTGGGGAACCGAGTCCCAAATCTCATCAGGAATGACAGTTACATGCCATTCCTGCTGCCAGTTCTCACAGCTCAACTCCATGTTGAAGGTCTCATAGTTTAAAAACATATTGTAGTTAACCATGATTGTGTTGGTATGAAGGAAAAGAGAGTGAGTATATGAGAAAAGAAATGATGTGTTGGCTGATTTGAGGTGTTGGTTTATATAGGAAATAGAATGCCAGGAGACGCAAGGAAATTTAATGCTGATAGGTAGAAATAATTCTACCTCGTCTCCCGAGACTGGGAAGAAGAAAAACAGGCATTGGAAGTGTAAAACAGGGTTTAATGCGCACAAGAAACAAGTAAATATTACTGTGCATGTACGTGTTCCACTAACCCTAATTATATTGACTGTTAATATTCTACCCAAACATATTCTGAATTAAAATAAGACTGTTGCAGATTTTAACCACAAATAAGTCAAGTAAAGAATCAGAATTTAATATCAGCACTTAGACTTATAGCAGAACTTAGAAGTCATCAGAACATGATTTCTTAACTCAAAAAGTGAATGCCTATTTCCGTAATTCTTCACACAAATTCTGATGTTGATTCTTCAGAACTTAATCATCAGAACTTCCATTAGAACTTGTCCTCAGAATTTATGCAATTTGACACATAAATGGTTCATCTAAAACAACATTGAACGCCACAGTAATTTTCATCATTTATATGGAGTGTAAGTGTGTGCATTAAGGAAAATATCAGACAAAGAGTAAAGTCTGATTCACTTCAGTACATCTTAGAAATAAGGCATAACTAAGAACTTTACTTAAAATCTGTCATTATTCTGAGGCCTACTTTTGAATGAGTTCATGCATGAGTCCACCTCAACTGTTGTTGTGCTTATTTTATGCATCTTTTGAAATTCCATTTTACAGTGGCTTCTCAGTGTAAGTGAGTTACGACTGCTTATCAGAATTTATGCTATTATCAGAGTATTTCTCCAGTAATCATAGAGTGTGAAAAGTCACCAAGAAAAATATTTATTTTTGCTTTTTCTGATGCATATTACTTAATACCAGCAATACACTTGGGTCGTCCCTTCCACATTTTTACTCTAGATCTCAAAGGAGTACCTGATTTTTATTCCTTGTTTCTTTTCCTTTTTCTTTTGATAAGTGAGGTTTATCAGCACTTAGTACATTCAGCAGATTTACTAACATCAGAACTTAAGAGATGAGAAGCATTATTCTAGTTTTTGACTTAGTAATAAGATAGACAAAGCAAACTTCACTAAGCTCAATATCAGAATTTGCTTGTGTCAATAGATTTCCACATAAATAATTACTTCTAACATGGGATCTCTAGTATGTTAAAGACTACTGGGCAGCATCTAGCACAGTTATCCTCATAGGATTGAATAGTCACAGAAACAGTCAGTTCACTATCAGAGTTTAGAAATTCACATCAGACAACAATCAGTACTTAAGCAATTTTCAATTAAGCACAGAATACATAAAGAGAGCTGTAAATACTGATCATAAAGTCTGATGCATCAGAACGAAACTAAGCAGATTTAGTGAAAGAACCTGAAACCATTCCGAGTTCATTTACCAATCTTGTAAAAGTAGCTTCACATAGTGGTTTTGTGAAGATATCTGCTAGTTGTTGATCTGTTGGAACAAAGTGCAATTCCACTGTACCTTCATCCACATGTTCCCTTATAAAGTGGTAACTAATGCTGATGTGCTTTGTCATTGAGTGTTGAACTGGATTACCTGTCATAGCAATTGCACTTTGATTATCACAGTAAATAGGGATTTTAACATATGTTAACCCATAATCCAGTAACTGATTCTTCATCCAAAGAATCTGTGCACAACAGCTTCCTGCAGCAATGTACTCTGCTTCTGCAGTTGATGTGGAAATTGACTTTTGTTTCTTGCTAAACCAAGAAACCAATCTGCCTCCAAGAAATTGACAGCTTCCACTTGTGCTTTTCCTGTCAATTTTGCAACCTGCAAAATCTGCATCTGAGTAACCTATTAGTTTAAAATCTGATTCTCTGGGATACCACAATCCTAGATCAGCTGTTCCTTTAAGATACTTGAAAATTCTTTTCACAGCTGTTAAGTGAGGTTCTCTTGGATCTGCTTGAAATCTTGCACAAAGATAGATGGCATACATGATATCAGGTCTACTAGCAGTTAAATAGAGTAGAGAGCCAATCATACCTCTATAATCAGTAATATCTACTGATTTACCAGTATCCTTATCCAGTTTTCTTGCAGTGGCCATGGGAGTGGATGCACTTGAATAATCTTGCATTCCAAATTTCTTCAGCAAATTTCTGGTGTACTTGGTTTGACAAATAAAGGTGCCTTCTTCATTCTGCTTGACTTGAAGGCCCAGAAAGTAGCTAAGTTCCCCCATCATACTCATTTGATATCTTGACTACATCAGTTTGGCAAACTTCTTGCAAAGTCTGTCATTTTTAGAACCAAAGATGATATCATCAACATATATCTGAACCAGAAGTAAGTCCTTTCCATGGTTGAGGTAGAACAGTGTTTTGTCTATAGTTCCTCTGTTAAATCCACTTTCCAGAAGAAACTGAGCTAATGTCTCATACCATGCTCTTGGAGCTTGCTTAAGGCCATAAGTGCTTTATCAAGCCTGTAGACATGATTAGGATATTTGGGATCTACAAAGCCTGGAGGTTGTTCAACATATATTTCCTCCTCCAATTCTCCATTGAGAAAAGCACTTTTCACATCCATTTGAAAGACAGTAAACTTTTTGTGAGCAGCATAAGCCAAAAATATCCTTATGGCTTCCAATCTAGCAACTGGTGCAAATGTTTCATCATAATCAATTCCCTCCTGTTGAGAATATCCTTTTGCAACCAACCATGCCTTATTTCTTGTAATTATGCCATCTGTTAGGTCCTAATATGTTTGTAGAAGGGGGGGTTGAATACAAACTATACCGTTTAATCGAATAAAGTGCGGAATAAAAAGGTGAAACTAAATTCAAGTTAAATAAAACTTTTATTAAACTTGAAAGGTGTTACAACAACGGTATCTGTTACAAGGGATTAATCTCAAATCAATTATTACAAATCTAGAATAAATTCGACATGAACTTTTTCTATTTTTGCAATAAAAAGATCAAATGCTAAATGCGATTTGAGATTAAGTTCTAGGGATTTTGATCCGCTAGATTGTTACACAAGAACAAGATAAATAATTCTAGTGGTTTGGATTTAACTTTACAATCTAGAATTTTGATCTTGAATAAAGCAGATGAAAAATGAAATGTTTTGCTTTTGTTTCTGCTGTGTTCTTGACTTGGTTTTTTTTGGATGATGATCAGAATGAATGTCTTCTGCTTCTTTTATCAAAACAGCCGAATGGAAATGAACTGCAATGACAATCCCTTGGCTCAGCAAGATAATCGGTAGAACTATCTTTAGAGCTAGCAAGACAATCAGAATGAACTAGCAAGACTTTCGGTATGACTATCAATTGTCATACCGATTGTCATAGTAGTTCAAATCATATTGTCTTACTGAATTAATAATAGATTTTAATCTAATAAAAATTCTGAAAACCCTTAATATTAATTCTGAATTAATTAATCAATTAATTCAATTAATCAATAAATTAATCTTTGCAGATATAATTTATTTTCTTAATTAAATTATAAGACTTAATTAATTAATAGAGAATTAATACTAATCTTGAGCAGCAACCATTCTTCTGAATATCTTCTGAAAATCACTGAAAATTATGAATCAATTCCACCACTTCAATGTTGACACTCGATGTACTGTCTGGTTCATGAGTGACTAACTTCCGTGACGTTTCTTCATGACTTGACCTTGATACTCTTGATTTTCTTCAGACTAAATCCTTGTAATTAATTGATACCCTGACGAGATCTCTGTCACTTGATTAAATCCACAATCTTGATTTATATCACTGAGGCTTGATCAATTTCTTGAGCTTCTTCCAGTGAATTAAGTAATCAAGTCTGTAGATGAACAATGCTTCTTAATCCTTTGACATATGTTACTCTGTG
The DNA here is from genome assembly GCF_009905375.1 of Apium graveolens. Lineage (NCBI taxonomy): Eukaryota > Viridiplantae > Streptophyta > Magnoliopsida > Apiales > Apiaceae > Apium > Apium graveolens. The sequence goes on along the minus strand of NC_133652.1, from coordinate 127,977,129 downwards.
AGATCTCTCTGACGATAGATCCACTATTTACTTATTACATTCTTAATTGAGTTGAGTTAAATCCTCGAATAAACAAATAGGCTATGACATATGCCTTTCACCATCACTATCAGTTTTGTTTCTGAACACCCACTTTGTACCAACAACAGATCTGTTCTTTGGTCTTGGCACTAGGGTCCAGACTTTGTTTCTTTCAAATTCATTTAACTCTTCCTGCATTGCTTGCACCCAATCAGCATCTTGAAGAGCTTCTTCCACTTTCTTTGGTCCAGTCTGAGAGAGAAAAGAATTGTAAAGACATTCACTTGAAGTAGCTGTTCTAGTTCTGACACCTGCATCAGGATTCCCAATTATTAAGTCAGGTGTATGTGATTTAGTCCACTTCCTTGCAGATGGAAGGTTTTCTCTAGAACTGGATGCTCCCTCATGATCCATGCTATCTTCATCAACATTTTCTGATGTTCCCCCTGAAACTATGCTCTCTGAGTTGGATTCTTCAGAATTTAAGTTTTCAGAATTATCAGAACTTGGCTTATCAGAACTTGACGAATCAGAACTTGAAGAGCCAGATGTATGTTCTGATGCTTCTTGAGATGTGGTTGTATCTTGAGTTTGCTCCCCCTGCATAGGTGCATCTTCCTTTGGCATAGTCACCACAGTTTCAATAACATCAGAGTTTAATCCATTAGAGTTTGCAGTATCAGGATTTAGACTGTCAGGATTTTCAGTATCAGAATTTAAGTCTTCATTTTCAAATCTCAGCTGATCATGATAATTGAAATCTTCAAGTCCAGTAATCTTCTTATCATCAAAAGAGACATTGACAGATTCCATGACCACTCTTGTTCTCAAGTTATAGACTCTGAAGGCTTTTGTGGAAAGTGGATATCCAACAAAGATTCCTTCATCAGCTTTTAGATCAAATTTGGATAGATGTTCAGGATGAGTCTTAAGAACAAAACACTTGCATCCAAATATATGAAAATACTTCAGATTTGGATTCTTTTTCTTCACCATCTCATATGGTGTCTTTCCGTTCTTGTTAATGAGTGTTGCATTCTGAGTAAAATAAGCAATCTGCACAGCTTCAGCCCAGAAATAGGTTGGAAGTTTTGCTTCATCAAGCATTGTACGTGCAGCTTCAATGAGAGTTCTATTCTTTCTTTCAACAACTCCATTTTGCTGTGGAGTTCCAGGAGCAGAAAATTCCTGCTTGATTCCATGGTTTTTGCAGAACTCTTCCATTATCAAATTCTTGAACTCAGTACTATTATCACTTCTTATTATCTTCACTGAATCTTTGACTAATTTATCCAGTTGCTTGACATGATCAATCAAGATAGATGCAGTTTCAGTTTTTATGTGCAAGAAATACACCCATGTGTATCTGGTGAACTCATCCACTATGACCATAGCATATTTCTTCTTTGCAATAGTTATGACATTTACTGGACCAAATAGATCAACATGTAGTAGGTGATAAGGCTCAAGAATTGATGATTCAGTCTTGCTCTTGAATGAGGATTTCCTTTGTTTAGCCGTCTGACAAGAATCACAAAGGCCATCAGGAGCAAATACTAACTTTGGCAGTCCTCTCACAAGATCTTTCTTGACTAATTCATTTATATTGTTGAAATTTAATTGAGAGAGTTTCTTGTGCCAAATTTAGCTTTCTTCAATTGATGCCCTACTCATCAGACAGATTGTAGAACCATCAGTACTTGTTGAAAGCTTGGCTTCATAAATGTTACCACGGCTGTATCCTTTCAGAACAACTTTGCATGTAGATTTACTTACAACTTCACAGTGTTCTTCAAAGAAATCCACATGATAACCTCTGTCACAGATTTGACTAACACTCAGCAGATTGCGTTTAAGTCCTGAGACCAGAGCTACTTCTTTAATGATGACATTCCCAAGATTGATATTTCCATATCCCAATGTTTTTCCAATGTTTCCATCTCCATAAGAAACACTTGGGCCCGCCTTCTCCACAAAGTCTGATAGCAGGGCTTTATTTCCAGTCATATGTACTGAACATCCACTGTCCAGAACTAGGATGTTTTTCCTGTTGCCCTGCAATCACAAAGACCACTAATGATTAGTTTTAATGACCCAGACTTGCTTGGATCCTTTGGCCTTATTAAGTTTGTTAACATTTGCAGCGGATTTAGCATCAGAGTTTATGTTAACATTTTTCTTATCAGAATTTACACTATCAGACTTTGAATCAGAACTTGCACTAGAAGGAACAATCGTAACTTTCTTTAAAGAAGGTTTTATTTGATAATAATCATAGTACAAACTATGATACTTCTTACAAGTATAAATGGAATGCCATAAACTACCACAATGAAAACAAGGATTTTGTGGCTTATATCTAACAAACTGACTCTTAACTCCTGACTTTGAAGGTAAGGAGTTTATGTTCTTATTCTTCCTGCAAAAAGAAGCCAGATGGTTAGAACTTCCACATTTATGACACGTTTTTCCAGGAGCATCAGGAACAGGCTTATAATCATTGCCTTTATTCATACCTTCCTTTTCATTCCTATTTTTCCTAGGTGATTTTACCTTGTTTGCATTCTTAACATCTTTCAGCATATGCTTAAGCTGCTTCTTTGTCATTAAGCGTACGTTTACTTCAGTTGTCTTTTCCTGTTTTAGTTTGTCAGAAGTTAATTCTTTTTTAACTTCTGATTTCTCAGTATCAGACTTTACAGCTACAAACTTAACAGGTTTTAACTTTGGTTTTTGTTTAACAACTATAGGCTTAATATCTACAGTTCCTTTATCATTCTTATCATTTCCATAACCTAAGCCCTCTTTCCAGTTTTCACTACTTAACAAATTCTGAGTTGTTCTACCAGAGTTAGTCCAAGTCCTGATAATCTCTCTTTCCTTTTCTAACTCATCTTTTAGAGATTCATTCATTTTAAGCACTTCATCCCAAACATAGAAAGCATCATCTCTATCTTTCTGAGTTTGATGGAACATGACTAACTCTTTTTCTAAATAATCATTCCTCTTTTTACAAGCAAGATTTTCAGAAGTTAATCTTTCACATGTTAAAGTTTGATCTCTATAGCTAATGAACATGGTTTTAAGATATCTTCTCAACTCATTAATATCATCAGTATGAAAGGCATAAGTAGTTTGAGGTACCTTTAACTCAGCAGCTTCAGAACTGTTTTAGCACTTGCCATATCATCATTTGCCATCAAGGCATAATTCTCCTCACTTTCAGAATCTGAGCTGTCTGTCCAGCTTTTGTTCTTTGTGACAAGAGCCTTGCCTTTGTCACTCTTCACTTTCTTGCAATCAGGAGATATGCGGCCTTTCTCACCACAGTTGTAGCATTTGACATTTGTATAATCTCCTCTGTCAGACTTTCCTCCTCTGCCCTCAGATTTTCTGAAATTCTTCTTATCAGAACTTGCACCTTTCCTGGAAAACTTCTTTCCCTTCCTGAACTTTCTGTATGCAATCTTTGTGATTCCTTTCACCATAAGGGCACACAGCTTCATCATCTCTTCATCAGCATCCGTCTCAGGCAAGCTTTCAGATTCTGAGTCATCATCACTATCAGTTGTTGATGACTCGGTATCAGACTTTGTGAAAAGAGCTTTACCCTTGCCTTTCTTTGAGGTAGCTGCCTTGGGGGATTCTTCTTCAGCCTTAAGAGCAACTGTCCTTAACTTTCCTCCTTTCCTCTTGCTTCTTTGTTCGATCTCAAGTTCATGAGTCTTGAGCATCCTATAAATTTCATCAAGAGTCGTTTCATCAAGATTATAGTTGTCTCTTATTGTTGTTGCCTTCAAATCCCAGCTTTTAGGAAGAGACAACAGGAATTTAAGGTTTGTATCTTCAAGGTCATACTCCTTATCAACTAATGACAAATCATTCAAGAGTTTGACAAATCTATCATATAAATCAGTCAATGACTCATTAGCCTTTGAGTCAAAGTGTTCATACTCTTGAGTGAGTATTGTCTTCCTGTTCTTCTTAATCATATCAGTTCCCTGACATCTTGTTTCCAAGGCATCCCATATCTCATTTGCAGTCTTGCAGTTTATTACCCTGTTTGACATTACATTATCAATGGCACTATGCAGTAAGTGTCGTACCTTAGCATCCTTAGCAATTGATGCGATATCTTCAGCAGTGTAGTCACTCTTCTCCTTTGGTACTGACTTTGCTGCTTCACCTGCAACTGCAACAGCGAGCTTGGTTGGTTTGTGAGGCCCTTCCTTAATTCTATCAAGATATTCTGGATCTGTAGCTTCCAGAAACATAGTCATCCTCACCTTCCATATGGGATATTCAGATGGTCTCAATATGAGAACTCTAATTGTCTCATATCGGCTTTGGATTTGTGTCTTTGGAGGTTCTTCAGTTTTGGTGGGCTTAGTTGGAGTTTCTACTTCAGACATGATTGTTTTTGGATCTTAAACTGTTTGTGTGTTAACAGATAGGCTCTGATACCACTTGTTAGGTCACACACACTGTAGAGGGGGTGAATACAGTGTATAACACAATCAAATCGAACTCTAATAACTCAAGTAACAGAAAACAAACTTTATTCAAAACAATAAACTCTGTTATAGTATGGAACTGTCCTCTCTCAGTGATGAACAAATATCACGAGGCTGCTAGGGTTACAATGAATAATCTTCTCGATAATGATAACACTTATAGTGTAAACCCTATGTCTGTGTTTATATACTACACAGTTACAAGATAATCGCTAATTGATAGTCTTTAAGAGATTGTGAATCGAGCTGGCAGATTTGAAGACAGTCAGACTTAAAGAATCTTACCTGATGAGGATTATTGACCACTTGAGGACTAGCCCTGCTGGCAAACTCTTTGAGCCTTTCTCGAAGAACTTCATTCAATTCTGAGCTTCTTTTGACTTTGTTGAGAAGAACCCAAATCTCTGACAAAGAACGATTCTCAAACAGATGAAGTGACACCTTGAAAGATCCTTCGCTCTGACAATATACAAATATGCTCATCTCATTTAGGGATCTGTCAAAGGCAGGTGTGATCCTTGAGACTTCAGTCTTTATAGCATTCATGTACATGTCATTGTTTGGATTAGAGATCTCCTGCTTGTCCAGAAGATGTAGAAACTGTCTATCATTATTTGTGCTCAGCTGAGGCATATCAAGTACTCTCCTAGCTTCATCCCATTTTTCACCAATCTTCAGTCTGACATCTCTTCTCCTTTCTTGAGCATTAATGTCATGAAGACGTTGCTTTTGAAGAGTTTATGTTCTTTGTATGTCTTTCCTCATGTCAATGATTTGGGAGACCTTTTTGAGTTCAGCTTCTTTTCTTTTCATCTCTGACTGCTGCTGCTAAAACTCTTTCTCAAACAGAGGATCCACTGGAACTTCCTCTTCCCATTCTCCAAAATCACTTTCCTCCTCAACTTCAAAGAAACCATCTTTATCTCCCAAGACTGGTTCAGTGGGAACGTCACAAATATCAAAGTCATCCTGTTCTCCACTATAGTAGATATCATCAGGCTTCCCTGTGCCTCCAGCAAATGGCTCTTTTTCTTTTCCCTTATCACTTCTTCCTTTCTTCTCCCCCTTAGTTGAGGAATCCTCTACAGACTTTCCTTTAGATCCTCCATGACCTCCATCACCTCCCGAGCCTGAGCCTCCACCAGACGACCCTTCAAAGAAAGTCCTTTGTTCTTCATTAGGGCAGTGAGAATTTTTGATCATGTAGTACAGGTGCTTCATCCCTTCATTCAGATGTTCCATACCCGTCTCTATCTTCAGAAATCTGGAGGAATCCAGTGAATGATTCATTTCAACCAAGTCTTCAAGAGAAGTCTTGTATGTAGTGAGCAGAAGTTTGAAATGTCGTCAGCTGATAACGTTGGAGATTCCTGGATTGAGTTAAGCTTTGGTACAACAGATGTCTTCAAATCTGATATTTCAGTCCTGATAAGAGCCAGCTGATTATTGACAGAGGTGGAAGAAGAAGACCGTTCAACCACTTGTGCTTTGAATGATTTAGCTTCAGCCTGACTTTTTGCAAGTTGTTCCTTGAGATCAGCAATTTGAGCTAACAGATTTCCAGTGTTTGTGTCTGTGTGTGCGCTCATCTGAATATCTCTCCTGTTTAATTCACTCATCTCACGTGCATGTGTATCTCTCAATATAATTGCTCGTGAGGAGTCTTCCTAATGCTGATCTTTTGTACCTGCATTTAAAATCACCCTAGCCTCTTCAAGAGAGGTCAGTGGTGGTGCAATGGGAATTCGCGAGTCCCGATCCTCAGTCAAACCTATCATTTCATGTGAAATAGATGTCTGAATTGCTTCAGGGATAGATTGACCGAGTTGCCCTCCACTTTCTCCAGATAAATCTACGAGTGGAGAATCCCGTGAGGGAGCCAAAGGTGTTGGATCTGGGAGGGGAGAAAATGACTCTATTAAAGGTGGCTGAGAGTCAGATTTTCCCTCAGAAGCATGTGACTGCTCTTCTGCCGTAACTATGGCAGGCACTATAACCGACTCTATGTGCACTCCTCGCTCTGTGTCCTGAGTAACATCTGTGGGTATGTATGGTTCCATTGTGAGTAATGGAATTGTGCTTGACTCAGTACAAGATGTCATGGCCCTATGGCGAATTTCAATAGATTCATCCTGTTGAGAGGATGTTTCTAGTAACTGTTCAGTGGCCATTTGAAAGTCCATGTCCTATTGGGAGGACAAGGATGGGCTTTCAGATGCCTCAGTAAATGGTCTTCTTTTCTTCGGAGGAGGCAGAGCTGAGGGTTCATTCACATCCACCAATACACTACTTCCTATTAACCTTCTGGGTAACATTTTAGACAGTGGGGGAGAGGTTGAGATAGATTGTGAAACTGTGTTTGTCTCTATGACCTGGGATTGAAGCTGTGGTTCTACAACTTCATGGTCAGCCCTATCAACCACTGGGGGTCTTTCAACAGAAGTAGGAATGGAGTGAGATTGAGGAATTACTACATGTAATGGAAGAGCATCTGATATTGGAGGAGCCTGGGTGGCTTGAACCACTGGAGGTTGAGCTTGCTGTTCATGACCGGGAAGATTGAAAATAGGTAAGGGAATATAAGTGGCCATGAAAGCAGATACAAGTACTGGAACTTGCATGAATTTGAAAGTTGTGTCTTGGCGGGTGTAAATCTTTTTGCTTACAAGAGGGGGTTCGGTTACTGCTGAGTTAGCAAACAGAGCCTTATGCTCAGGTGTGAGAAGATGATCTTCTATAAGCATGAGAAAACGAGCATAGTAATACGAGACCCTACGATTTATAGAATGATCACGTAAAGCAGTAGTGAGACGTCTCAAGAGAATGGGTAAAAGTAGTTTGCCAAAATTGATCCTTTGATTGAAAACAACCGCAAGACCAATATACTGCAGAGTAGAAGTGATGTTGTGAAAGTTGGATTTAGTGCAGTTGGCAAACACTTTAGAAAGTGTATCGAAGAAAATGTCCCATTCAGACACCAAATTGGATTTTGAAAGTTTGGTTGAATTGATCATCCCCTGATAGTGAATAGCATGGAAAAAGTTTGAAATATCATTTTCAGAGGGCAAATTACAGAAATTGTCCATAGGAAAATTTAAAGCTCGATTGACGACTGTTTCATCAACCACATACTGTGTGTTTGCCACGGTGAATGAAAAATATTTAAAATCATCGGCCACAGTAGAGGTTGTGCAAATCAGTCTTAGCAGATCAACATTTAAAATCACATTTGATTTAATAGAAGAGCTAACAATCGAATGGTCATTTAAAAATCTAATCCACGACTTAAATTTTTCTACATCACATTTATCTGGATTAAAATAACCAACCTGATTATGCGCGACAATTTGGAAATTGAGAGCCATTAAAAGTATAATAAAACACACACTTTCAGAATTTTAAGAATAATATTAAGAAAATTCAAATAAATAAAAAAAATTTAATAATTCAAATTAAATCAATTATATCCGAAAAATTTAGAAAGTAATGTATCTCGTTAAAATTCTTAATTCGCAATAACAGATCTGAAAAACTCACAAGACACAAAACCAATCAGATTGTTTTGGGGGAAAAAATGATTGAAAGAAATAACTGAAAAAAAAATTGGGAAGCACTTCACTCTTGTATGTATACAAGTGTATGTATATATCAGAAGAGTGTGCTGAGTAAAAACTCGAGCAAGAAACAATGGTGACTGTGGTTGAATCGGAGAGAGAGAGAGAGAGAGACAGTCGAAGAGAGACAGACGGATGTTTTAAAATAAAAGAGAGAGAGAGAGATGTAAACTAACAAAATAAAACAAAAAAACATTGACTATGTAGTATAACTGGTATGACAATCCGGGATTGTCATACCGATTGTCATACCAGGCAAAATCAAATTAGAAAATAGAAGAAATAAAGTAATAAAATAATAAATACTAAATATATATAACTGGTATGACAATCTGATAGTCATACCGATTGTCATACCAGTATAAAATAAAAGGAAAATATTTATATATAAGGTTTATAACTGGCAAGACAATTGATAGTCATACCGATTGTCTTGCCAGTATAAAACTATACTGATTAACAAAATAAAACACAATTAGACTGAAATGACTTTCAGCAAGACAATTTCAATTGTCTTGCCGATTGTCATAGCAGCATTAAAATCAAAATAAATACACATAAATAAATATATATATATATATATATGTACTGAAATGATTTTCAGCAAGACAATTTCAATTGTCTTGCCGATTGTCATTTCAGTAGAGAGACAATTAAATATTTACAGAAAATATTAACAAATATGGAAAACTGAAATAAAGTCTTATATTAATAGTAAAAATTCAGAAAATATTTACAAAAACAAAGACAATATTTCAGAATTAATTATTTTCATTCCAAAAATAGATTTCTGTTGAATTTTAGAAAGTAAAATTCATAGAAAAATATTTTTAGTGAAAATAAAATATTCTGAGATATTTAAAATTAACAAGTAGAGTAAATAAAATAGATGAGATAATAAAAATTACATAGAAATAAGCAAGAAATATTGGAAAATGATAAAATAAATTTGCAAATGAATTTTTCATTTATGAAAAATTCATTTGTAAATTCACTCAAGAACAGATTTCAGATATTCACAAGTTTAATCACTAAAGCTATTCAACATACCCAATTTACCAACTAATTTGGTAAATGTGGATTCATCAAGAGGTTTAGTGAAAATATCTGCTATTTGTTCTTCTGTTGGAACAAAAAATAGTTCAACAGTACCATTCATGACGTGCTCTCTAATAAAATGATACCTGGTGTCGATGTGCTTTGTCCTCGAGTGCTGGACAGGGTTGTTGGTGATGGCTATTGCACTTGTATTGTCACATAAAATAGGAATTTTGTTCAATACAGAGCCATAGTCTCGTAGCTGGTTCCTAATGCCACAAGATCTGAGCACAGCAGCTTCCAGCAGCAATATATTCAGCCTCGGCCGTTGAGTTGGAAACTGTTTGCTGTTTCTTGCTGTACCATAAGACTAGCCTGCTACCTAGGAATTGACAACTCCCTGAGGTGCTTTTCCTATCAACAACACTTCCTGCGTAATCTGAATCTGTATATCCAACAAGGTTAAAACCAGATTCTTTAGGGTACCAAATACCTAGATTTGGTGTTCCCTTAAGATATCTTAAGATTCGTTTAACAGCAACGAGATGAATATCTCTAGGATCCACTTGGAACCTTGCACATAAGCATGTAGCATACATAATATCTGGTCTACTTGCAGTAAGATAGAGTAATGAGCCAATCATACCTCTGTAGCTTGTGACATCTACCTTAATGGAGTTTGCACATGGTCCAAGCTTGACAGCTGTAGTTGACGGAGTCCTTGCTGATGCAGAATCCTCTAGATTGTACTTTTTGAGGAGTTCCTTGAGATACTTGGATTGAAAAATAAAAGTTTCATCTAACCTTTGATTTACTTGTAATCCAAGAAAGAACTTCAGCTCTCCCATCATGCTCATTTCAAATTTGCTGTGCATTAACTTAGCAAATCTCTTACAGAGATTATCATTAGTAGACCCAAATATTATATCATCCACATAGACTTGGACTAATATTGTATCATTCTTATGCTTTTTAGAAAAGAGAGTTATGTCTATGACACCTCTAATAAAGCTATTTCAATAAGAAATTCAGAGAGAGTGTCATACCATTTTCTCGGAGACTGTTTGAGTCCATAGATAGCCTTGAAAAGAAAGTAGACAAAATCCAAATGATCTGGATCTTCAAAACCAGGAGGTTGCTCTACATATACCTCTTCATCCAGCTTTCCATTCAGAAAGGCACTCTTGACATCCATTTGATAAACTTTAAAGTTAGAGAATGCTGCAAATGCCAAAAATATCCTGATGGCCTCTAGTCTAGCCACTGGAGCATAGGTTTCATCATAATCAATGCCTTCAGCTTGTGAATACCCTTTAGCTACCAGTCTTGCTTTGTTTCTTATAACCACACCATCTTCATCTAGTTTATTCCTGAATACCCACCGAGTACCAACAGCTCTCTTGTGTGTAGGTCTAGGTACCAGTTTCCAGACTTGTTGACTTTCAAACTGATTGAGTTCATCTTGCATAGCAATCACCCAATCTGGATCAGTCAGTGCTTCCTCAATCTTCTTAGGTTCCATCTCAGAAAGAAATCCTGAGAACAGACACTCATTTTGAGTAGCACATCTAGTTCTGACTCCAACATCTGGATCACCAATAATCAACTCAAAAGGATGAGCTTTATTCCAGACAGTCTGTCTTGGAAGATTTGATCTTGATGATTCGCCTTGAAATTCATTGGGATGTTGTGTCCTACTAGATGATCCTTCAGCATCTCCCCCTGAGTTGTTGCCATGTTGACTTGAAGATTCTCCGACAGTAGCCGTGGTATCTCCATTGTTGCCAAAGTTTCCATCACTATTACCTTGAGTATCATCATGATTAACAGGTTCTTCACCAGCAACAACCTCAGGTTCTTGACCATGTTCTGATTCTGAATCTGACATATCATCAAACTTCAGTTTCTCAGAAGGATCTTCAGTTTGGATACTAGGGAGTTTAGTGTCATCAAATGTAACATTGACACTTTCAGTTACTTTGTGTTGATCAATGATATACACTCTGTATGATCTTCTTCCATATCCAACAAAAATACCCTCATATGCCTTTGCCTCGAATTTACCACGACGATCATCTCCATCCTTGAGCACGAAGCATCTGGAACCAAATACATGAAAGTATTTGATAGAAGGTTTCTGTTCATTCAAAATCTCATAAGGAGTTTTCATGAAGTCTTTGTTGATTAGAGTTCGATTCTGAGTATAACATGCAGTATTGACAGCTTCAGCCCAAAAGTACATTGGAAGACGTGATTCACTTAACATCGTTCTTGCAGCTTCAATCAATGTACGATTCTTCCTTTCTACCACTCCATTTTGCTGAGGGGTTCTAGGAGCTGAAAATTGTCTAGTAATCCCTTTGTCTGTACAGAATCCATTGAGAAGTGAATTCTTGAATTATGTTCCATTATCTGACCTTATTGCTCTAACAGGGACATTAGAATCTAACTCAATCATCTTGATATGATCAATCACAACTTGTGGTGTTTCATCCTTAGAGTGAAGAAATAAAACCCACGTATACTTGGAATAATTATCAACTATCACAAGACAGTAACACTTCTTTGACATCGAAAGGACATTAACTGGTCCAAATAAATCTATGTGCAATAATTGCAGAACACCAGTTATGGAAGATGTGTCAGTGCCTCTATGGCTTGCTTTCTTTGACTTTCCTTTCTGGCAAGCCTCACATAGTCCTTCTGGGGAGAATTCCAGCTGAGGCAGACCTCTGACCAATTCTCTTTTGACAAGAGAATTCATTGTTTTGAAATTGAGATGAGAAAGTCTCTTGTGTCATAGCCAACTCTCATCTGACGATGCCTTTGCATAGAAACAATTGACTTCAGGATTGCTTCCAGAGTTCATGTCAGCTACGAACAGATTTCCTTTCCGGATTCCCATCAAGGAGGGTTTTTCACTTTTCTTGTGCAGAATCTGACACTTCAGCTTGTCGAATAAACATTGTAGCCGTTGTCACAGAACTGACTAATGCTAAGCAGATTGTGTTCAAGTCCTTGCACAACATACACATTTTCAGTGATAACATTTCCAGCTAGCAAACAGTCATATCCCTCCGTTAAACCTTTGTTGTTATCTCCAAAGGTAACCACTTGGCCAGCTTTCTCAACCACATTTGATAGCAGGGCTCTATCTCCGGTCATATGTCTTGACGATCCGCTGTAAAGAATCCACACTACCGGTTGTACCTATTTAATGCCCTGCAATACAAATGGATTAGACCTTCTTCGGAACCCAAGCTTGGCTGGGTCCGGCATATTTGTAAAATTGGCCTTTATCAGGCAAAACAACATTCTTAATTTTAATATTCTCAACTTTCTCAATGACTGGACATTTGACCTTGTGAACAGCCTTGACAAATTTCTGTTTAGGCTTAGGCACAAATGTCTCCTTTCTAGCTTTAGGAGGACTAGCAGTCTTAGACCTATCATGCTTTCTATTATTCACATGCTGACGAGGAGTAGTCTTATCATTAGAAACATGCTTACCATTAAAATAAGCATACATCAGATTAAAAGCACAAGACATACAATCAGGAACACCACATGCTTTATGAGAGGGATTAACAATAGGCAACTTATGCATGGTAGACATGGCATTTGTGTTATCCAACTCATGTGTGTCTGAGTTAGTCTCAGTTGCTTTCACAACCTTGACTGGAACTTTTGACACACTTGACTTGGAGACAGCTTTCTCATTAGCATTATCTTCAGCACGGATTTCTTCTTGAATAATAAATGAGGTCTCATCAAATGGTTCAGCAATTGATTCTTTATAGAGGGGTTCATCAACACCCTTAAGCACATGTGGTACTTCCCTGCCTTTAGCACAGACATGAGGAGGGGAGTTATGCCTAATTTTCCAATAGCAGCATTGTAATCATAACCTATTCCAGATGTTTGATTAACAACTTGCTTATTGTAAAACTCTTTGGACTTCGAACAAGAATTAAAGTAAGCTTTAACCTTAGCCTCAAGACCGGTGATCTTGTCTTTGAGAATAGTTTCAAGTTGTCTATAACAGTCAACTCTATTCTCTAGAAAAGATACTTGTTCTTTTAATTTATCTTGATTAATATGCACAAGTCTTAATTCATTGACCTCTTTCTCAAGGTCTTTGATTTGTTGATTTAACAATTCATTATCACGACGAGCACAATCTAAGGAACCTCCTAGATGATAAACTAATTCAGCATCAGTAAATTTTACCTCTTTTCTTGACGATGAGGTATTTGCATCACTAGCCATGAGAGCAAGATTCCCAACTTCTTCATCTTCACTGTCAATATCATCCCAGCTTCTTCCCTTTGCCAGGTAAGCCCTTTCAGATTTACTCTTCTGATTAGAATCATAAGAGTTCTTCCTAAATTATTTTGGCTTCCTGCATTCTGTGGCAAAGTGTCCCAACTCATTACAGTTGAAGCATCGAATGGTGCTTCGATCAACCATCCCTGTTTTGTACCCACCACTACTGGTGTTAGAGGATGAAGATCCACCTTTCTGGAATCTGTTGTAGTTGGACTTGTACTTGAACTTGGGATTCCTTTTAAATCTGACATTTGAGAATCGCTTGACAATCAGGGCCATTGACTCATCCTCCAATTGCTCCAGTTCTTCCAAGGAATAAAAATCATCTCCTGATTCATTTGTAGTAGGAGGATCAAATTCTGCTACTATCACATTTTCTTCAACCTTGGAAGACTGTACCATTCTTTCTGACTGTTGAGATTGTTGATGTTGTTGATCTTCAGCTACTAGAGCAGTAGACGTGCTGACCACTCTTCCTTTCCCGTAAACTTCCTTCTGTTGAATCTGCTCCAACTCATAAGTCTTTAACACACCATAGAGCCTTTCCAAAGAAATCTCACTCAGATCTCTTGCTTCTCTTATGGCAGTGATTCTATGTTCGAGATGAGTTGGCAGTATTAAAAGGAACTTTTTGTTGACCTCCCTGATGGAATAGTATTTACCATTAATCTTCAGGTTGTTGATCAATGCATTGTACCTCTCAAACACTTCAGTGATTCCTTCTCCTGGATTGGATTTAAAGTATTCATACTCAGAGGTTAGGATTTCTAACTTGTTCTCCCTAACTTCCTCTGTGCCTTCATTAATAACCTCAGTAGTTTCCCAGATATGTTTGGAATCTTTACAATTCATCACATGTCTATTCATCAAGGGATCAAGGGAATCTACTAAAATTAATTGAAGGCTAGCATCCAGGGAGGCTTCTTCTTTTTCAGCAGGAGAAAAATCCTCAGGATTCTTTACATAAGTTCTAGCTTTGGTGATCACCACATCATTTTCTATTACCTCTGGTTCAATAACCATTGGAATTTTTGGACCCTTCTTTAACACTTCCAGATATTTGGGATTAGCAACTTGTAAAAACAATAGCATCTTCTTCTTCCACATGATATAATTTTCTTTATCAAATAGTGGAATTTTAACGGTTTTAACTTTTTGTGAAGTCATTATGAATTTTTGAATAAATAAAAATTCAAGGAGTGAAAGAAATACAAAAGTCTAGGATCTTGATTTGTTCGTTAATCAGAAGGCTCTGATACCAATTGTTAGGTCCCAATATGTTTGTAGAAGGGGGGTTTGAATACAAACTATCCGTTTAATCGAATAAAATGCAGAATAAAAAGGTGAAACAAAATTCAAGTTAAATAAAACTTTTATTAAACTTGAAAGGTGTTACAACAACGGTATCTGTTACAAGGGATTAATCTCAAATCAATTATTACAAATCTAGAATAAATTCGACATGAACTTTTTCTATTATTGCAATAAAAAGATCAAATGCTAAATGCGATTTGAGATTAAGTTCTAGGGATTTTGATCCGCTAGATTGTTACACAAGAACAAGATAAATAATTCTAGTGGTTTGGATTTAACTTTACAATCTAGAATTTTGATCTTGAATAAAGCAGATGAAAAATGAAATGTTTTGCTTTTGTTTCTGCTGTGCTCTTGACTTGGTTTTTTTGGATGATGATCAGAAAAAATGTCTTCTACTTCTTTTATCAAAACAGCCGAATGGAAATGAACTGCAATGACAATCTCTTGGCTCAGCAAGACAATCGGTAGAACTATCTTTAGAGCTAGCAAGACAATCAGAATGAACTAGCAAGACTTTCGGTATGACTATCAATTGTCATACTGATTGTCATAGTAGTTCAAATCATATTGTCTTACTGAATTAATAATAGATTTTAATCTAATAAAAATTCTGAAAACCCTTAATATTAATTCTGAATTAATTAATTAATTAATTCAATTAATCAATAAATTAATCTTTGCAGATATAATTTATTTTCTTAATTAAATTATATGACTTAATTAATTAATAGAGAATTAATACTAATCTTGAGCAGCAACCATTCTTCTGAATATCTTCTGAAAATCACTGAAAATAATGAATCAATTCCACCACTTCAATGTTGACACTCGATGTACTGTCTGGTTCATGAGTGACTAACTTCCGTGACGTTTCTTCATGCCTTGACCTTGATACTCTTGATTTTCTTCAGACTAAATCCTTGTAATTAATTGATACCCTGACGAGATCTCTGTCACTTGATTAAATCCACAATCTTGATTTATATCAATGAGACTTGATCAATTTCTTGAGCTTCTTCCAGTGAATTAAGTAATCAAGTCTGTAGATGAATAATGCTTCTTAATCCTTTGACATATGTTACTCTGTGAGATCTCTCTGACGATAGATCCACTATTTACTTATTACATTCTTAATTGAGTTGAGTTAAATCCTCGAATAAATAAATAGGCTATGACATATGCCTTTCAGATATGTTGAAAATATTTGAATTTTACATAATTATTAGAATAAATTTAAAATTATATGAGTTGTGAACGGAATGTTGTGTTAGTGGAGAAAATAATATTGATTAACAATTTTGTAATAAAAATATATTACATAATTTAAGAAAATTTAAAAAATAAGCCTTTGGCATTTTTTATAAGCAAGACTCTGACATTTTTTAGAATACAATGAAAATTATATGAGCTGTGGACGAATTTAAGTGTTTGCGGGGAAAAAATATAATTTCTATAAATCAATAAAAAAAATTTATTGTATCACTAAATAATTTAAAACTAATTTAATTTAATTTAATTACGTAATAAGTCAAATGAGATATGTTGAAAATATTTGAATTTTGCATAATTCTTAGAATAAATTTTAAGTTAAATGAGTTGTGGACGGAATGTTGTGTTAGCGGAGAAAAAAATAGTGATTACTAATCTTATAATTATAATATATTACATCATTTTTGAATATAATACGTAAATTTTTACAACTTTAAAAGTTAAGACTTTAGTATTTTTTAAAGTAAGACTTTGGTATTTTTTATAATATAGTTAAAATTATATGAGTTGTGGACGAATTTTTGTGTTAGCGGATAAAAAAAATATTTCCATAATTTTATAATGAAAATATTGTACTACTTCGTTTCACTTTTCATATCTATAAACAATAAACGAGGACAGATGCACGAAAAATAACCAATGCAGTTAGTTAAATATAATAATATATTTAAATGTTAAACGAGGACATATACATATAAAACGGAAGCAATTCGTTAAATTTAACAAAATTTTATTTTTCTTTCTTAATTAGGTTCGTAAAATAATTTAATATACTTATATTAATTTAATAAATCTGGAAAAAAATATCGTAAAAAATTAAGAAAATAATAAATTTGTTCAGGTATCCAGCATATACACAATGGTATTAAAGTATGAATGCGAAGTGATATGGAAAATAATTGCAAATAAATCTTACCAGATCAATCCCATCACCTTGCAAGTCTGCACTATTTACGCTAATACGGTAAGCTTCAGTTTTATTCAGGAAACCATCACAAACTAACATAGCAACAGATTTCTGAAACTGAATGTTTCCATAGACAACCATGAATTCTTCGTCTTTCCATTTCGGGTTATTTAACATCCACTCATTTGGTTCTATCGTCAGGTAGTTTATCTCAATTGACGCTTCCTTATATATCTTGACATTAAAGACCTCATCTCCATTATAATCAAATAAAACAAGATTATATATCGCAATTCCATAAAACTCCATAAAGCAAGTAAGACCACATATTTTTCCAATTTCTGAATCATATCGAGCACGTCATTTATGTGTTTTAACGTTAAACTATAATATCAATTTATTTTTTTTTGAATAAAATCGAACTTGCATTAAATTATCAAATCCAGATCCAAAGCATGAACAAGAAAATTAGGTGGAGTGACATACCACTCCCCTACTTCTGACATAGAACAAGTAGCTTATGCGAGCACATGAGCTACATTATTCGCAGATCGATAAGCAAAACTAAATAGCACTGGACTTATGTGCTTACTTAACTCAATACAATCTGTCACAATAGTATCAAACAATGATCTCCCTGTGCTTCCATTGCATGTATCAGCCAAAACATACGAATCTGTTTCGAACACACACTGTTTATAACCTCGTGTCGTGACCCACGAGAGAGCTTCTTTCATTGCAATCGCCTCAGCCTCACGGGGTTTCCAAGCACCTGGTATCCTCAAAGCACGAGCTGCAACAAAACCTCCTCGATCATCCCGGATCACAACTGCAACTCCAATACTTCCATTCATAAATACTGTTGCATCCACGTTAATTTTTAACCAGCCATTCAAAGGTAAAGACCAAACACGATCCCCAGTTTCTCCTCTAATTCGCCTGCTTTCTTCCCTCGCTTGTGCTTCTGTCCACTCTTGCAATAAACAACTAGCCGTATTTTTAACACCAAATACAGTCCCATTTGCACGATCCCAAATCCATCTGTTTCTCCTATACCATAGACTCCAGCATAGCATAGCCACCTCCACACATTGCTCTCTGGAACCTTGCTGAAATACCCGTTCAAAAACTGCTTTTGGGCTCTCATGTTCAACACAGTACACCAGCATATCTAATCCCACTGCACGCCACAATGTCTTTGCAAATTCACACATAAACATTACATGTATGCTTGTTTCAGCTGCACGATGACACCATGGACATGTAGCTTCAACATTCACATATCTCATGAATAATGCTGCATTAGTAGGTAAGCAATCCTTACAGAATCTCCAGATCAAGTGTGTCACTTTACTGGGTAGCTTCAACGCCCAGATCTTTTTCCACATTCTTGTATAATCATCTGTACATTCCCCTTGCATAGCTCTATAACAGCTCTTGACCGTAAAATCTCCTTTATCCTCTGATAAGTGGCATTTTATACCACTTAGAACGTCTTAAAATGGCTTAAATTGGTGTCTTGAAATCAAGTATTTTGTGTATTTGATGCGTTTTTCTAGTGTTCATGCATTTCAGGGTATTAGTTGCATTTCGGGGAAGGAATCATCAAGAATAAGCCTTGGCATGTGTTCACCATTGCGAGAGGAAAGGAACGGGCAGATTACGGCGAAGAAACGGAGCAAACTTGGATTTTTTCCAGTGGAGGCCTGCGCGCCCGCGCAGCTATGCTGAGCGGCCGCGCAGCAACCTGCGCGCCCACGTAGCTATGCTGAGCGGCCGCGCAGGGTCGGGAATTTTGCTGAATTATTTTAGACTTCTACTTCTGTTTGGCTTCCAACTTCTATGTAATCTGAGTTTTATGGGACTATTATATAAGTAGATTTGAGACGTTTTCACAGGGGGGATATTAAGAAGAAGAAGATTATGTTTTACGCAAGAAGCGAAGGAGATACCAAGGAGAAGACCTAGAAGCACAGAACAACTCTGAAAAAGAAGATCTTGTTTTCAACTTGTGATTCTTTAAATTAGTTGTAACTTTGGATGCTCGTTTTTGTTCTTGTTGAACCTAGATCTCGTTTATTCGTACTTTGATTATTATTTAGTTTATTAAGACCTTGTTTATACCATGCTTTCATTGGAACCCATGGTGACGATGAGTTCGATTATGGGCTAATCGTTGTCATGGGATTCTAGCGGATTTACTTATGGATTTCAATAATTAATTGTTTCGATATCTTGGTGTGTGGTGATTATATGATATCCTAGTATGGTTGTGCTTATTCGTCTTATGTGCGTAGCTAACATATAAGATAGCGTGTTAATCTCTATTGAAGCGACAGTGAATTTAGAGGTTTAGAACTTGCCATGCTAGCATAGGTTCATGTACGTGTATGCATGATTCGTAGGTAACTCTAACCGTTTTACTTGCCCTATATAATCAAGATAGATAACTTGTTCTTAAACCGTTATGTTGTCAAATTCTATAGACATATAGGGTCTCAATATAATTGGTGCCTATTCAGCTTCTATCTCTTTTGTGGATGTCTGGTAGAATGGTATTCGTGCAACGAAAGTTGGCGTTTATCAGTTTCGTGTTATCTGATTAGTTTCATCACCATCACATGCTAAGGTTAAAAACAATAAGGCTATTGAATGAAGTATTTAATGAAGTTAGGATCCCATGTTTATCATATATATTAATTTAACCTCAATTCTCTTAGTTAATGTTATTTAGTATAATCTCTTAGTTTAATAAAAACCCAATTTGTTATTTGTCTTAGCATTGAGCGATAACCATACATTGTTGCATAGGTGCATAAATTGAACTTAACCTAAACCAGTCTCTGTGGGAACGAATCTGATTTATATCTTATACTACTTGCGAACGCGTATACTTGCGTGAATATTAGCGCGTGTTTTCGCCCTAACAAGTTTTTGGCGCCGCTGCCGGGGACTCGGTGTTAATTTTTAGTTTATGTGCTTGTCATCAGTGGTCGTTAAAGTTCACTGACTCGGATTCTTTTACTTTCACGGTTTATTTGTTTGTGTTTCAGGTACTCATTACAATGGGAGATCCAGCAGCACGAACGAAAGTCTTGATGGATTTTTCTCAACCCAAGATCAATGACATTCAATCTAGCATTGTCCGGCCAGCTATCACAGCTAATACCTTTGAGATCAAGCCTGGCATAATTCAATGGGTACAGACTTCAGTCCAGTTTGGGGGTTCTCCAACGGAAGATCCCAATACACACATTAGGGATTTCATTGCAATATGCGACACCTTCAAGTTCAACGGTGTTTCTGAAGATGCTGTGAAGCTGAGACTGTTCCCATTCTCTCTGAAGGACCAGGCTAAGAGCTGGTTACACTCTCTACCAGCTGGTTCGATTACTACTTGGGAAGATCTTGCTCAGACGTTTCTTACTAAATTCTTCCCTATGGCGAAGAGAGCTGCACTCAGGAATGTTATTACTCAATTTGCGCAGCAAACGGGAGAATCGCTAAGTGAAGCTTGGGAGCGCTACAAGGAGATGCTTAGGAAGTGTCTTCATCATGGAATTCCTGATTGGATGATCATCACTTGTTTTTACAATGGGTTGGGAGCACAGTCCAGACCCATGCTCGATGCAGCATCAGGCGGAGCATTATGGGCAAAGAGCTATAAGGAAGCTTATGATCTAATTGAACTGATGGCTGCTAATGAATACTAGTATCCAACCCAGAGATATTCACAGGGCAAGGTAGCAGGAGTTCTTGAAGTGGATACAGCTACGGCTATCACTGCTCAACTAAAGGCGTTGTCTATGAAGATCGATTCTCTGGCTAACTATGGTGTTAAGCAGATAATTAGTGTTTGTGAGCTGTGTGCAGGTCCGCATGCGACAGAACAATGCGCTATATCTAGCGACTCAGCTCAGTTTGTGAGCAACTTTCAGAGATCGCAACAACCAGTTCCAGACACTTATCATCCTGACAACTGGAATCATCCTAACTTCAGCGGGAGCAACAATCAGAATGTGATGCAACAGCCATTCCAGCCGTTTGGAAATAAGCTGTTCAACTCTCTTGGTTTTCAGCAACAACTCCAACTTCAACAACAAACTAATGATGCAGGTCTATCTTCGAATGAAAAATCTGAATTGGAGGAGTTGAGGCTTATGTGCAAAAACCAGGCTCTTATATGCCAAAGCCAGGCTGTTTCTATCCAGAATCTGGAGAACCAAATAGGGCAAATTGCTAATGCCTTATTGAATCGACCACCAGGAATGCTTCCTAGTGATACAGAAGCCAATCCAGGAAAGAGGGAAGTTGAAGAACATGTGAACGCCATCACCTTAAGGTCTGGAAAGGTCGCAAGCCCCCAAACAGCAAGACGAAGAGCCTGAAAAATCTCAAGATTCAGAAAATGCAGTTGTGGCTGAAGAAGATGTGTAGAAGGGAGTAGAGGTGGAACCAAGGAAGACTACTGTGGAACACACTCCTCCTGAGGGTAATACAGGGGAGAAGCAGATCTATCCTCCACCTCCTTTTCCTAAAAGGCTGCAGAAGAAAAAGCTGGATAAGCAGTTTGAGAAGTTTCTGGAGGTGTTCAAGAAACTTCATATCAACATACCTTTCGCTGAAGCTCTTGAACAGATGCCTAGCTATGCGAGGTTTATGAAAGGTATTCTCTCTCGGAAAGTGAAGCTCGATGACTTAGAGACCGTTGCTCTAACGGAGGAATGCAGTGTTGTGCTGCAACAGAAGTTGCCTCCGAAGCTTATAGATCCTGGAAGCTTCACTATTCCTTGCACCATCGGAAACTTGTCGTTCGACAAGTGTTTATGTGATTTAGGAGCTAGCATCAATCTGATGCCCTTATCTATCTTCAAGAAGCTTGGTCTGCCTGAGCCGAAACCAACATACATGTCATTGCAACTAGCTGACCGTTCCATCGCTTATCCACGAGGTATAGTGGAGGATGTCTTGGTCAAGGTGGATAAACTCTTCTTCCCTGCTGACTTTGTAATTCTTGATTTTGAGGAAGATAAGAAGATTCCCATTATCTTGGGAAGACCATTCTTGGCTACAGGCCGAACTATGATCGATGTGCAAAAAGGAGAGCTTACGATGAAGGTTCATGATCAGAAGGTCACTTTCAATGTGTTCAAGGAAATAAAAGTACCCACATCTAAAGAGGAGTGCTTTAAAGTAGAGCAAATTCAGGTTTTGAATGCACCTCTGTGGAAGAGGAAGTTGGATGTGCCATTCGATTCTCTTGGGTTAGCAGAGCTGAAAATTTCTCAGGATCGTCTCGAGTCATCTATTGAACATGCTCCTACACTTGAGCTCAACCCACTAACAAATCACTTCAGTTATTCATTCTTAGGTGCACCCCCTGACAAGGGGTTGGGATATATCTTTGATGATGTAGAGGGTAGCCGAACGGATCCTCCAGTGCCTATAGAGGGTTCTTCTCATGTGCAGCAGGTAGTTGATAGGACTGGTGTTGGTGACGAGCAGTACAGGCGAGTAATTAGGCGTATGAAGGCCATGCACGACATTCACCGTCAGTTTGCTGCAGATTTGACACATGCTTTCGGTACTGTTGTTCGAGACACTGGTGGCGAGGTTGATTGGCCACCTGATCCTCCACCCGACGAGGGTGAATCTCCCGCTAATTAGGTATGCCTGAAATCCTTATTATTGCCTTCAATGAGGACATTGAAAATTTTAAGTATGGGGGTGGTAGTTAAGGAACATTGTGTGTGTGTCATTTAGTTGCATATTCATGATAGTTTAGTTCATATAGTTGCATAATTTATGCCATATAGTTTTTTTTTATGAATGTCATGTAGCTCATGCATTTACCATGATCCCTTTTGCAATGATGTATCGACTGAATTGTGATATTGATGTGAGTGTAGTGATAGCATTAAAGTGATATTAAGTTGTGTAGGTTGATATGCATGCTAGAAACAATTGTAAGTCCACTAAGTCTTAGAGAATGTGAAAGGGCTAGATTGTGTTATGATTTGGTTGTTTTCAAGGTCAATCTACTTATTATGCTTAGAATTCGATTATAGGTTCTTAGTGATAAAGATATGAAAAAGAAAAATTTTGGAGAAAAAAATATGGAAGTTGTTGCTAGTTGTGGCTAGGCGTCAAATGGCTAGTAGCCAGCTCGCGTATGTTGCGAGTAGTCTAGGGTTGAGCAAGATGGAGCGAAACGCACTTGCTCAGAAATTAAAAAAAAAATTAAAAAAAAAAAAAAATTTGGCATAATTGATCAAGAGTGGGCTCTTTGGTATTCGAGTTATTAAGTTCTTAGGGGACTTTGTGCCTAGCGACCTAAGGCTTTTAGAGTCTGGGATCCGCTAACCTAACGCTCGTTACATGGATATCATTGTATAAGTCTTTTGTGGACCTCACTCATTGCACGGTCAAATAAGCATTTGAGTTGTAAATAAAAAGCACGATTCCGTAGTATGCTCCAGAGTTCTTGTAGTGTTGTATATCACTTTGTGCCTGGAATTTTTATTCTTTGTATAATCGTAGGATTGCCTTGAGGATAGTCTAGTCATAGTAATTGGTCTAGTTCCGAAGCATATCTGTTAAGCATTTGCACACACCACGTTTCTGGCTGTATGTCCGTTTGCATGAGTTTATTGATCTTTAGTTGTCTAACTGCATTCGTTGAGATGTGGCAATTTGTTTGATTAATTGTAGTAAGGGGGATCGCTGTATTTTTATATAGATTGTATTCATTCATATTTTTATTTGTTTTTGAGTCTGTGACGCTTGAGGGCAAGCATCGATTTAAGTTTGGGGGTGTGATGAGTGGCATTTTATACCACTTAGAACGTCTTAAAATGGCTTAAATTGGTGTCTTGAAATCAAGTATTTTGTGTATTTGATGCGTTTTTCTAGTGTTCATGCATTTCAGGGTATTAGTTGCATTTCGGGGAAGGAATCATCAAGAATAAGCCTTGGCATGTGTTCACCATTGCGAGAGGAAAGGAACGGGCAGATTACGGCGAAGAAACGGAGCAAACTTGGATTTTTTCCCAGTGGAGGCCTGCGCGCCCGCGCAGCTATTCCAACTTCTATGTAATCTGAGTTTTATGGGACTATTATATAAGTAGATTTGAGACGTTTTCACAGGGGGGATATTAAGAAGAAGAAGATTGTGTTTTACGCAAGAAGCGAAGGGGATACCAAGGAGAAGACCTAGAAGCACAGAACAACTCCGAAAAAGAAGATCTTGTTTTCAACTTGTGATTCTTTAAATTAGTTGTAACTTTGGATGCTCGTTTTCGTTCTTGTTGAACCTAGATCTCGTTTATTCGTACTTTGATTATTATTTAGTTTATTAAGACCTTGTTTATACCATGCTTTCATTGGAACCCATGGTGACGATGAGTTCGATTATGGGCTAATCGTTGTCATGGGATTCTAGCGGATTTACTTATGGATTTCAATAATTAATTGTTTTGATATCTTGGTGTGTGGTGATTGTATGATATCCTAGTATGGTTGTGCTTATTCGTCTTATGTGCGTAGCTAACATATAAGATAGCGTGTTAATCTCTATTGAAGCGACAGTGAATATAGAGGTTTAGAACTTGCCATGCTAGCATAGGTTCATGTACGTGTATGCATGATTCGTAGGTAACTCTAACCGTTTTACTTGCCCAATGTAATCAAGATAGATAACTTGTTCTTAAACCGTTATGTTGTCAAATTCTATAGACATATAGGGTCTCAATATAATTGGTGCCTATTCAGCTTCTATCTCTTTTGTGGATGTCTGGTAGAATGGTATTCGTGCAACGAAAGTTGGCGTTTATCAGTTTCGTGTTATCTGATTAGTGTCATCACCATCACATGCTAAGGTTAAAAATAATAAGGCTATTGAATGAAGTATTTAATGAAGTTAGGATCCCATGTTTATCATATATATTAATTTAACCTCAATTCTCTTAGTTAATGTTATTTAGTATAATCTCTTAGTTTAATAAAAACCCAATTTGTTATTTGTCTTAGCATTGAGCGATAACCATACATTGTTGCATAGGTGCATAAATTGAACTTAACCTAAACCAGTCTTTGTGGGAACGAATCTGATTTATATCTTATACTACTTGCGAACGCGTATACTTGCGTGAATATTAGCGCGTGTTTTCGCCCTAACATCCTCCAATAACCAATACCAGGAATCTGCAGAAATATTCATGGACAGAGGAATACGCATGATTAGCTCACAGTCTCTAGTTTCCAACAAGTCTGTTATAACTTCAACATCCCAATTCCTCCCATCATCTGTCATTAAATTGCTAACCTTTGCATTACTCAACTGTTCATACATAGTCGTTCTAACATATCCATTTACCACATCTGGCAACCAAGGATCATGCCAAACCAAAGTATTCTCTCCATTACCAACTCTTCGCCGAGCTCCAGTTTTAACTAGTTCCAGTGAAGCAAAGATTCCCCGCCACACATAGCTAGGATTATTGCCCAACTCTGCATCCAGTAATCCTATTTTAGGATAGTACCTAGCTTTCAGGACTGCACTGATTAATGGATTTGCCTCTGTTAGAAGACGTCAACCCTGTTTAGCCAACATTGCCATATTAAATTTTTTCAGCTCTTTCAATCCCAAACAACCAAACTCCTTTGGCACACACAACTGTTTCCATGTAATCCATTTTATCCCTCTTCCCGCAGCACCATTACCCCATAAAAACGCATTCATTTTCCTTTCACTCTCATCACAAATCGAATCAGGTATTAGAAATAAACTCATCCAAAAATTCGGAGTAACTTGTGCTGCTGTTTTAACCAAAGTCAATTTCCCAGCCTTCGATAAATCCTTATTACTCCATGCTTGTAACTTGCTTTGAATCTTATCACTTATGAAGCCAAAAACCTCCTTTTTACTTCTCCCCACATACATTGGCATTCCTAAATACTTCCCAGGTCTTTCTTTTTCATTCACTCCCAAAATCACACAAATTCTCGTTCTCTCCATGTCACAAGTATTAGGGCTAAAAACTATATCAGATTTCCCAAAATTTATCATCTGACCTGATATTTTTTCATACTTCTGAAGAATACTCCACATATTCTGCGCTTCCGTTTGCTTGGCCTTGAAAAATAAATAACAGTCATATGTGAATAGTAAATGTGTTATGCTCGGAGCACCTCGCGCCACACGACAGCCATGTATCAATCTATTCTCTTCATATCTATTTAGTATCCCCGTCAACCCTTCAGCACAGATAATATACAAGTATGGGGATATCGGATCTCCCTGCCTAATCCCTCGTGATGGCCTCACATCCCCAAACACCTTACCATCCCTCAGAAAACTATATGAAACTGTTTTAACCAACTGCATGACTCGCACTATCCAGTTTTGAGGAAAGCCCATTCTGTTCATCATCAACTCAATATATCTCCACTCCAAACGATCGTATGCCTTAGAAATATCAATCTTCAAGGCTGCTACACCATCATTGCCTTGAATTTTCCTGTGGATATAGTGATTTATTTCGAAAGCAAGTAATGCATTATCCGTCAATAGTCGTCCCTCAATAAATGCAGACTGATTATTAGATATAATCGATCCAAGGCATGATTTCAATCTGTTAGCTAGTACTTTCGAAATGATACGCATGACAACATTACAGAGAGATATAGGTCGCAAGTCAGCAACCTGCTTTGGGCACTTCACCTTTGGAATTAAACACACCAAGGTTCTATTAACTTCATCTGGCAAACTTCCATGCTCAAAAAATTGTCTGCAAAACTCGAAGACATCTTTACAAACCACATTCCAATAAGTTTGAAAAAAACATGGATTCAACCCATCTACACCAGGGGATTTCTCAGGTTGCATAGCAAAAACTGCTTCCTTCACTTCCTCTTCCGTTAACTCTTGCATCAGCTCATCGCGTTGTTCATCCGTTATTTGGTTAAAACGAATACTATCTGACATTTGTTCTCCCTCATCCGACTCCAAAAAAATATTTTCAAAATACCTAGTAATAGTATTTTGAATCCCCTCCTCCGTATCTTGCCAATCACCATTCGCATCTTTTATTCTTTGAATTCTGTTATGCTTCTGCATTGTAGTTGTAAATTTGTGGAAAAAACGCGTGTTATTATCGCCATTTCTTAGCCAATATTGCTTAGCCCTTTGACTCCAAAACACCTCTTGTTTCTCTAGTAGCCTCAGATAGTTCCATCTTGCCTCATTATACAGACTCACACCACCCCTATCCCTTCGAGATTTCAACCGCTGCATCTCCTTTCGATAAAATGCTAACTTGGATTTCAAGTTTTTTATTAAACCTCCCCCCCATTCTTCTAATCTCTGACAGCACCTAGCCAACTTACTTAGTAAATCATGTTCTCCATCATTATGCCAACACTCATGCACTATGTTTCTGCACTCTTTTTCCTGCACCCACATGTTTTCAAAATGAAACCTGCGACCTTTAGGCATATACACTTTTCGGTTTAACTGCAAGCATAACGGCATATGATCAGATGTCGATACTTCATGTACTCGGACTTCTGCATTTGGGAATAACTCAGTCCATTCTTTATTTGCAAAGCCTCTATCCAAGCGTTCAACCACCCACTTATCCGTCCCCCTAAACCGTTCCCAAGTAAATTTATCACCTTTATAACCCAAGTCAATCAGTGCACAATCATTTATAGCTTCTGAAAAACCATTGAGTAAAGCACGAGGGTGATTATGTCCTCCCTCCTTTTCATCAGCTGTCATTAAATCATTAAAATCACCAATAATACACCACGGCAACAAAGAATCTCTCTCCAGCTGCCTTAGCATATCCCAAGCCTCAGTTCTTCTCCCTCGCTCTGGAAAACCATAATATCCCGTATATCTCCACATACCCAACTGCTCATGACTGACCTCGAAATCAATAAAATTTTGACTGTTATTTGTTACCTTAATGTTTCCTTCGTTCTTCCAAAATAAGGCCAAACCTCCACTATGGCCTCGTGCTTCTACAGCAAAACAACCGATAAAACCTAATTTATTTTTTATTTGTTCCACTCTATTCTTCTTGCACAAAGTTTCACTCAGAAAAATAAAGCTGGGCCTGTAGAAGTTATTTACTTCTTTGAGTAATCTGACTGCCCGTGGGTTGGCCAGCCCACGACAGTTCCACGCAATTAAACTCATAATCCTAGGCGGGCCTGGACTCCAGGACCCGCCACTTGCAAGTTTAAAGACCCATTCTTTTGATTTTCAACATTTAAATTATCTTGATAATCTTCCTGTAATTTCTCCACATTATCTTCCACTCTCTTTCTTTTTGAATCGCACACAACATTATCTCTTTCCATATTGTCCTCCCCTAAATCATCGCTTACAGTATCTGTCATATTGACCTGCATATTTACAGGCCTAAAATCTCGCCCTGTAACTGAAATTCCCCCTTATCCCCGTGATTTTCTTTAACAACTCCGTCCACCTCCATGAATCTCTCTTTCCCCTGTTCACCGTTCTGGACCACCGTTGACACTGCAGCTCTCTTATCCATCTTCGTCCACATACTACTGTCAGCCCCTGTATTTCTTAACCATCTCGCACCAGTATTCAGTTTCGCAGCATTTTTTGTTGGAGCACGAAGCCATACACCATAAGCTCGCTCAACAATCTTGTCAGGATTTGCATAAACAATACTGCAGTCTCGTTCTGAATGTCCCAGGATACCACAAACAAAACAAAACGTGCCCAGCCTTTCATACTTGAAATTAATCCAACTCCAGTTATCCCCTTCCCTTTTTATTTTCAACCTTCTTTTTAATGGCTTTTCCACATTAACCATCACTCTAATGCGTACGAAAGTCTTCCATACTCCATCTAGCGTGTTGGCATCCATGTGTATAAACTCCCCTATCGATACCCCAATACTCCTCAGTATATTCTCAGATAAAAAACCTTTTGGAATATCGTAAACTTGAACCCACATTGCCACAGAATGCAGTCGAACCGTGCTTGGATCCTCACCATCCACTAGTTGATGTAAAATGAGTGTAGCTTGTTCAAATGACCAAGGCCCTCCGTCAATAGCTTTTTGCATATCCATTTTATGAAAGAATACGAAAGAATATCTCATACCTCCAATATCATGAACCTCCATTCCTTCTCTTGGCCTCCATAGCGTAGTCATTACATTTTGCATAGCATGAAAGTTTATATTCTTTTCCGTTAGGAACCTACCAATGAGGACATAGGTTTGTTTCTGTTGCACTACTTCCGTGTTTGCCACAATGATTCCCCCTTCATCTTCTCCATCAATAACAAGACCTTCGTATAACTCCTCTAACGATTTCTCCTGTCTTGTCATTCGTAAAGATCCGTAAAATGATAATGATGGTGTATGAAATGATAATGATGGAATATGAGATGATAATGATGAAAGATTTTCTTCTACAGATGATTTGAAATAAGAGGCATATAAGAAACTGTCAATTTTGACAGAGAGAAAAAACTGTCATGATGACAGAGAGTAAGTTGACAACTATTTCACTTTTTATAATAATAATATCAATTTATATTTCAAAATAAACGGAACCTAAATAACTGTAATAAATAAATTAAATAAAACTAGAAGATAACCGTTTATGTTATAAAAATTACAAACTTCGAGAAAAAAATTCAAAATTGAAGAAATTTGAGCGCGCGTAGCGCGGGTAAAAAGTCCCTAGTTTATTATTAACAGGTATTAAGAAAAGTGAAAGTTTCTTAAAAACACAAAGAGATTCTTTGGCATTTCTGTTTAGCTTACAAGTTTATAAGATAAGTCAAACAGTATCTTACCTTTGTAATTTAACTTTCTTGTCTATTAAGAGAATTAGAAAAATCCAGTTCTCTTGGAAAAAAAGAAAAAGAAAAATCCAGTTCTAACCCAGTCAAAGGTTGCGAACTGACTTTTCTAATTGATGTGTACTTGATCAAGTGGAGACCCTAGATCGAATAATATAGCTTATACAATAAGTGGTTGGACTGAAGAATCGGGTTAAGCGGATAAGAGTTTAAAATTTGATACCTGATATCACCTGTTTAGTTCGAAAATTGAATGGTAATGATACCCTAACCTTGTTTTTGGTTAATAAGCTCAAGCTCATGGGAATCATGAAACAAAAGTTGCTCTTGTAAACAAAAGTTGCTCTTATTAAACGAACAGAAGCTGCTGGACATCATTGTGCTTTTCGTATTTTTGAACAAGCTTTTCCAGCCGGCTGCTTGTTAGACCAAATTTATAGCCTAATAGGAAATGCCCCATGGCCACTTAATCACTTGAAACTCACTTGAAACAACCCATCTTTATTAAGCTCATTTGATACCGGAAAGTTTAGCCAAACATGATCCACAAAATTCTTGGAATCAGGAGATATTATGAGGACCTGTCAATAAAACAAAAGAGGCTCAAAATGTCAAGAAACCTTAGAGGGCGTTTGAAAACTTGCATTACATTTCTAATGAGAGATTTCAAATGACAGGACAGGATTTGAGTTGTCATTTCAAATTCTCACGTTTATACTTATATTTGAATGTCCTGGATTTCAAATGAAATCTAAATCCAAATTCTCAAACAGCTTATTTGATCAAATCCAGAATATTAAATGAAATCCAATTTCCCAAACGGGCACCTCCAACAAGCTGCAGTGGGTGTATACTTAATTTCATCATGTACATTGCTACAAATTCCATTGAAAAAGGAACATACTTTGGCCAAAATTCATATTACAATCAGTAGCAGCAATATATTAAGGGCATTCACAAAGTTTCCAAAAGAAATATCAATAAAAAGCCATTATACATGAATACCATACGTTTTAGAAAAAGGTACAAAGATTTTATGGTTTTGCAATAGCAAACCAATCCGTTCAGAAAGACTAGCAACCAACGACCAATCCGCAAGTACAATGTTTAGTAAGCAACCCAGGTGATTAGTTTACCAATAGGACAAA